>NC_048225.1:120260365-120363070 GCF_002007445.2 Ailuropoda melanoleuca
GGGAAAAAAAAAAAAAAAAAATTAAAAAAAAAAAAAAAAAAAAAAAAAGAAAGGGAGCAGGAATCTTAGTCCCTGTTTGATTTCATGTCAATCATAGATTGCTTTCCTGAAGACCTCTTTTACGTGGCAGAGTAACTTCTTTGTGTTTAGGCCTCCCTGGTTTTGGGCTTTCCATTATGTGTGGTTGGATCTGATCCCAGATGATTCAGTTGGGTCCCTGCTCTCAAGGAGCTTCGTGCCCGTGGGTGCTGCGTAGTCTGGCACATTCAGCGCATGCATATGGTCCCTGCCATAGACTGTGCTGCTCTTCAGTCAGGGTCTCCGAGGACTGCAGCTGACTGCAAGGGCTCAGCAGGTGTCTCGATGGTGAGGAAAGCAGGCTTCCCTAGTACCCACAAGAGGGTCACAAGATGTTAGTGGTGACCCGGTTTAGTTCCTACTTCACCACCTGCCCTTCTCCATTTGGGGCCCAAGTTCATTATCTGATACATGTGAAATAGAGAATTCGAACAATCACCAGCGGTTTCTGGGACCTAGAAGGAAACCTTGGACCACTGAACAAGTCTGCTCGAAGCATGAAGTGTAGACAAGACTACATGGGTGATGATCTCTCTGAAGTGATTTCGTATGGTCTGGATTTCAGCTGTGGAATGCAGCCTCACGAGCTAGGTTCTGGCATAGCTCTTTGAATCTGAGTGTTCTCTTTGCAGACACACAGGACTTTTTAACTAGATAAACCAGTCTCAGCTGAAGTTGACCATGGATCCCAGATCATAGTTCCAACGAAGCGCATATTGGGTTTAAATTTACAATGCAGTGCAGTTCACTGTTTTGGAATGTAAAGTTCTGTAGATTTTAACACAGGCACCAAGTCTCACAACAACTGCCGCAAACAGAGCACAGAACGATTCCAACACCTCCATGAATTTCCTTATGCTACCTGGTATTCTTTTAAAAAATAACTTTATTGAGGGGTGCCTGGGGGGGGGGGCTCAGTCAGTTAAGCATCTGCCTTCGGCTCAGGTCATGATCCCAGAGTCCTGGGATCGCATTCCACATTGGGCTACTTGCTCACTGGGGAGCCAGCTTCTCCCTCTGCCTCTGCCTGCTGCTCCCCCTGCTTGTGCTCGCTGTCTCTCTGACAAGTAAATAAGTAAAATCTTAAAAAATTACTTTATTGAGTTATAGTCACATGCCATATAATCTACCCATTTAAAGTGTGCAATTTAATGGCTTTTAATATATTCACAGATAATGTGCGACCACCAGCAATCAATTTTACAACATTTTCATCAATGTGAAGAGAAGCCTCTTACCCTTTAGCCATCCAACTATCCTTCCATCCTCACCCAGTCCGAAGCAACCACTAATCTACTTTCTTTGTTTTTTAAAATACTTTATTTATTTATTTTGGGGGGGAGCAAGGAGCAGAGGGAGAGGGAGAAGCAGACTCTGTACTGAACGTGGAGCCCTACATGGGGCTCGATTTCAGGACCCCAAGATCATGACCTAAGCCAAAATCAAGGGTCAGATGCTCAACTGACTGAGCCACCCTGGTGCCCCTCCATTCATCTACTTTCTGTCTCTATAGATTTGTGTGTTCTGGACATTTCATATATATCAAATTATGTAGTATGTGGTCTTTTGTCTCTTCTGTCTCTTAGCATTACTGTTTTCAAGGCTTCTCCATGCTCTGGCATGGATCACAACTTCATTCCCTTTTATAGCCAAACAACATTCCATTGCATGGAGATGCCACGTGTTCTTTATCAATTCCTTCATTAGTTAATGGACATTTGGATTGTTCCCACCTTTTGGCGACTGTGAACAGTGCAACTATGAACACTTGTGTACAAGGTTTTGCTTGAACAACCTGTTTTTGGTGCTTTGGGGCATGTAAGTAGGAGTGGAATTGTTGGGTCATGTGGTACTTTCATGTTTAATTTTTTAAGGAATCACCAAATTGATTTCCCAAACTGGCTGAGCCATTTTGTATTCCCACCGGCAATATATGAGGCTCCTAATTTCTCTGCATCTTTCCTAGTATTTGTTCTTTTCTGTTTTTGCTTATAGCCATCATAGTGGGTGTGAAGTTACATGGTCATATTTTGGGTGGTAATATTCTCACACTCTGGGTGAAAATGTGGAGATTTTGGTCCTGTTTTTTGCCTTCAGCTGGTTGAGACTTAGCAAAACATAGACTTTCAGAATAAGAGCTATGAAGGGGGTTGGCAGAGAAAAAAAATGAATAAAAAGGAATTGTCTAATAAACACAATATGAGGAAGAGCAAAGTGTTATATGAAAACCATGGGTCCAGGGGGCGCCTGGGTGGCTCAGTCAGTTGAGCATCCAACTCTTGGTTTGGCCCAGGTCATGATCTCAGGGTCCCGAAATTGAGCCCCATGTAGGGCAGCACTGTGGGATGGAGCCTTGCAGTGGGGTCTGTGCTCAGCATGGAAAATTCTGTCCCTCTGCCCCTCTCCGTACTCACATGCACCCACACTTGTGCTCTCTCTCTCTCTAAAATAAGTAAATAAATCTTTAAAAAAAAGTCATGGGTCCAATGTACACTTTAGTCAGTACATGTTATTTGGTCCTACTATGTGTCAGGCTCTGTGCTAGGCACTGGGGTCTTAAAACTAGTTAAACAGGAACAGAGCCTTTAAAATGTTTGTTGTATGGAGGGGGCTCTTGGAAGAAGGGCCCTTCACATAATCTAGGTATCAGGAAGGCTTTCTGGAGGTGGAGAGATGAAAAGTAAAGAAATTCTCAACAGAAAATAAGAGTAGCTAGAAGTATTTGAGGGGGAGAAACCCATGCTGGAACATTTGGGAAATACCCTCTGGATGGCCTTTTTTTCTTTTTTCTTTTTCTTTTTCTTTCTTTTTTTTTTTTTTGGCCTTTAGGCCACAATCTTGATTAGAGTCTGATTTCTTTCATTTCCCAATCTGCAATGGGTGGGTATAATTCTTTCCTGAGGAAAATAAATCATAACTAAGACTTTTGTAAATATTGCTAGCTTTTGATTATCTGCACTAATTAAAGGAGAACATATAATTCAGGATGGCAACAATGTAAACAGGGCTTATATTGACTTTGGAAGATGTTTTTTTCTGTTGATTCCCAGATGTTGCTGTGTCAGATGTTCTCAGAACACACAGGTCTGCCTACAGCACGACGCTCTAGGAAATGGAGTCTATCAGGGACGATGTGTTGGCCTAAGCAGAAAGATGTTCTCTAGACAATGCCTGTGGTTCACACCTTTCCTGTGGTGAGAGTTAATTGTTTGGGTTTCAGGCTTCCTCCCTCCTGATTTTTGCTAAAGAAGAAGAAGAATTCTGAAATCTTTTGTTCTATTTTAGAGTGACAAAAATCCCCAGAGATGACCCATGCTGCCCATTCTTTCTTGGTACCATAAAACCTTTCCGCCAAATGCAAGGGAGGAAAGGCAATTCTTTTGATATGATAAAATTCTTTTGATGAGTCTCTGTGGCTTTTTAAATAAGCACAAATAACTTAGTAATTCATGTCCCATGTAGCACACTAGACATTGTCATGGAATATATACAGACATACAATGGGCCAGATTTTCGATGACTTCTGAGTGGTCACCAATGGAGAACAAACTCTAATTCCAAATAAATAATATTAGCAATTGGTCAAAGTAAGAAGCAGATCATATATGCACAATAAAACCTGAAACCCATTTGGGCTACGTGTAGAGAATTAGCAGTAAGTCTTTATTAAATTTTTTAAGAAGTTTTGGAAAATAGGGGTGCCTGGGTGGCACAGCGGTTAGGCGTCTGCCTTCGGCTCAGGGCGTGATCCCGGTGTTGTGGGATCGAGCCCTATGTCAGGCTCCTCCGCTGCGAGCCTGCTTCTTCCTCTCCCACTCCCCCTGCTTGTGTTCCCTCTCTCGCTGGCTGTCTCTATCTCTGTCTAATAAATAAATAAAATCTTTAAAAAAAAAAAAAGAAGTTTTGGAAAATAAAAAATCCTTAAGTATCTGGTTTGAATGAATGATAGAAAGTAATTTGTAATTAGCATATCAGTTGTATTTTTGTTATCTATTGCTACCTAGCAAATCATCCCAAAACTTAATGGCTTAACATAACCATAAACATTTATTATCTCAGGTAGTTTCTGGAAATGGATTAGCTGAGTGGTTCTGGTGCAGGGACTGTCACAAGACTGCAGGCAAGCTGTCAGCTGAGTCTACAGTCATTTGAAGGCCAGCCTGGGGCTGGAGGACCTGATTCCAAGATGGCACACCCACCTAGAAGACTGGTACCTCACTCCCCTTTCTAGTGAAACTTGCTATAAGACTGTTTGAGTATCCTTACAGCATGACAGCTAGCTTCTCCCAGAATAAGACCTGAGGGGGCAAGGCAGAAACAGCAATGTCTTTCATGACCTAGCATAGGTCACACATCATCACTTATGCCATATTTTATTGACCACACCAAGAAACCCTGACACCGTGTGGGAGAGACTGCACAAGGGTGTGCATACCAGGAGATGGGGATCACTTGGTGTCGTCTTGGAGGCTGACCACTGCAAGTTAGTACATAAATTGGAAATGAGTCATTCACAAAGAGAATTGGATTAAATACTTTTTTTTAAAGGCATTTTTTTTAAAGATTTTATTTATTCATTTGACAGAGAGAGAGAGACAGCCAGCGAGAGAGGGAACACAAGCAGGGGGAGTGGGAGAGGAAGAAGCAAAGCAGGCTCCCTGCGGAAGAGCCCGACGTGGGGCTCGATCCCAGAACTCCAGGATCACACCCTGAGCCAAAGGCAGATGCTTAACGGCTGAGCCACCCAAGCGCCCCTAGATTAAATACTTTTCTACTCTGTCAATCAGCATCTGACTACTACTGTTATAAAAAAAAAATTCCAAATGAGTGAAGCCAAATTATGAATTTGAGCTCTTTTAGGATGACAAATTTATGATCAACGTCGAGATGGCTCATTAGCTCAGGGTTATGGGAGACCAGGTGTAATTAGCTGGATTCTGGTCTTTGCCATCGTTGAGTATAGAGCCCTTAAGTGTTGGTACCCTACCCAGATTCTCTGAACTGCGTAACAGGCCATCAGCTGTGACTGACGCCAGGTCTTCTGCCCTCTCCAGGATGCTGCCCCGCTTGCTCGGATCCAGTGGGGGTTTCCAGCCATTTCTCCCTGTACTGAGGAGATGGAACTCTCTCATGGGCAACCCTCAGATTCCGTGCATTTCCCAGACCACTAGGTGTTACCCCATTTTTTCTCTTTCTAATTCAAGAAACACATTAAAATATCAGTGAATGTTAGAGGGGTTATCTTAGGGATCAACTCCACCCTGTTCTAATTTATTTAAGAGAAGCACGTGTATAAATAAGAAAGACATTTGCAAACATTTGTGCATTAACTATTAGTAGTAACAAGTCTCTTTCAAGACATTAGTGTCTTCAGCCTGAGATTGAGGGCCTCAGTAAGGACAGTGGTGTGGTGTGTTCAAATCTGAAATGTGGGCTGGCCTGTTAGTACTTCTGTATTTCCTGGTAGGCTTGCAAGCATCTGCCGCTGATTGTAAGCTAAGCAGAGTGAGAGGATCTATGTGACGGCCTCCTGTCCATTTCAACAGACTTGGCTGCCCCCAGGAAATGGACTAAGAGGTATGGAAAGCAGAGCTGTGGACATTGGCTTGCTACCGCCGGGGTGTTTTCAGACTGTCTCCTGTCTTCCCACATCAACTCATTGTTTTTGTCTTTATGTCCCTTATTCTCCAACCCTGTTTTCTTTGTACCTTGGCTTTGGTATTTACCAGCTCTCTGGGCTCCAATGGCCGGTGTAGATGTGTTTATTGAATTCACTGTCTGGATCAGAGCAACCTTTGCTGAGCTGTGCTGAAGCGCTCCTCCCCTCTCACTAGCCCTTGGCGTGAGTCTGTCCCTGTCCCCCTACAGCCCCAGTGGCCACGGGTGGGGAGCACACACCTGTTCTTCCATGGAAATGCATCACTACCTCTGGGGGGGGAAAAGTCAGTGACCATTAGTTAGGATCATTATCATAATTATAATCTACCAAATGAATTTTCGCTTATTATAATTCAATTAAAATTCAGATATGTGTTCCTTAAGGCTTTTTTATTCCTGTCTTTTTTTTTTTTAAGATTTTATTTATTCATTTGACAGAGATAGAGACAGCCAGCAAGAGAGGGAACACAAGCAGGGAGTGGGAAAGGAAGAAGCAGGCTCATAGCGGAGGGAGCCTGATGTGGGGCTCGATCCCAGAACGCCGGGATCACACCCTGAGCCAAAGGCAGACGCTTAACGACTGCGCCACCCAGGCGCCCCTTTTATTCCTGTCTTAATACATAAGAATATTTTGGGGTGAGTTTGTTTTCCTTCCATTTTGCACCTGAGAAAACCAGATCAAGGGAAGGTAAGCCACACGGCCCCTAAATTACGGGGACAGGATTAGAATCTCAGCCTTCTGACACTCGGTCTCAGTGATTTTCATAATGCTATAAATGGTACTGAAAAATGTCAGAATGGAAAGTGTCATAGACTAAGATTAATTAGTGGATTATTTGATGGGAGTGCTTAACGATGAATCTTTTAAGAATGATCTTTTAAGAAAACTGGACTTTATTTTTTTTAAAGAAAATATGCAATAACTTTCACCCTTACAATGTAGTAATTGTCTTCAAGCATTAGAAAATTAATTAGACTTAGTTAAGTTGGATAGAAGGGCAGTGGCAAGGAGCACCCGGCTGGCTCAGTCTGTAGAGCATGAGACTCTTGATCTGAGGGTTGTGAGTTCAAGCCCCATGTTGGGTGAGGAGCCTACTTAAACACACACAACTAAAAGTTAGAAGGGCGGTAGCAAAAGTATCAGAATTATGGGGTATTTGGAAAGAAGTGCACTTGTAGTTCTTCATGTATATACTTCAGTATAGATGGCGAAGAGCCAAACTACTAAAAGTGTTTTTAATTTTCAAGTATCGATTGCAAACCTGCTATGGATAAGGCATTGACCTTGACATGGGAGACCTGTGGGGTCTGTGGTTTGTGGAATATTATAACCCCAAGTATCCTTTGAAGGCTATTCTAATAAATGCTCTGTGAAACATTTTCGTATTTTGCATGGGGTGTTGTGGAGGACATGTTGGGCCACCCGATGCTATGTTCCTTCCTAATGATGGGGAGATCTTTTGGATCTCAATGTGTGAAACAGCTTCTCAAGCACCATAAGTCTCAGAACCTACTGGGTTTCCCTCTTTGAGTTTGTCTTAGGTCGTGTTTCTGTGCACTAGCTTTGCCCCAGCTTTATCTCAGAGAATTGCTCGGTGTTTATTTTATCTTTGCTCTGCTCTCCTCCCCTATGTACGTGTATTCCGTTGTCCTACATGCTGTGAAGTGATTCCGAATGTGAATGTACTTCTGCATTCACTTGGAGAGAGATCACTTTCCAAACATCTATGGAAGAAGTTTTAACAAACGGGTGAGATTCTTTTCAGTTTGGTAATACTCATGGCTCAGAAACAATGTGTTATCAACAAAGGAGTGAGTAGACAGAGAGAAGAGAGTACAGGCTGTCCAGTCCTCTTCTGCAGGCTGCACGTCCCAGCAGTGGTCCAGGGAAGCTCTACTGAGAAGGCTGTGATTTTGCTTCTGGCATCCCCCAAGTTTGACTTAGAACGGTGCAGTGTGAGAAATTGTCAAGGCCACCCAAATCACTGGCTGGTGGATTGATCTCATGAGATAACTTAGTATAGCTAATGCTTTCATTGAGCTTTTTTTTTTTTTTCCCCTGGATTGGAGGAGTACATGGGGATGAAGAGAGGGTTCTAGCAAGAGTTTTCTCCAGGGGCCAAAAGCATAACCAGTGGTTCTTGATGTGTGGTCCAGCATCATCACCATTACTGGAGAATGTGCTGGAAATGTAAGTCTTCAGGCCTCACGCAGAGCTACTGAATCAGAAACTCTGGGTGTGTGGCCTAGAAATCTGTATTTTCATAAGCCCTCCAGTTGATTGTTAACGCTCAGGTGTGAGAGCTGCTGGGAGATAGAAGTTAATGGGGCGCCTGGGTGGCTCAGTCGTTGAGTGTCTGCCTTCGGCTCAGGTCATGATCCCAGGGTCCTGGGATTGAGCCCCTCATCGGGCTTCCTGCTCAGTGGGAAGCCTGTTTCTCCCTCTCCCACTCCCCCTACTTGTGTTCCCTCTCTCACTGTGTCTCTCTCTGTCAAATAAATAAAATCTTAAAAAAAAAAAGAATAAGTTAAGAGCAGGAACTCTGGACTCTCAGTTCCTTTGCTAGAATCCTGGCACAACCACTTGTTCGCTGTGTGAGTCTGGGAAAATTGCTTGATCTCTCTGTGCTTTAGTTTTTCCACCTGTAAGTTTCTGGAGAGAATTATGGCACCACCTTCAGAAAGTTGTTAGAGGATTAAATTTGTGAATATACTTAGAGTAGTATCTGGCACATAATAAGAGCTCAATAAATGTTAGCCAGTATTCTCAGAAGACATTTTGTCATGGTAGAATGGGAGAATTTCTCTCTCTGGCCCCTCTTTCCATAAGAACCCATGAAATTCTCTCGTGCAGTTTTCTCTGAAGAGCAGTTAGAGGCTGGAGTTGCGGCGAGGGAGAAGAATACAGGATGTGTTCAAAGCACTGTGTACACCTAGCATCTATGTTGCCATAGCGATAGCCCTGAACTATGAAAAACTCCATACCCCCCTCAGCATCAGTAGGATCAGTTTTTGGCCTGTGGGACAGAGAAACGATTCCTTGATTGGTTTTTTTGGGAGAAATCCTAAGTGTCTGAGGGAACACAAAGGTATTGCAAAATTTGCCCCAAAAATCTGAAAGTAAAATCACTTAAATAAAGTAAAATTAACTTTATTTTTATTTTTTAAAGATTTTTATGTATTTCTTTGAAAAGAGAGAGCATGAGCGGGGGAGGGGCAGAGGGACAAGCAGGCTCCCTGGGAGCCTGACACAGGGCTTGATCCCAGGACCCTGAGATCATGACATGAGCCACAGGTAGACGCTTAACTGATGGAGCTACCCAGGTGCTCCCTGAAATTAACTTTAAATATTTTAAAAGAAATTCTAACTTCTCCAGATTTTCTGAAACTATGCATTGGGTGGTGGGGGGGGAGGGGAGAGAGTCCAGAAAGAACCAAATGGCTATTTGATGTTATTACCTCTCTCCAAAGACTGAGGATTACTGTTGCAAACGTTTAAATGAGTTATTTTCAAAAGTTGCTACGGACACACTCATCCACATGGCCTCAGGACCCACTTTCCAGTTGCGATAGGTGGCATTGTGATTCCCCTTCTCTTGAGGTTTGAAGCTTTGCCAAGATGAAGTCCAGCTTGACTGAATTAAGTTCTCGTCAATAAGATGAAAAACACCAGATCAATTGGGGTTTCTCTCTTGGCAGCCCCCACAGCCACGCTGGCTCATCTGTATGGCGGACTCACTCAATCATGCAAAAGCAGTTGCTGACATGACCAGAAGAAGTGATTTGTTTGGGGAAAATGGTTGGAATTGGAAAGAGCTGGGATGAAATGCAGGTGCTCAGAGGTTCCGTGTTCTGCCGAAGCAGCCGAAGGGCTCAGGCAGCCTCTCTGTCTCTTTCCGGTGGCATCACTAAGTAGGAGAGGGCACAGACCAAGTTGGGTCAAGGTCTTTGGATGAAGGTGCACAGGGAGTCCACAATGTGGAAACAAGCATCCTGGAGATTCTCGCACCTCTCTCTCTTTCTCCTGTTCCAGACCTGAGAACCTGTTGAAGCCAAAGGGCACGAATTCTAAAGTTCAGTCCCAGGTCCACAGAGGCGTAGCCCAGTATTCTCGTAATGTGTTCTACGAGGACCAAGTGCTTTTCTTGTCTCAGTACATTTTTCTCCTAGCCCATCCCTCCCACCTCACCATCTCTCCTCAAACTTCCCAGTGAATGAGGCTGTTGCTTTGACAACAGCTGGGAAGGGGTGGGGGCTGGCGAAGTGGAAGTCTGGAAGGTACCACATCGCTCTGTGGCAGAACCGCTGATGAGACCCAGGAAGGAGCCAGAATGAGATGTTAGCCTGAGGACTGCGAACAGCAATGGAGGATGATTTACCCTGGGCTGGAGAGGCTCCTCTGACTCCTCCTGCCCCCCAGGAAGGCTCTAGGACTCTGAAAATAATGGATTTATCTCACGGGACAGAGCTGGTGTGTTGCCAAGAGAAAAGCATACCGATAGCAGGTCGAAGCCTCACGTTGTGGCAGAATTTACGATGGGGGTTTATCAGCCCGGGAGAGAGGCAGCGTGGGCAGGCCTGTGCGGTGTCTCTCCCCGCAGAAATGTTCTGCTTGATCCTTTTGCTACATGAAAAATGAAGTGTGGTGGGCTAGTGGGGAGACGTCGTAAAGCTTGGATGATCACACAGACTTAGATACAGAGGCTGGCTTCAGAGCCGAAGAAATACCCAGGCAACACCAGCTAAAGAGCGTGGAGATAAATAATGGGCAACTCCCATAAAAAAGGTCAAACATCAGACTTCAAATAACATGTGTTTTCTTCCTGAGCTGACATGTGTTTTTTTCCTGAGCCGAGTCTCCTAGAGCTGAACTAGGGTCAGAGCTACATTCCCATCTCTCCTTAGCTCAGCTCTTAACTTCCACATTTTTCTCCCCAGGGTGTATTAAAAACAGAGCTGCCTCACGTGAAGGCGATGGTTTCCATTCGGAGCCCTGTCCCGGCTTTGTCTTTTCTCTGTCATCCTGAAGGGAGAAATATCTTCCATAGCTCCAAGGTCAGTGGCGAGCTCTTCGGGTTTGGCAATGGAATGAGACCCTTGGAAAGCTGTCTCCTCACGCATACTTTGCTGATGTTAGTAAGGCTCCAGCATTCTCAGCCTGGGGTCAGGCGTCAGGGGTCAGGCAGCCATAAACCTGGCCCAGGGAATTTTCTTTGGGAGGGCAGAACTACTTTCTCTTTCTTTCTTCCTCTTTTGCTATGGAAAGAAAGGATTTTTGAAAAAAACTGTTTGCTTTTGAGTTGTTTTGTGTTTGTGGCTCTTTAGAACTAATCTTCTGGCTTGCAAAAGCAGCTGAGAATAAATGTGTCAGTCGCAATGGCCTGCCCCTCCCCACCCCGCTCCTTTATGTTTCGGATTCAGCAGCTGGAGTCCCCCACTCCCCAGACCTAGCGTTAACCCTAAGCTTTGGATTTGATTTTATTCCTGGCTGAGAATCGTTAAGGAGACCAAGTTCAGGAGTGGGCCGAGTTGGAACCCATTTTCTCTTGAGGCTATCTGATCACGTTCTGGCCTGTCTCTTTAGTCCCAACCTGGGCCCTGGGCCTGATGAGCTGCTCTAGCCTTCCTCCCATTTGTCCCCTGTAGCACTGGTCCTTCTGGTCATCACCTATCCCTCCCTTGGTTTCCAGGCAACCACTGTCTCCTGGTTCTCTCCCAAACCCTCTTGAATCTTCGCGACCTCCTTGGCAGGCTCTCCTCTGCGACCCCCCTGAAATGTTGACATTTCTTAGGGCTCTGTCATCTGTCATGTTCTCTTCTGACTAATCTTATTTACACCTGTGACCTTAATCACTAAGTCTAGGCTACTGGCTCCCAACCCTCGAGACTAAGCTCTGGACATGTTTCCAGGACTTTCTGGCCACATCTACTCATAATGCCCCGTAGGAGCCAAAACTTAACACGTCCCAATCTGAACTCATTATCTTCCCCCTCAAGCAAAACTTGTTCTGGTCTTACTTTTGGTGGATGGATTACCATCCACCCAGTCCCTGGAGTAAAAAGGTCTTGGAGTCATCCTTGAGTTTTCTCCCGCATTCCCCATGTTCTAATGTTTTCACTTCGGACATTTTTCTCCAGTCCTGCCTCTCACTTCCATCTTCCAGGTTCACTGCTATTCGTTTGGCCCAAACCCTCATCCTCCTTCACCTGTAAAAATATAATATTATAATTCTTGAACAAGCATCAGCTCAGCAGATATTAGTTGAAAGAATGGATAACCTCTCTAGACCCAGACAGACTATTGTGAGGGTTATAGGAGATCCTTTATGGAGAACATCCTTAGCACCATGATTGGCTCATAGTAGGAGCTCAGTAAACATGAGTGGTTATGTATTATATATAGGAACTGTTGGAAAGCATAGACATTTGGCCCCAGGCTGCCTGGTTTCAAACTCCAGTTCCATCACATACATTTCTTGTGTATGTGATGTCTGTGTCTCCATTTTTTTCCTCTGTAAAATGCAGATGATTATCATACAGCTGTTGAGGATTCAATGATTTAATTTATGTAAAGCTTTCGAACCGTGCCTAGCATATGGTGAGTGCCCAGGATGTGTGTTCGCGCTGTTATTATTTTTATGAGTTTCCTGCCTCCTGGCTTTCATGGTCAACATGTTGGGCTTTATTCGAGGAAAGGTGCACTATGAATCCTTGTGTATGGCCCCCTAAACTTACATGGAGGAAGAATCGTCGCCTCATTTTCACCAAGTATTATCTGAGCCTCCTATGAACTTGATAAATCTGAATCACAGTCTTTTTGCAGCATTTTATAATAGCTCTTTAGGGTGACCAGCTGTCCTGATTTGCCTGGGTCTGAGGGGCTTTCCAAGATGGGGGGAATTTTCGTGTTAAAACTAAGATAGTTCTGGGCCAACCAAGACTGATGGTCATCCTGTCCTTTACCTTGAGTATCTTGAGCTCTTCTGCTGAAGCTCAGCTTCCACACATAATTCCCCAGGCACATTTTAGAGGCAAAAAAAAAAAAAGCATAAGTCAAGGTGATGGGCTTTCATAGCACATTGGGAACATAATCTGGGAGCCCTCATGTGCCATTTCCTGTTCTTATCCATCAAAATCCCCATGTTCTGGGAATTTCTGGGACAGACGAAGGCCTGTTTCTTACTGGGGAAAAGAATGGCTTCTGATTTCTGGCTCTGTCCTTAAACATGACAGCTCTTTCCAGCCAAGTCTCTGCACTGAAGAGCAAACTGAGGTCCCCTTCCTCATTCCTCAGGCCTTCTCTCCAGATGGACCACGGGGGCCACAGGATCCTGGTGGCACCTGACCAGTTCTGAGCACAGCCATTGCATGGAAGGCTGTTTGCAGTGGAGTGGGTGGGGGTTCTGTTTCCCACCAAATAATGAGCAGGTTTTCCTCACTGCACTCCTGAGGCGTCCCTCCTGGGTTTCTAAATCGCAGTCTCTATCTTCCCCTATTGGCACCAGACTTATCTTCATAGGAAAGAAATCAGTTCACATCATTTCCCAGCCCAGATCTGTTGCTTCTGGAGACCCACAGCATCTGTGCCAAATCCTTGGCTTGCTCTTTGGTTCCTTCACAGTCTGGCCTCCAGCAATCTCTCCAAACCCTTCTCCTGATATGCCTTGGCTGATTTCTCCTTTCATAATCCAGAGGTCACCACCATTGCTCTAAGACCACCATGCCTTGTGGATTAGTCTGCTCAGGCTGCTGGAACAAAATACCATAGACAGGGTGGCTTAAGCAACATTTATTTCTCATACTTCTGGAGGCCAGAAGTCCAAGGTCAAGGTGCCAGCCAGTTTGGTTTCAGGTGAGGGCTCTCTTCTTGGCCCATGATGGCTGCCTTCTCAAGCTATGTCCCCTCACATGGCAGAGAAAGTGAGCACTGGTGTCTATTCCTTTCTCAAAAGGGCACTAATCCCATCAGGAGGGCTCCACCCACATCCAGACCTCATCTGATCCTCATCGTCTCCCAAAGGTCCCGCCTCCAAATACTATCACACGGAAGATACGGCTTCAACATATGAATCAGGGGGCAGCGGTGGGGAACACAACTCAGTCCTTAACACCTTTTGATTAACTCAGGCTTCCAAATATGCTGTTTGCTCTGTCTTGCATACCGTTTCCCTTTGCCAGACCAATTCCTCTTCATTTCTTAAAACCCATATAAAACATCCTCTGTGAAGCCTTCCTTAGCTCCCCTCCGGGTCCCTGTAGCATTTTGTCCAGATCTCAGTTAGAGAAGTTGCCACTTTGTATGAGAACGTGTTTACATGTCCATCTCTCCCTGGAGTCTTTGAGTGTGTTGAGGGACTGGAGTTGTGGAGTGTTCTTCTCGGAAGGCCCCCTGCCCCGTGTCTAGCACAGATGTGGTCCAGTCATTGACTGAGAGGATAAAAGCAGCACTAAAGAGGCAGCCACGACAGCAGCAGTTAACCTTGACCAGGAGCACTCACGGGGTCCCGAGGTGCTCTGCTAAATACATTGCAGGCCCCAGCTCAGTCCTTGCAGGAAGGTAGAGGCACCATCCCCACTTCACGTGAAGGTGACTGTTGACCGGGTCAGTAGCTGGAGTACATCTTTATTCCTTTTAGGTGGAAAGAACTTCAGAGGTGCAGATATATCATCAACAGAGTGTTTTCTAAAAGCTTTAAAATACTGTGTACCTTTCTCAAGCCATTCTAACATGTTGGAAGCCCTCAGGTTTTTTTTTTTTTTAAGATTTTATTTATTTATTTGCGAGAGAGCAAGAACAGATTAGAGGGGTGGGACAAAGGAAGAGGGAGAGAAAGGGAGAAGCAGACTCCCTGCTGAGCACAGAACCTGACGCCGAGCCAGATCCCAAGACCCTGGGATCATGACCTGAGCCAAAGGCAGATGCTTCACGGACTGAGCCACCCAGGAGCCCCAGCCCTCATGTGTTAAGGGTTCATGCGCTAATCACAAGTTCAATGTAACTCCTAACACAACCTCTGAAAGACGATTATATGACATTTCCTTAACCCGATGTCACTTTTAATTTCTATCTGGAAGTTATAAGACTGGTTTTCTTTTAAAATATCCTTATTGAGGATGTTTTCTAGAGCCACGTTGGCCTTGCCCTTGCCGGTAGGAATCAGGCTTCTGTGCCATTGGAGGCTGCGTCTCTCACTTGTTTTCCGGGCAATTTCCAAGTTAGCTTTGGCTGATGCCCCATCTTTGTCCCACACACCCGCTTTGGTGTATAATTTGAGGTGCAAAAATCGCTCAGTGAAAAAAAATTAAGTCAATACACAAACATTTCTGTTAGGGGGACAGGTTTGATTACAGCTGCATTATTCTAGGCACCCATAAAGGTTAATAAAAATAACTCTAATTTTTTGACTGCCTTTTGTGTTTCAGCATTCACACTGCCTCAGTCCTCACAATCGTCCTATCAAGTAAGTGGATTTTCTTCATTTTACAAAGGAAGATACCGAGGATCAGAAAGTCATATAACTTGCTCAAGGTCTCCCTCGAGAGAACAGAGGCCTTGGGAACCAGACCAAGGTTAGTCTGACACCAAGCCCCACCCTTTTCACCAGTGAGCTACACAGTCGGACAGTACCAAGACCATGGTGTCTGCAGGCACCCAACATTCCAATCTGGGGTGTGACTGTCACCAGCCTGTGTTCCCCAAATGGGACCACGTGCCCATTCCTGGCCTCAAAAGCTCTAGGTCCACATCCTGGGTCACCTGGGTGGCCTGTTCTGGAAGTAATGCTTGCTCACTGCTCTGTAGGGTTGGAGATTCCTTTGGACATCTTCCCTGGACAGAGGACGGGTGGGGCCAGGGTAAGGATATAGTGGGTGACAGCTGGCCTCGTAGCTTGATAGCAGGGACATGGGCCGATTTGCTTAGTGAGACATGTTTAAATCTGTCCCTGACCTTTCCCCAGGCATTCTGCCTCCATCTTGTCTCTACTTCTGGTGTGAAGGATCTGGACGAATTTAATGGTGAGTAATGATAAAACCCAAGACATGTCCTTATTAAGTAGGATTTTTATCTTGAAGATGGGGAGTTCTGTGGGCAAATAGAAACTCCAGGCAACTCCCAAATAAAGATCTGGGTGGCCCTCCTCATTCTTTCCCACACAGACAATTTTGATGGAAACTGCAATTTTATAAGGCTAGAGCAACTTGAAAATAGTTCTCCAGGCTACAAAATTCACCCCACCAAACCCAATCTCATCTCTTCAGCCAAAGATGAAACTTTCTGCCAGATGTCGTTTCTGCTTTCAGGTGGGAAAGTAATTGTTTAGAAGTTTTAATATACAGGAGCTCTGTCTCCATAGCCAAAAAGAGGGGTCAGTCAAAGCAATGAACTGGACAATTCAGTCTAGAAACCTGGAGATTTACTGGCCGGTGTCTGGACAGAACTATGTATATCCTGATTTTAATTGTGTAGTTTACCAGTGTCTAGAAGTTTGGTTTGGTTCAGAACTTCTACTTAACTACTTGCTTTTTGGAATCTGGCCTTGAATGAGTGCCTCCTCGGATTTTGTTGTTGTTGTTGTTGTTGGTTTGTTCTCCACAGTTGGACTCAGGGAGTAGATAGTGTGAAATGAAGTGTTGGAGAGCCACCTACCATGGGCTTCCAGGATGGCGCCCTGGCTCTGGGAGCACTGTGACCCTGGGAGGCTGACATAGACTTTGTTCTCTTGACATGACATTGGCTGGAGGAACTCCGGCTCTGGAATTTTATATTTTTCCATGCTGGTGGTTCAGCCAGCACATGGGAAATCAGACTTGGGTGGCGCCAACTGGCAACAGATCCAAATTGAAGTGGGAATCAGTCCTTGCAGGCCAACTGTGAAAATGTACATGGGGCCCCAGCCCAAATGCCTGAAGGATGCTGGGAAGGGTGGAAGTGGGACCTAGAACACTTTTAGTGGCACGCAGAAGATACCATTTATCCATCCTGGCAGTGCTTTATTTCTTTATGTGCGCTGAGGTTGGGCTATGGGAAGGACCACTGAACATCTTCTCAGACCCGTGAGAAATGGCAGAGGCAGGGCATGTGGAGGAACTATTTCAAAGATGTAGATTTTTTTTGCTTGATTGATAGATACATTACTTAAAAAAAAGTAGCCTTCTTATGAAGCAAAGTAGCTAGCTTTGAGTGGGCTTCTGGGATGTATCAATCATTGATTACTTACATCTTCTTATTGCTCACATACTTCTGAAAGCTAGACCTCCTCCCTCCTGGGGCGGGGCGGAGTGGGGGGCGGGGGAAGGCTGGGGCTGAAGAGGGAGGGCCAGGAACATCCATTGCCATGGTCCCACACTGGAATCCCCTGGGGATCTTATAGAAATCCTGATGCCTGGGCCGCATTCTGGGCAAATCAAAGCAGAATGTCTGCCCCCCGTCATGTGTCTTAACGCCCTCCCCCGGCATTCTGCTATACAGCCAAGGCCGAGAAGCACCACACTAGTCGAATCTGACATAGAAGGAAATTAAGTGTCCAGATTCTCACTTAGCCCCTCTTCTGCCACATTAAATAGCTTCTCTCTCTCTCTCTCTCTTTTTTTTGTAGTTTTGCCATAAATTAAAAGCACACTTCAAAATGTAGGTTTACCAAGTACCAAGTACCTTTAAGAAATGGATTTCCTTTTAGGGCAAACGGTGATTTAGTAACCACCGCGCCTATGCATTTCCACGTGAGCCTCTGACGGGTGTGAGTTTGTGTCTGGGGCCAGCAGTGTCCAGCGTGGGCTCCTTTGCGTCTCCTCCATTGCGGGCCCGGCAGGTGGGCCCTCTGTTCTTCCTCCAGAAACCTCTCACACTCCTTTGATTCACGTTGTTGATGGAAAGCACTCTCAATGAAACTCTAGCTGCTGGTACATAGATCTACCAGAGACATTTTTCACAGAACTCACTTCATCTGGGGACCACGTGTCTAGGAGAGCTGTGGTTTTTTGGCAAAGAGCACATCCAGACACCTGTGCCAGCATTACCCTATGGACATCTGGTTACCAACGAAATGACAGCCAGCCGGGTAGACTTACTGTTTTTTGTGCAGAGCACACTGTATTGGCCACATTGCACCTAAAATTCTTAGCTGGACTTACCAAAAACATCACTTACACACATTTAAACAGGATTCCAAGGTGTTCTGGTCTCTGAAAAAATCGGAATTTCTTTTTGTGTTATAAAAACGGACAAATCGGGGCGCTTGGGTGGCGGTTGAGCATCTGACTCTTGATTTTGGCTCAGGTCATGATCTCAGGGTCGTGAGATGGAGCCCTGCGTTGGGCTCCACGCTCAGCATGGAGTCTGCTTGAGATTCTTTCTCTTCCTCTCCCCCACCCCCCTGCTTGTGTGCTCTCTTTCTCTAAATAAATGAATAAAATCTTAAAAAAAAAAAAGAATGGACAAATCTATGATGTAATTTTTTAGGCATTAGCCTGATGGTCTTTCACTCAAGCCACACTAGACTCACCTGGGGGATTTAAAAAAAAAAAAAAGTACTGTCACCTGGGCCCCACCTCAGAGATTCTGATACAATTGGTCTGGGATGGGGCAAGAGCATGAACACTTCCAAATCTCCTTACTGACTCTCGTGGGCAGCCTGGGTGGACCCTAAAACAGGGCTCCGAGCTCTGGGTTTTTCACTGTGACCTTAGTGCTACAGCAATTTCATTCATTTTATTTATTCAACGTATTTATGTTTAAGAGGGAAAATATTTTTGAAATACTTCCCTCGGTATCTTTTCCTCCAGTCGTCCATATAGTTTTTTCTTCACCTTTGCAACCTCATTATGGCTAAAGCAGAGATTTATCACCCCTGGGAAGGAGAAGGTGGGTACTGCCAAGAAAGGTGATTTGCAACCCTAGATGCCCTTTAGAACCACTTTGGAAGCTTTAAAAAATTGCTGGTGTCTGGGATCCACTCCAGACTAATTAAATCAGAATTGGGGGATGGGCCCAGGGATTATTATGAAAGTACTCCATGCATAATACTTTTTTGTTATGCAGCCAAGGTGGAGAATGATGGGTCTAGCAAGAAATGGGTAGCTTACCAACGTACAATGAGATTCTTCTTTATTAAAATCTTGCATATTCTCACCCTAACTTTTGAGGGGAAATTATCTAGGTACTTGTCATTGGAAAAGATGGAAGTTAGTTATATTATTGATACGGTTTTATGATTTAATCTAATATATATTTATTGAACAACTACGATATGCAAGGAAACTATGGTTAGAAGCACCTCCTGGGGACTTTTTGCTGGTTTACTTTGGGTCAGAAAAGAGACCAGTCTGGATATATGGGTCCGGGTTCCTGCAGGAACGAGATGGCACGCTGCCCACACTGGGCATAGGATTTCATAAAGGGGCTGTTTCTCATGATCCAGGCAGCATTTAGGAAACCAACCGGGAAAGGTGCAGCTTGTAGGGACTGGCTAGTAACACGGGGAGCCGCGAGCATCCCTGGGCTGGGGGCCAGGCAGACTAGCTGTGTGGGGAGGGCGCCTGACAAACCATGAACTTCTTGAGAAGGATACAGCGTCACACGGGAACCCTTTCTGTATAAGAAAATTCCAGCTGAGTTCTGGTTGCACGCAGCCAACTGATCCTAGGGGCTGGTGTTCCAGTGGTTTAATAACCACAGCCTGGTCTCGTGGGACTCTGCTAGCAGCAGCAAAGACGATCTCAGCACGTCGTTCATTCATTTGTACATTTACTCGTTCTCTTAAAATTGAGAAACACTTAAGTGAATGGCTACCAAGTGCCAGGCACTCTTCTAGGATACCGCATGTGGCTTCTTGCAACAGGGCCTAGAGCTGCAATGGAGAAGCAGCCATGGAGCCTGCGTTCGGGTCAGCTGGCCCCAAACAGTGGCTGTTCACACCTGTCAGAGGATCACGTAGAAAAGCATGGGTGTGGTGGTGATTAGATAACCGCTTGCCTTAAAATAAAATCCATTTCTTAAAGGTGTTTGTAAACTTATATTTTGCATTGTGTTTTTTAAAAATTTTAAAAAATTTTGAGGGGGGGACAATTGGGGAGGAGGGTCAGAGAGAGGGAGAAACAGACTCTCTGCTGAGCAGGGAGCTCAATGAGGGGCTCGATTCCAGGACCCTGGGATCATGGCCTGAGCCGAAGGCAGACGCTTGACCAACTGAACCACCCAGGTGTCCCTGTATTCTGCTTTTAATTCGTGGTAAAACCACAATAGAGAAAAGCGACTTGGTGTGGAATAGCAGTGCTGAATGAGAAGTTGGCTTTGACGTTAACTAGCCACATAGCATTCCACTGTTGTTTTGGAAATTGCTGTTTTCATTTTCCTAGATGTAGGGATGTGACTTGGGCCCTGGGGGTGGGGTGGGGGGTGGGAAATGCCACTAGAGAAATTTAGGAGACGAAGGAGGCCTTTCCTCATAGCTAGAGATGGTCTCCAGAATAGGAAGTGATTTTAATTCATTCACAAGCGCATTTTTTTGGAGGACTGTCATGTGTGGACACAGGGCTGGGTGGCAGGGATCCCCAGATCATGACAGAACCTTTGCCTTGAAGGAGCCCGTGGTTTCATGGCGATTCAAGTGGGCATAAAATTGTTTACCTGCAGTTTTGTGGCGTTGTCTTTGAGGAATCTCTTGAAAATGGCTCAGTCATATTAAAAAGAAGCATTTGACCACCTGCCAAATTCTAGCTGAGTATTTGTGACCTGCGTGCTGTGTGTGTGCGCATGCGTGCACGTGTACTTGCTTGCTCGCACAACCTTCATCTAGAAAGAATTCTCTACTGGGATGAGGTGGGGAAGGAGGGAGGGAAACCCAGCACAGACTGCAAAGGTGGGAGAATTCAGGTCTACACGATTTGCTCTCTTTTGACTCAAAACGAGGTGACATCAGCAGGATGTTGGGATTTCAGGACAAGTCCTAGGGTCCAGTAAAATGGCTCCACTTCATGATTCCTTAGAACAGGGACCTGCTTTCCTGTGAGTCCCCCAACATCTGTGGTGGGGGCGGGGTTGCACCTTCCAACAAATGGACTTGCAGTTGAGGGTTTCTTGTTAGGTTGGCCTTGCTTTGCTAATATCTGGGACTTTTGCCAAAATCTTTGACCACCAGAAGTGAAAGCAAAGCCCAGAAGGAGGCAAGTATCAGAACATGTGGAAGGCCATGAGGTTATTGTGCTTCTCTGTGTCCCTGTCATAACATGCCTGCTTTTGGTCCTGACCTTGAGCAAGTGACCTTTAGGGTCTGTCACTCTTACATTTGAAGCTATGGAGATTCGTCCGGAACGGAGCAACTGTTAGAGTTTCAAGGAGCAGGCTGGTTGGCCAGTGCTAGTGTTGGCCAAGGGAGACAAGTACACCAGTAGGGGTATCTTACCATCGTTCAACCTCAATGAGAGCCCAAGACTGGGCTGGGTCCCAGGAGCAGCACGGGAGAGGACTGACATGTTGCTGAGATTTATTTAGGGACATCACAGAGGTGCATTTTGAAGAGATAGGAAAGGAGTAAGGATGGATCACTTTATAACCTGGGGGTTTGGCATTTTCTCAGTTCCCGAAGACACAAGCGTATCTCATTATTGTGGATGGATGCCACTTGAGTGCCACAAACTTTCTGGATGTACCCAGGGTGCCTTTGGGGTGTTAATGTGGTCCCATAGGCAAGGGGAGAGGAAGAGCGGCCGCCCCCTGCAAGGTCATGCTAGTATCACCCACCCTGCTGTTGTCAAGCCTCTGACCTCATTCACTTCTGATGTGTATCCTGAACTTCAGGTGACCTATATTTAGATTATGTAAAAAGGATAGAAAGCGAATGGCCTTTTTGCGCTAAGGTCAGAGTTCAGCTGTGCTTGATAATGCCGCTTTGATCTCTAGGACCCTGCCTGTGGAGATCTATGGTGTCTGTCAACCAACTTCACCCTGCACTTGACCTTTTGCTTGCCTGGACCTGTAGTTACTGCCAAGACTCTAATCCCTCAGCATGTCACTTCTGGAGAAGAAAAAAAAAATCCCAAAGCCTGAGATTCAGACATTCCAGATTCTGCTCTGGCCCCTCACAAAGGCATTTAATAGAGAGGCTTTTTGAAATTAAAAAAACAAGAGGGCAAAGAAGTGGTCTTAAGAGGAAATTTCAAACAAATTATAAGATCAGTGATGCAGAACTCAGCAACAGCAGTTTGCTTGGCCAGAGTCTTCCAGAAGGTGCTTGGAATCCTAAGTGGATTCTAATAGCTCTGGCGGGGATGGAGAGAGTCTTTGCTGCAGCTCCCCGTTTGGGGGCAGGTGACCCATCAGCGATCAAAGACAGATGCTTATCTCCTGTCCATCTGAGAACTTCTCAGCGTGCTTTCCTTTGATTGGCTCATGTTGATATTTTATCACCCTGGCAGGCTAAAAAATGTTTCCTTATGTCCAGCTGGAATCTTTGCTACTCAATTTAAACATTGATTTTCCGTCCCTTGTCAATGTGGGTTATTTTTTTGTGGATCCTTTCCAGATGTGCACGTGGTTTTCACAATATGGTGGACCCACTTGGACGTGATGCTCTCAGAGGTCTGATGGCTACACGGGACTCTGGAAGAGCCTAGTCCTCTGCCTGCCCCTTGCTAGACCTGGGACAGGTCGCTTTCCCTGTCCAGGCATCACATCCCTCCTCTCTGAGGGGAGGGAATCCATCACACCATCTCTAAGATTTCTTCCAGGTTTGATGAGAGTGTGATTTTGCTAAGAACGCCATATCTGAACAGCTAATCTGTGCTTGGCATGCAATAGACACCCATGAGGATTTGTCAAGCAGGGTCCCATCCTAGAGATGGCCACCGGAGGGTCCTTTCCACACGGACTAAACCTTTCAGCCGATGCCCTTGGCCCTCCCAGGAGTGATCTGTCCCTTGTGGAAGCGGGGATGGGCGCACGGTGGTGAGACGCCTTTCTTCACCGCATGCAGCAAGCACCTGGCCCAGGAGCAGGCGGGACCTGCTTCTAGTCCCTTCTTGGCTGTCAAACCCAATCTATTAAAACGCCTCTGTGATTCCACAAGGAAAACAAGTGCCCATGAAGAAGAGGTTATAAATACATCCAATTATAAATATATCCCATTAAAAATAGATATTGACAAGCAGCTCCAGACTGTGTTGGGCTTGGCAGACTTGGCAGAGGAGAAAAAAGTAGACGAGTGTCCAGAAAGCAATACATTTGACTGTTGAATAACATGGGTTTGAACTGCGTGTGTCCACTAAATATGTGGATTTGTTTTGATAGATACAGCACAGGACTATAAATGTATTTCCACTTATGATTGTCTTAATTACGTTTTCTTTTTTCTAACTTTATTGTAAGAATACAGCATAGAATACATAAAAATACGAAATATGTATTAGTGGACTGTTTATGTGATTGGTAAGGCTTCCAGTCACTAGTAGGCTGTTAGTGGTTGAGTTTCTGGGGGATCAAAACTTCTATGTGGATTTTTAAACTGTGTGGGGCAAGGGGGTGGTCAGCTCCGCTCACCCCTACATGGCACAGGGTCCACTGTAATATTTTTGTGAATGATTCCTTGGTAATATCTTTGGGCTTGTAGATGGCTCTTAATTAGCTACTAAATCGTGCAGGGTGGTCAGAGAAGGGTTTGGTTTAGAAAGTTCAGTAAAAATAGAATTAGGACTTAATAAATATTTCTCTTCTCTATGTCACAGGACTTGCACAGAAACCCCAGTGAAGGGTTCTGGGACTTTGGAAAGAGAGAGTGGCACGCAGTCCCTGACATCCCTGGTCTTTAAAAGCTCCAGGGAGCCCCTTGTAGGCATGGCCGAGGGAACAATGCCCCGGAATCAGAGGGCCTGGGCTTCCACCCGGGGTCCAGCGGGTCCTAGTTGTGTGACCTTAGGGAAACCCGTTCACTCCTTTAAGTCCCAGGTATATGGTAACAGTTCCGTGAGGTAATAGGTAAGAAGAAACCTAGCATAGTATCTGACACGTGGGAAAACTCGAGCATTAGTTTCTCGCAGTGAACGTCTGGGGTCAGGCCTGCTGGAGGGACCACAGTGCAATGGCAGATAGACATATGCCACAGCCGAGAAGCTCCCAGGACCCCCTCAGGCCACGTGATGAGCTCCTCTCCTCACTGTATGGTTTGCAAGGGCTGCCATGACAGAATACCACAGACTGGGTGATTCAAACAGCAGGAATTGATTTTCTCTCGGTCCTGGAGTCTAGAGTCTAAGATCGAGGTGCTGACAGGGTTGGTTTCCTCGGAGGACTCTGCTGGGCTCGCAGATGGCTGCCCCCTTGCTGCCTCTACTTGTGGCCATCCCTCTGTGCACACCCAGGGGTCTCTCCGTGTGTCCTACTCTCCTCCTCTTATAAGGACATGAGTCAGATTGGATTCTGGCCCCCCTACCACTCTCATGTTAACGTCATCATCTCTTTAAAGGCCACATCTGCACAGTCGCATTCTGAGGTACTAGGGTTAGGACTTCAATATAGGAATTTGCAGGGAGGGAGACAGAATTCAGGCCCCAAGGCCCAGGGTGTGGCCCGAAGACCTCAGGGCTATGGAGGGCTTTGCAATCCAGCTCCCATCTGAAAGTCGATGCTCAGAGACAATCATTCCTGCCCCTCCCCCTTCCTTCCTCTTCTGAGGAAGACTCAAGCTCACACCTCCATTTTGACACATGAATACCACTCCTTTTTAAGAGATTCTTGACGTGTGGTTGCTAAGGTTTATGAACAAGGACACTGAAGTCCCTGGGTTCTGGGGTAGACCCCTGGGCATCTGGGGGGACTCTTATAACCACCCCATAAAATGGCTGCTGAGTCCTGAAGGCTGTGCTCTTGGCTGGCCCGTGTGAGGCCATGAGACAGAACAGACAGAACGCCAGAGCCACACCCCAGGGGACTGAAGGGGGTTCCCATCTCCTGTGCCTTCCTCTTTTCTTCCCTCAGCACCCCTCCTACATGGTGAGTCATCCAAAACTCCATACACCCAGCCAGCTGTTTGGAACAGAAGAAATAACCACAGCCAGAGGCGTCTTGGGCCCAAACTCATACCCTGTCTCCTCCTCCCTCCTCCCTCTCTCCTCTCCCCTCTCCCTCTGTCTGTCTCCATCTTATTGCTCCTTTTCCAAGTTCCTCTCCCTGCCCTCCCCCTTCCCATTCTTATCCCTTTCAAGGTTTAATCAGGTTATCTGGAGACATTGGGTCTCGGCCAGCCAATGGCTGATCTATGAAAAAATTAGTGTTTCCCAAACTTACAGTTATATCAAAGCCCTTAAGCCCTGTTTCTTCCTTAAGCACAATCACTTTTCTCATAATTCTTACATAGAGTACTAACTTCTCACGAACAGGGGCCGTATTGCACCCTCCACGACCCCCAGTGCAATGCCCTCCGCACAGAAATACTCAAACACTATTTGAAGAAAGCAGTGGGACTTTCAAGAATAATCATACACTCCAAGAAGCTCAGGCCTGCAGTTAGCGCTAAGGAAACTCTGTAAGCCCCTCAGGGACCCAGACCTGGAGTTGCAGGGAGCTACCAGGGTGGGGTTTCCTCACTCCCGGTGACGCAGCTTGAACCACGGGGCTTAGCCTCGATGCCGCTGGATTGTTTATTTAAAGAACAAGCAACAAATATGACTTTTGACAGTAAAATAGAAAGCAGAGAATCATTTTGTTTTCGTAGACATAAATGCCTGGATAAAATGCATCCCCTTATTAATGGAAAACAATTT
The DNA here is from genome assembly GCF_002007445.2 of Ailuropoda melanoleuca. Taxonomy (NCBI): domain Eukaryota; kingdom Metazoa; phylum Chordata; class Mammalia; order Carnivora; family Ursidae; genus Ailuropoda; species Ailuropoda melanoleuca. Next base: position 120,285,854 of record NC_048225.1, read on the forward strand.
TGTCACGTTTATCTGCTTAAAAAAATTATCTTCCCCTCTTTTGGCTTCTGAGTTACAAATTCCCTCATAGGTTATTATTCTAGTAAGATGGGGTCAGTGGCCTCTGAACCTGGTCCAACCTTATTTCTGTCCCTCACTCTGCCAGGGGAGGTAGAGGGTTACTGAGGACATTGAATGAATGACTTTTGATCTCCCATCTCTGACCTCGCCTCCACTGAGTAGAAATAAGAAACAAGGATTGGGCACAAGTGTGAAACCTCTGCTTGTTCATCCATCTAGTTATTCAACAATTACTTGTGCCAGATGTTTTGCCAGGTCCAGGTGCTACAGAGATGAGAAAGTCACAGTCCCTGCCTGCAAGAAGCTCACAGTGTACTGGGGAGTAGGAGTGCCACGCAATCGTCCCTGTACACCACGCTACTAGAAATAGGTATGAAACACTATGGGAGTACCGAAGAGGGGTGTTTCTCTTCGCGTGAGCAGAAGGAATGTTAGGGACCTCAGAACAAGGCCCTGAAGACAAGCACAGTTTTGCTAGATGGTGTGGAGTGGTAAGGACCGCCTAGTACTATGGTATCCAATATGGTAGCCACTAGCCACATGTGGCTGTTTGGATGTATATTACTTAAAATTAAACAAAATAAAAAAAAACTTAGTTTCTCAGTTGTGGCCGCATTTCAAGTGCTCAAAAGCCACAGCTGGTGAGTGGCTATCACATTGGACTAGGAAGATACAGAACATTTCCATCACTGTAGAAAGTTCTATTGGACAGAGCTGTTCTAGACAGAGAGGAAAGCAGGCTGATTTCCCAGACACTATTAGCTTTGGTCTGTAAATGCTTGCCTGAGGCTGCTTTCTGTGCCACAAGCCTCAGAGCCTTCAGAGCTGCCCTGTGGTTAGAGAGTGGTCCACGGGGGCAAGGCCTGGAAAGCTGGGTACCCAGTGATGACAGCACGAGGCTGGTGGGTAAGCCCTCCTCATGGGCCATCAACTCTGGGGACTGGGCCGTAGATGTCAATACTGCTTCTGAGCCTGGTCAGTCATCAGCGAGGATACAGTAGCTGGCCTCTGTATCTCCATTGGACGTCCAGTGGGCAGCCAAACCTGAACCCCTCGTCCCCACACCCGCCTGCCCCCCTGCGGTCCTGCCCCTCTCCGTCGATGGCGTTTCCATTCTTCCAGGTGTTCAGGCCCAGACCCTGCGAGTTGCCTTACCTCGTCTTCTTCTCATTGCCCTATCCCTCCACCTCACATCTCCGCAAGTCCTGCTGGCTCTACCTTTCCAACATGGCTGCTGCTGACCACTTCTTACCACCTCCATCGCTGCCCCCGGTTTGAAACTCCGTTATCTCTCACCTAGATTTCTGCAGCAGCCTCCTAACTGGTCTCCCAGCTGTCCCCCTCGGCCCCTCCCATATCTTCTGTCCCCAGTAGAGCAGCCCCCGTGATGCTGCTAAAAGTTAGGTCATTTCAGTCCTCTGCTTAAAAGTCACCAGATGCCCCATTTTACTCCAAGTAAAAGTTAGAATCCTTACAATGTCCTATAAAACCCTTTGTGACCATAGGACCTGGCCCCATTCCCTCTGTGACTTCATCTCCTACAATTCTCCCCCTCGAGTCCTCTGCCTTCAGCTGCGCTGGCCTCCTCCCTCTTCCCGAGGGCCTTTGCTCTGGCTGTCCCCTCTGCATGGAAAGCCTTTTCTCCAGATATCCACATGCCAACTCCCCTATTCCTTTGGATCTTTGCTTAAATGTCAACTTCTCAACAAAGCCTATGACAATCTTATTTAAAATAGTAACCTGCACGCCTCCCCGTCTTTCCCCAGCATTCTCCATCCACGTTACCCTATGATACTGTTTTCTCAAAGAGCACATGGCACCTAGCCTGCCTCTTCATTTACTGATTGATGATGCTCACTTTTGCTTGTCTGTCTCCCCTCAGGTGAAGGCAGGGGACGTCGTCAGTTGCGTTCCGCGAGGTACCCTATGTGCCTAGAACGCACACTGGTTTGTGGGAAGTATTCCTCTGTTGTTCTCATCCTCAGCGGCTCTCTGCCACTGGGGGGAAGGTCTCCTGCACATAGGAGCCAATCGGCAGCCTGGGTTGGCTGCCCTAGCTTCTCCTTAGGATTGCCAAGTTAGGCTCCAGGAGGGGACTGACTTACAGAAATTCTCCAGCTGAAGTTGGAGGCTCAACCCTCAGGTGAGCTGACTCCAAAGGAGTCTTCTGCTTTTCTGAGGGTCCCAGGTTGAGAGTGGGCTGGAGGGCATAGTTGGAGCTGTAAGGAAGGGTTCCAGGGCAGGGTGGTGGCGTAGCGACCCCCGATTGTACGGTGGAAAGTTTAGCCCACTCGCGGGATGTGTCCAAGGCAGCTGTCTCTTTTCAAAACTGTTCCATCAGGCCCTCCAGTTGTAAGAGCCTCACGTGAGCATCTCCGATGATTCAGAAGCTGAATGGGATGGGGGGGGGAGGATTTCAGGCGTCAGAGCGGAGCTTATCAATGGGTGGATGTGGACTCTTGAGCACAGAGCGAGGGGAGGGCGCTGCAGGCAGGGATTTGGGAGCTCTGGCCCTCCAACCCCCACCTCTAAGCCACGGATTTTTCATCTGTTCAAAGAGAACAGTAAAGCCTGCCTGTCTCCCTTTCGGCGTTCTGAGGATCAAGTGAAATAATGTATATGAAAATGTTCCAAAAAGAATAAAGAGCTTTGCCAGGATAAAAAATTGCTTTTATTCCAAATGATAAGTCAAGGGTGAGATTTCTAAGAAGTCATTTGCGTGGGCTGTTATTTCAAATCCTGTTTGTTTTTTAAAAAAAATAGAAAACAAGTTCAAGCCCGTCTTACTCAAGGAAGAGCAGCAGTGTGCTAGACGGTTTCTCCAATCTGGAGTCTAGCCATTACCCCCATGGTGGCTCGTTCTTAGATGTGCATGTGCTGCTTGTCTGGGGACCCTCCAGCTGAGGGGACCCCCATCTTGTCTTGGGATGGGGCTGTGGCCTCATGGAAAGTGGGACCCACGCTGCTTGGTCATGGGGGTGGAACCACCTGCTTCGAGTTTCACAGGATCACTCAGGGATGGAGGGGAGTGGGATTAATAACTCGGTTTGTTCAGGACCTGAGTGGGGAGCAGTAAAGAAAGAGGGGGGACGCTCGTATCTGTAGGACATCTGCGCTGCACCGGGGCCATCGTTCCCATACACCTCACGACATGCCTGCGTCTCTCTAAGGTACGATTATTCTTATTTTAAAAATGAGAAAACTGAGGCTCAGCGAGGTTAATAATCTGTCCCGGGCCACACAGCTTACTGGTAGCTGGCAGAACTGGCATTGCACTCAGGTCTGTCTGGATGCAAAAGCCATGCCCTCGCCATGGTACTGTGCTCCCGGCTTCCACGGGTCAGGGGATAGGGCTCCAGTTTGGGCTCCTTCCCTCAGAAGTGTGACCACAGGCAGTCATTTACACGTCTCTCACCCCTTTCCTCCGCTCCGGAAGGCAGGGCTCACTCTGTCCCTCACTGGCTGTGAGCGTCCCGTGAAATAATGTATGTGGAGTGATCTGAATATTGCAACATGTTGCATGCAAGTGAGGAATGACTATTATAATTTTGAAAGTGTTGCTTTTATCCTGTGACTGCCTTGCTCAAGAACCTTCCATGAGTCACTCTTCCCTGACCTGATGGAGTCTGGCCTCCCAAGTCCATGCCTGTGCTCTCATGGACTGTCCTCCACCCAGCCTTCCTCTGTGTTCTGGTAAATGGCACGTCCGTTACCACCTCTCTGCCAACATGGCGCTCTCCCCACCTCTCAAACCTGACACACATATGGTCTCCCTCCTCCCGGAAGCCCTCCCTCACGGCCTTACTGGTCTGTGCCACGGGGCTTCCCGTGTGCTGCCTGGTGGCTGGGTGCAAGCTCTCTAGTTGTTCCACGCACTTGAGTACGTCTCTGCAAGGAGGGTTCCGAGTCCTGCGGGTTGAGATCATGGTTCTGTGCTCTTTCAATGTCCTCACCGTGCCTCACCCAGTACGCAGGACTCGTAAGTGAAACACTAAGCAAATGGCAGCCGATGGACTGATTCAGAGCCTTGCACCCATGTTTCCACTTTCTCATGCTGTGGCGGGTCATGGAGAGTTCTGGCAGCTTTTCCAGGCAGCCTCCTGCATCCCTCTGTCTCTTCCGGAAGAGGCAGCTTCCTGCCTGAGCTCACAGGCGCCTGGCTTGAGCCTGCCCCCTCCTGTCTGCCTGGCCAGACCACTCTGTCTGGGTGGAGCCAGCTCGCAGCAGAGCTCCCTGTGTAAGAACTCTGACCCGCGCCCTCTCCCTACTCTGCGCTCCCTGCACGTGCCATGCCTGGCCTGGGGCAATGCCCTGGCTTGTCTTCCAAGAACCTCGAGAAAAGAGAGTATGTGGTAGGTGTTCTGCACTTACACGGCACCAGGACTGGACCTTGATCGCAAAGAAGGCTCAGGGAAAATCTGCAGACCCAGACTCCAAAGCTGACCAGGGGCTTCGTGTGATTGGGAATGAAGGTACATGTACCCCAAGGGAGGGGACAGAACAGAGAAAGTGTGGCTTTGATATCCGTCATATTGGTTTGTGTCCTGCTACTGGGCATGTGACTCCGTCTCTCAGGGCCTCAGCGTCCTGGTGTGGAAATTGTGGATGACAGCGACACAGCCATCACAATGTTGTCGCGAGCGCGGCTTTAAACTGCGTCTCGGATTCTGCGTGCAAGCCCCATGTTCAGGACTCAGCTTAGGTGTCACCTTCTAAGAGAGACATCCCCCCACCCTAAGGAAGTCCCTGGCGTTGTCATGAATGTAGCGCCCTGTTAATCCTTCCCAACACTTCTTACAATCTGTAGTTATTATGTTTGTGTCCATGCGTGTTGTTTCCCTGCTAGAATGTAAGCCCTATGACGGCAGGGAACACGTCAGTCTTACTGTTGTATCTCTGACTTCTAGAACAATGCCTGGCACTCAGTAGGAGCTCAGTATATTTTGGTTCCCTTTCCTTCCCTTCTGCAGTAAATAGTGTGTGGTCAGTCTCAGTATCAGGAAGACCAGGTTTACCAGCAGCTTCTAGACCGGCTCCTGCAAGGACAACAAAGGTCCAAGCATGCACACATCGAAGAGACTCCAGGAGGAGACAGACCAGTGGAGGACAGGGAGGGACAGGTGCTGGGGACCTCTTAATCTGAAGCAGCAGAGCGGATGCCCCATGTCTATCTAATGAACTGGTTTGGGGGTGTCCTTGGCCTCGGCAGCTGGACCCCCAGAATCCTCCAGGCCACGGGAATCGTGTAGGCCTCTCCCACCTGACCACCTGGAGAACTGCAGGGCCAAGGGCATTTCTGGGGACGGCACCCACCCTACCTCCCAGTGCTTCAAGAGCACAGGACATTTCCCACATGTGGCCGGTCCACTGCCCCAGGGCCGCTGAGGACACCATGGAAGCTGTGACCTTTCTCACCTCACACGTGCACCAGGAAGGTGGCCATGAGTGTGTGTAGTGGGAGGGGGAGTGTTCGCTTAAACTTCTTTTGAGAGAAAAGAAGGACAGAACACAAGGGACAGGGAAAAGCAGTGGGGAGGAGGGAGGGAAGGTGAAGAGGGTAGAGAGAGAAATGTTGGAACAAAGACTTTTTTCTTTAATCTTAGAAAGGTTTGAATTGGTGGGAAGGAGCCAGTTGACAGGGAGAGTTTGAAAATGCAGGAACGCGGGCTGAGGAAGGGCTAATCACTGGACAGAGTCTAGGGTGCCCATCTCCCCGGTTTGCCCCGGACTAAGGGGCTTCCCAGGAGGTGGGAAGAGGGACACAGGGAATTCTCCATGGACGTCCAGTGGGACACCCTGGCCCAGCCGAGCTGGCCAGGCGTGGGCACCGGTGTGACTTTGGCGGAGAGGGAGGACAGGTGACAGGGTACACGGTTATATGTCTTCTGAGGCCTTCCGGGGATCGACCTCACCTCACCTCCACCCCCACAAAAGCACGTTCCCTGGGCAGCCACGTGACGTGGAAGCCCACCTAATCTTACCAGGCCTCATATTCCTCAGACGTAAAAGGAGAGAGGGTTGGATGACGTCTGAGGTACTTTCCAGCCGCTGTTGAGCTGTGGCAACTCAACAGTCGGGGTTGCTCGTGATGGGTTTAGTGGTCCTGGCGGATCGCAGCAGACAGCGTCAGAGGTCTCCAGGGGGACCATCGTCACGCAGCAATGCTTCTGGCTCCCCTGGAAGCCTCTCGCCAATCCCGCTTTGGAGGCATGGCTTTGGGACCGTGGGGAGGCATGCGAGTGGGTGCGTACAGGCTTGTCCACCTTCGGGAAACCCTGCTGCCTGAGTTGGGTCTGGGGGAGCGGGGCACTGCACGGTGATATCAGTCTGCGAGGGGAGACATGATTTCAGCAGCACATGTGGGATGTGCAGAAGTGACAACAGCAGGAAATTGGCGGGGTGGGGAGGGGTTGATGGTGAGCTGATCAGGTTTCTCAAATATTTCTTTACACGAACCAGTTTGGGCTGAGCCAGCACCTGGGGCTCTCTGGCTTTGCAGGGAGGAGGTCCCAGGAGAGATGCTACTGGCCACCCTTCAATTTGGTCCGGGGGGCCGGGTGCTAGTGATGAACGCACATATAAAAAACAGGTAGGATGATTTTCCAAGCTGGTGGAGCAGGTCATGCAGATTATATTAGTTTTTGAAAAGAAGCAAAGCAAACAACAAAAATATACTACCTCCGGTCTGTAATAGTGTTCATGTGTGTTGTATGTTGGGGGGAGGCGGCTGAAATCCCAAATCAATAAGGTCATCGAGTTATCTCCGTCGAGTGTTTAAGGCTATTACTTTAAGTGAACACAGCACAGTTGGCTGTGTTTGCTGTAATCAGCTTTGGACTCATTGGGCATATTGATCTCTTCCAGCGCTAGCTGGTGTTCTGGAAACATCAGTGAGGTCTTACCCCCACCCCTCCTCCTTCCTCCTCTTCTTCCCGAGGCTTCTGAAAAGCAAAAACACAATTCTCTCTGCTGGCTGGGCTGCAAGTTTTCCACTTCACATCATCATCATTTGTTCTAAAGGCAAAATGCAATTTTCTGCGACTCTTTACACTTCTGTGTGTGTGTGTGTGCGTGCACACACACAGCCTCTGTGCTCAACAATGTGCTTTTTAATATAGAGAAGGAGCAAAGACAACAGGTCCACTATAGTCCTGCAATATCCCAGGGCAGGGAAGCCATTCCCAGTCCAGCAAGAAACATTGTGCCTATTGAGGCTGCTCTCGTGCTCTGGGCGGCTCACAATCCCAACCTTTGTGACCACCAAAGAATCATGGCCTGTACCCGTCCCCTCGGACTCCACCCTGCTGGCCCCCAAAGGTCACTGACAGTGATGTCACGGAAAAGCATGTGGTCACAGAGCCTGTCCTCAGAAGAGGCACTGGAAACCGTCGGTGGATCCCTGCACACTGGCGGAGTTCCCCGCTCCCTGCCATCTAAACCCTAGCCCTGAGCCCTGGAGAATCTCTTAGGTGTCCCCAGCTTCCTGGTAGCACAGCAGGGGAAGGACTGCACCCCGGCCTGAGTGCTTTGAGTGAGACTGTGAGCCAAGAAGTTGTGGCAGGCTGCGATGTCCACCCTCCGTGGCACCCATTGCAGTCAGTGAGGACTGAGCAAGGGGGACCCGGACCCCTCCCCTTAGACCTCCTGCTGCTTATCTGCTTTAACCCCATTCTTGCTGGGTTTGGTTCTATGTCTTGCATTCATTTGCCTTTTTGATCTCTCTGTCTCCCCCTTTACCCTCTGCAGACCTAACAGACACAGATGTACCTGTGCGCGCGCACACACACACACACACACACACACACACACACACACCACAGTCCCCGTTAATCCACTCTGAGAGAGTAAGCCTCATTCGACTCAGGCCAGAGAACCCAGGGAAGCCCCGCTGGAGAGGGAGAAGGGCCGTTAGCTGGAGCCTGCACGCACCTGCCCACGCGTGGGGACACAGAGCTCCTGGATGCTGTGGGGCAATAGGGAGAGAATCACATAGAAAACAGCAACGTTTACAGTAAGACTGCGTTGACTGAGCACTTGTCCACATGTCCGAAGTGTTCCACATTCATCATTTCCCATGCACTCCTGGAAGGAAGTGTCTCTGTTGCAATTTAGCGCTAAACAAGGTGAGTCTCCACGGCGAGGGCAAACAGGTGGTAGCCTTGAAACCAGCTCTGACTCCAAACCTGAGACCCTCTCTACTACCCTGAGGCTTTAAATGACAACAGGTGGCTAGGATTATTTGCACTCCAGAAGGGAAGACGTGTGCTGATACATGTGTATGCATGGAGGCTGGGGTGGTCGGTTTAAGGAATTTGGAGCTCTGGTAAGGGGGTAAGATAATGCCATGCTCTACTTTCCTTAATGTCATCCTCCCTGATACTTGTCTCCTCCTCTCTTCTTGGGTTCAGGGCCTTTCAACTTAACTCTGCCCAAGTCCTCCGCCGTGACCCACCACCCAGCAACCCACTGACGCCTGGAAAGAGTCCCGGCTCCCATTCTGATAGCTCCTCTCTGCTCCCCTCCCCCCTCAGGTCACTCTGCCTTACTTGCTGTGCCTCAGACCTCCCTGTACTTCTGACCACCAGCCTCTGCGTTGGCTGTGCCCTTTGCCTGACACATCTCCAACTCCTCACTCTTTTTGGTGACCTCCTACGATCTTCCAAGTCCCAACTTGTGCCATTGTACCTAGCCCTCACCCCACTGTCTTCCCCTAACACCGCACACCTGACCTTGTGCTCCAAGTATGATCGGAGCTGTATTTTAGAAAGACCACTGTATTGGTGGTGTAGACGATGGCCGGATGAGATGCTAAGGGCCGGGAGAACATGTGGAGTCCGTTGCGACCATTCTGGGGAAAGGGAACCAGGGCAGGGGATGGAAAGAAGGGTTCTTGGCTGGGGGTGGGGGCAGGTGCTGAGGCTGAGACTCCCAGACATGGGACTGAGTTTGACCCCCAGGGTCAGACTAAAGGAGGCTAACACCTGTCCAAGGTGGGTTTCAGGAAAGTTTTGCCTTTCGGCAGGGGACTTCCTGAGAAGACCTTTGGAAGACCCTTTCAACCCTTTAACTGATTCTGTTATAACTGTGGCATCCTCCGGGTTGCTCAGAAGGCAGGAGCTCTAAAAATAGAAAGCCTTATTATTACCGATTAAATTTCTTTCCACCTACGGAATTTTCTGAAAGTAATAAGAAGAGGAAGCCTGAGTCTGTGCTGAAGTGTTCAGGGAGCAGAGATGTATTGAGAGGTGATGAGAGAGAGAGAGGGCACAGAGAACATGAGGCCAGGCAGGTAAGAAGGGTTTAGGGGAAAAACCACAGATCAAACACATTGATGGGTAAAGGGACCTTCCAGAAGGTGTGGAGCCTCCAAGGGTGGTGCATGTGAATATTAAAACCATAGAGTTCCCACTGAGACTATTGCCTGAGCCAAGGGAGGACAGCGGCCTCCGGGTGAACCCCCTCCCCCCGTCTCTGCCTCAGGGTGATGCATGAATGCTCCCCATCGCTGTGATAGGTACGCAGCTCACTCCCCCACTCTCCTGCCTCCTGATGCATTTCATGCTTATGAAGACCCACCTGCAAAGCCCACCACAGCCTTGCAGTTTCTGAGGACGGCATCCACGGCAACTAAGGGTCTGTAACGCCATAGGAAGAGATGAATCCGGAGAAGAGAAGAAATGGAAAAGACTCCATTTTTATATTTTTATATATTTTATATATTTATATATTTTACATATTTAAAAAAAGTGATCCCCCAAAGTGAATCAGTGTCAGGTATTACAAACCTGGATTCACCCTATAGCTCTGCCTTAGAATCATTTAGAATGATTGGAAGGCCTCTTCCTTATGACATGAGTAAGTCCGAGTCACTTTCCATTGTCTCCTGTAGGTTCTCCTCTCCCATATGGCTTAGATCCTTGGTTTGGGTGCCGTCCCCCGGCGTTCCTGCAGGAGTGGTCTCATTGCCGTGGACTATATTGGGATTTTGCAGTCAGGCATGCAACCTGGCTCTTCTAACTGGCTTGGGCTCTTATATGGAATTATTCTGAATTGCCATTTGTTCATAGGTTAAAAATGATTGGATAACAGCATTTTCACATGGCTTGACATAAGTAACTCCTCCAAGTTTCCTTTTCTGCAAAATGGAGATCAGAAAGGTGTTGTAGTTTAATGGGTAGAGAGTTTCAGTTTTGCAAGATGGAAAGAGTTCTGGAGATTGGTTGCACCGCAATGTGAATGTACAATGTGAAAATTTAACTGAGTGGATTTTAAAGATCTTGGTTTTTTAGTGATTGATGAATCAGGCGGCACCCAATCCAGCAGCTAGGAAGGCGCTATGAAATGAAAGACTTTTGTAGTTGGAAGTGACCAGGAACAAAGAGTTACACTAGGTGATTAGAAGGTTACTTTCCCTTTAGGGGATGGCAGGGGTTTTGTAAGGCAGCTCACCGATCCACTGCTGGTCAGGAGATTCCTGATTGGCTGGTTTACAATCCCATCTCTGGTAGAGCACAAACTGTAATTGAGTTGACTGGGTTTGGTGACGTGGGGTTTAGCATAAGCAACTCCATTTTGAGCCTGTCATCTTGTTTTTAACAGTACTCAACGCTACTGGACTCTGCACTTAAAAACAAATAGTTAACGTACTAAGTTTTGTTATGTTTTACCACCATTAAAAAAACAGAGATAATAGGGATGCTTGGGGGGCTCAGTCAGTTAAGCGTCTGCCTTTGGCCCAGGTCATAATCCCAGGATCCTGAAATCAAGTCACGCATGGGGCTCGTTGCTCGGTGGGGACCTGCTTCTCCCTCTGCCTGCTTCTCCCCCTGCTTGTGCATGCGTGCTCTCTCTCTCTGCCAAATAAATAAATCTTTAAAAAAAAAAAAACAGACATAATAAAGTCTGTCTCACCTCATGGTGAAGATGGGCTAAGAAGTGTGTAACTTTGCACAGTTCCCGGCTCATGGTAAACACGCAGATCAATAAATGTTAACTTATTTCTTTTTTAAAAGTAGGCTCCTGGCATTGAGCCCAACGTGGCACTTGAACTCACAACCCTGAGATCAAGACCTGAGCTGAAACCAAGAGTTTGACATTTAACCCACTGAGCCACCCAGGGACCACCAGATAAACATTAACTTTTATCAGTAGCATTAGTCTTGATAATTTCTTGTTCCCCAAATTGGCATTCTATTTCCCAAGGCTAAAATCAAGTTACTTCTCTAGGGAAGGGAAAAGCTATAGGGAAATATCAGCTAGAGGAATCTCCAAAACATTCATCATTGACATTGGGTTCTCCCTGAGGCTAGAATCTGCATGGTTTTATAATAACAGCTAACGCTCATCTGAAAGCAAATGAGCTCACTTAAGCCCCGCAAAACCCCAGGGAATGGGTCTAATTATTTTCATCGCTTGTCTTAAGTCACATAGCTAGTGACAGTCCAGATAAGGCCATTTCTTCCAGAGCCTACTATGTTGACCACTATGTCATGGCTTCCACCCAGCCCACCATTGCTTTAGAATCTCTGGCTTACAGCCACTTTCAGCAGTGGGTCTCTCTTCAGCTGTGGCCAATGGAACTGCTTGGGCCTTATTCTCCTGTAATGCCAGCCATCAGCTCAGATTTGCAGGACATGTGTATTTCAGATGTAAGGAGGGCACAGCTGGGGCGTGCTCAGTCAGGAGAACTCTGGAATGGCTCTAGAGGTCACTGGTTACTCGTAAGACTGCTCGGTTCCAACATGTCTCCCCTCGGAGCTCTGCGGTGGACTCCCTTCACCCAGAAGTTCTGTTTATTAGCTTTGCATGTTCTTTACTCACTAATTAATTAAAGTAACATAGGCACAGAATAAGAAATCCTCGAGCAATAAAGGACAACAAAAAATGAAAAGTAGAGATGTCCCTTCTCTTCCCTCCCCCGTGCCTAGCCTCTAGTTCTCCTGGAGGTGATTTCCAGACTTGAACCATCTAAATGATTTTATGCCTTTCTCTTGGTTTTTCAATTTTAAATAGTGTTTATTGATTTCTCACCGTAAGAGGAAGGATATAACTCATTTGCAGTAACTGCAACCCTCCTTCTAATTTTGCTTTTTTTTTTTTTAAGATTTTATTTATTTATTTGACAGAGAGAGAGACAGCCAGCGAGAGAGGGAACACAAGCAGGGGGAATGGGAGAGGAACAAGCAGGCACCCAGCATAGGAGCCTGATGTGGGGCTGGATCCCAGGATCCCGGGATCACGCCCTGAGCCGAAGGCAGATGCTTAACGACTGAGCCACCCAGGTGCCCCTAATTTTGCTTTTTTTGTCATTCTTCACCTGCATAATTTTAAATAATATATTTAAATTTATATTTTCAAAAGATTATCTTTCTTGATATCTCAACTTCAGACAGTACTTTCTGACTTTGCACTGCAAAGTGAGGAATTCACCTCCCTCCATGTTCAGATGTCGATCAGCTGTTCTCTTACTTTTCCATCGCTCATTTGAAATATTTACACTCTGTTTCATAACTATCATTAGGTCCTCTGTGTTTGGTGTAGATGCTGATTTTATAGATTAAAAATCAATGAGTATTTATGTTATGATTATTTAATTATTATCCTTCTCAAAACCAAGCAGTGTGATTAGACCAATAGAAAGATGTAATTCTCTCTTTTTTTAAAGATTTTATTTTTATTTGTTTATTTGAGAGAGAGAGAGAACACGAGTGGGTTGAGGGGCAGAGGGAGAAGCAGACTCCCCACTGAGCAGGGAGCCTGATGCAGGGCTTAATCCCAGGACCCTGAGATCATGACCTGAGCTGAAGGCAGATGCTTACCTGATCAAGCCACCCAGACGCCCCAATGCTATTCTTTTTAGATTATCCAGCTTCTCATTCCAATTTCTTGTTACAGGAAATTTCCTTGATTAAAAAAAAATTTAATTTTTTTCAGCACTGGACCTGAGCCAAAACATAACCGAACATGAAAATTATGAACACCCCTAACCTAGGTGAAGACATCCAGGAAGCCGGCCAAAGTTGTTCCAGGTTTCCCAAATCCTAGAAGAACCATGAAATTCCACGTGGCCTCTTGGAGAAGGAACTGGATCTGGGCTTCATGTTCTTATTTGCACACAGCGCTTAGTTTCTCTTCACCTCAGGATCGGCCTCCATAGATCAATGATGGCTATCGTTTAATTGAGCATGTATGAAGTGCTAAGCACAGCATTCTAAGCACTGTATATACGCTGTACATACTTGGTCCATCTCCAAGATAACTCCACTAGCTAGGGCCAATCATCATTGCAATTTCAGACACAAGGGGCTGAGATTTAGCAAGACTAAGCAATTTCTCAAGGTGGTGAGCCTCAGAGGCAAGGCTTGAACCCAGGTGGCCTGACTCCAAAATCCACACTCTCCTCAGCTGTGTTCTGTTGTTTCTGTGAAAGAATTTCTCAGCTCCCTTTCCACAACCAATACATGCCAATGATCCTGTGAGCATTTATTCCATTAAGTATCGATAGCAACTAACTTCAGAGCCATGAATTCTGAAGGAAGGCCCTTGATTCTTGAAGATATTCTTCTTGAAGGGCTCTGTCCTCCTTTCCTAACATGCTTGCTTATTTTCCTAGAGAACTGTCACAATAGGATTTCAATGCATTTCACTTCCGTGTTACTTTTACTCTTTCTGAGCCCCATGTTCTCCTCTCTCAGATTTCTCTTTGTTTGGCTGGAGTATACTTTCAAATGATCATTATAAAAAGGTTGCAGTGGATGGCAAATTTCTGACCTTTACCATACAGCCTGATACACATTGCTTTATAGATAACCACCTTTATTTTTTCTAGATGTTTAAGTTTTTATGTATCTTTGGCATCTCTAAGCTCTTACTGGGATATATTCGAGTGGTGGGCCTAATCTGTGTTTTTTGTAAGCTCCAGGCATTTATCCTCCTTTCTTTGTTTTATCATTTTCTCTGTTTTCACCTGCTCGAATACTCATTAAACAGGTGGTCCACTTACTGGGTTGATCCTCTAAGTCTCTTAACTTTTTGTCTGAAATTTTCCATCTCTTTGTCTTTATGATTTATATGGTCTGGAGGTGTTTTTCAATTTGTCTTCCAGTTGCTCTATCGACCTTTTCTCTTTAGCCACTGTGTCTGTCATTTCCAATCTCTTGCTCTCTGAATGTTTTATTTTTATAGCAACTCTTTTTGTTTTATGAAATGTACTATCTCCCTGAATCTTTCTGAGCACGGAAATTAGAATCATTTAAAAACTCTCTGCTGTTTTGCTTTCTCAGGTTTGAGTGTTTTATTTGTTCATCTAGATTCTTCTCTGATGCTGATTTTTCTCAAATACCTACTAGTCCTTGGAATGCCACTTCTGTGTTTTTGAATGAAGGAGAAAGTTTCTTAATCTCTGAAGCTAGCATGAGTTTCCTTTGTGGATGTGGAAGCCTGTTTGTTTATCAGGTCTCTTTCCTCAGTGGAAGATGATTAAGGTCATAGACAAAATGTCTACACTCATGCTAGTTAAAGTCTTAGAGATGCAGACATCATATATATTAAGGGATCAATAAATGTAAAATTTTGATAAGATTTGGTGAGAAATAGCAGGGCTTATGAAGGAGCGTAATGGGGAGATCTAATTTAGATTGGAGTTTTAGGAAGGGCTTTGCTGAGGAGGTGGCATTTATACTGGGTCCTGGAAAATGGGTTGGAGTTGTATGTTAGAGTTGGTGTAAGAGCCTTCCAAACAGCAAGGATAACATGTTTAAAGGCCCTGGGGCAGGAAAGGGTGTGGCATGTTGTAGGCACTGAAAGGACAGCTGGGCATCTGTGACACACTGATGGAGGGCAAGAGTATACAAGTTTAGGGTAAAGAAGTAGCCAGGGGCCAGGTCATGGGGATCGTAAAGATCAAGTTATGGTAGAGGAGGTTACTTTTCAGTTCAACTATAAATCATTAAAGGATTTCAAGCATAGGACTAATATGAGCAAGTCCACATTTTTAAAAAAAATTGGCTACTGTGTGGTTAATGGAATGGAGAGGGTAACAGTGAAAGTGGGGGGAAAAGGAGGTTTTTGTAGTGGTCCAGGCAGAAGAAGATGGAGACCAAGCTGGGTACATTAAAGATGAAGAGAAGAACTGACAAAATTGGTGGATGGTGGATGAAATAAAAGGAGCAAGGGGAAAGTAGTTTCATGGATGACCTATATTTCTGGCTTGAGCAACATGGTGGCTAGAGATGTCATCTGGGGATGGAAGACCCTGGATGAAAAGCAGATTTAGAGGCAAGATCCTGAGTTTAGTTAGGTTATGGCAAGTGTGAGATGGTTCAGAGACAATCAAGTATAGATGTCTAGAGGGCCTGTGAATACTTGGATCCGAAGAGGATTGTGCCAAGGAGGCCAAAGGATCATGCTTCAAAAAGGGAAGAGAGCAGTCAGTAGTGTTGAATGCTGTCTCATTGTCAAATAAACACTAGCTAAAACGTAATAATTCAAATCTGAAGCAAAGAGGTTTTTGATGGCCTTGGAAAGAGTGGTCTTATTAGAGTGGTGGCCGTGGAGGCCAGACTATGTGGACTGAGAAGCAAGTGGAAGGTGAGCAAACCGATGGGGGTGGGGATGTGGTAGGTGCTCAGGCAACGCTTTCGGGAAGGGGAAGAGAGAGCAGCAGCTAAAGGGAAGTGTAGCGTAATACAGATATCCGCATCAAAATTATTCACTAGATTACGAACTTGAGAAGGGCAGGGGACATTTCCTATACTTCATTCTGTCCCTGAGGCCAGCACGGTGTCTGGAATATGGGAGATGATCAAACCACGTTTACTGAATCTCCTGGAATATACAAAGCCTTGGAAAGAGAACTGTTCTAATGTTCCATGGCAGGTAGAGCTGGCTCAACACCTGGCCTGCAGTGCTGTTGCTGAATTCCGTCACACGTCCGGATAATCACAGACTGCTGTCGACAGTTGTGACTTGTGTGAATTGCCCTTGTCAGCCTGACCTCTTGGGGTTAAGCCGTGAAGGTTCTACTTGAGAAAGAGCAAAAGGCTCCAGTGGGGCTGCTGGTAAACCCCAGGGGCTGGTTGGAGAATTGAACAGTCCTCTTGAGGTCAAAACAGATGTTTCTTAAATTTAGTGAGTACCTACTAAAAACCCTGTGTTTTCACGTGTTTTCTCATCTTTTCACAAATCTCTCATATTCCCAACTGTCATTCGCATTTCACAAATGAGAGCATGAAAGCACAGAGAAGGTAAGTGTATTTCCTAATGTGCTATAAATAGCAGAGTCAGGATTTGAACCCAGGTCTTCTGATTTCACAGGACACACACATTACTCCATAAAGGCATATGGAAAATCAGCAGGATAGAAGAGAAGCAAGATGGGCTTTCACGGTCTAAGAATCTTGATAGCTCATCTTTTCAGTGACTTTCGAGGGACGTGAAAAGCAGATGGTAATTAAATGATCATGGGTGGGAGGAAGTGGAGGAGAGGGGAGGGGAAGGATAGCTGAAGAGATAGATTCATTAATGGGATGAGATTCAGGTGGGTGGGCCCCTGAGCGACTGCACTAAGGGGATGCTCGTAAAACCTTTGTTTTTGGCTCTAACCTTATGGCTTTTTCAGGGAGTTGAGGATTCCAGGCTTTTTTGTTTGTTTGATTTGCTGTTCCTCAACTCTGTGCCTTATGAAATAAAATGTATGAAGGGAAGGGGCTGTGACGGCTGATGCTCCAATGGCAGAAAACAAAGTTCAGAGGAATAGAGAATATTTTGTTTAAAATTTTAAAAATATTTTCATTATTTTTCTCAATGTAAACGTAATTGGTAATAGGAAAAGATAATAGGGAACTCATAAAATATTGAGAGTTTTGCAGAATAAAATTCCATGACCTAGAGTCAATCGCTGTTTGAATTTTGCCGTATTCTGGTCTAAAGAATATTTTTGAAAAAATCCAAAGCTCCTTTGAATTCACATAAAATATTTAAAGGAATAATAGTCCCTCCTTTTTCCTGCAGGTAATCATGTTGATCTTACATGAACAGAGGAAGAGAAGAGTCTAGTTTTCCTTAAAAATCCCCAGGAAAGGAATATTCTTAGCCATCCATGCTATGACATTCCAGTGGACCCCACATCCTGGTAGCAGGGAAATCTCTCAGTTCCAAATATAAATCCTCCTCTTTGTTTGACCCACCTCTTCTAGTCCTGGCAATGGTAGAAACATCTAGAAGTCAATAAACACAAAAATAGCCACTCAATTTGCCCTTGAGGCAACTACTATTTTATAGAAGGGGACCAAGCCAAAAGATGAGCTAAAGCCCAGCAGGAAACAGGCTCTCTTTACCATGATGATTGTCTTAGGACCTCACTTATAACTGATGAACTAGCAGGAGGGAAGAAAAAGGAAACAAGGGTTACGGAGGAGACGCTTAGGGACCACTGGAAGCGGAAGCTCTTCTAATAACAGAATCATAAAAATGTCTGTGAACAGATGTTCTTGTCTTTAAAAAAAAGCCAAAGCTCTCACAGCTGGCTGGGGTCAGCTGGGCCCAGAACCCAAGATAGTAAGACTCCCTGGCAGAAGGTAATGTGAATGAAGTATCCAATCTAGCATCTGGGGCACGCAAGGACTCGTCAGGCATGAGTCCCCTTCTTTGCTCCATCCAATGAGTTTTTCCTTGCCCTGGCAGCCTCCTGGGCTGTGCGGCGTGTCCTCGGATGGACAGACGATATTTTAAGAGAGTCATGAAGTTTGATGGTATGGAAATCAGCATTGGCATTGACCTTCCAGTCACAGCATACAGACCCTGGTTCTCCACATCGGTAGGACTCCGGGAGAACATCGTCAAGCCAGAGGCCACGCCAAACCGAGTTGCAAAAGTACTTCCTGAAGTCGTTCATCAGTGAGTGCAAATAAAACCCGTGTTTCTAGTTTTTTGGTAGATTCACAAGCTGCTTTTACCCACATTTTTGCACCTGCTTTTACCTTTAAAAAACACTGGGGGCTACCAGGTGAAGTACCCAGGGGGATCCTCAATGACAGCAGCAGAAAATCTGGAGGTGCTCAAGATACAAGCCAGCTAGCAGGGCGCAGACGGGAGAGGCTACCGGGAGCGGCCAGCATCCCCGATACTGTTTGTTTGTTCCCTGTGGTGCTTACTCTGCATCTATCCATGTTTGCATTTCCCCCACCCCCATCCCGTGTGCATCCCCACCTCCCTTTTCCCATCTGCAGGCTCCCTATTCTTATCAAAAGCTGCTCCTCTTCTCCAGATCATGTAATGCCCGTTACCATGGCACCCGGTGCTTCACGTTATTAAGACAATCTCTTTATTAGTAAGCCCGCTCCTCCCAGGATGCCAGGCGCATCGGAGCCTATTTGACAAGATGATGAACCTGTGTCTTGGGAAGCTTAGGGACTGTCAGGGGTCAGGACAGACAGGCTCAGGGAGCGTGGACCTCACGCCCCACTCGTGGATCGTGCCTCACTGATTAGAGGGTGACTGGGACCCACAGCCCTGTCTCCTTTCATTGCCTTTTCTTTTCATCACGCATTCGTAATAATTATACATGTTCTCACACTTCACATTTTACAAAAGGCTTTCAAATACATCCCTGCTTTCAATCCTCACCGTGTCCCTGTGAACTAAGAATTTTGTGCTCATTTTAAAGGCTGAAGAAGCTGGAAGCTGACGTTCAGGGAATCTGACCTTTCAAGGTCATACAGACACTCAGTACCAATGGCAGAGCTGGGACTCAAACCAGCCCCTCTGCGGTCTCTACAGCCACCCTTCTTATTATCGACAGACAGATGGACAGGCGCACAGAGAGACAGACAAAACATTCTATGCCTTTTGGGGGCTCAATAATCATTTGTTGATTTATCGGACTAAATGTGTCTGCTTTTGAATCAATGCGATGTTACTGACTCACCATCACTGGCTTTGGACTACTTTCCCAGGAGAGGATTAGATTCAACAACTTCTTTTTGTTTGTTTGTTTGTTTGTTTTCTTTTGAGCACCTGCTAGGAACAAGGCACGATGGAAGTGCTGGGGAGTACAAAGAGTGTCCTCTATCCCCTGCATTCTTCGACAGCGAAGGATGGTAAAACACGCATTGTGCACACAAAGCTATCATCCAGCACAGAGTGTGATAAAAGCCAGTCCTCCATTCACCAACGAGTCATTGCCTACCAGCCATGTCCCAGGATTCATTGATGAATAAAGGAGAAATGGGCCTTGCTCTCATGGAACTTTCTGTCTGTGGAAGGAGACAGGTGTTAAAGAGTTATACAACTGTGTAATTGTAATTGGGATGTGTGCTGGCAAGGGAGAGTGGATGTACAACCAGAGCATAGAAGCAAAGGTCCCGACCTTTGCTGGGGGGCGGGGATGGGGGGCGTGGCACGGAAAGCTTCCTAAGGAAAAGACTTCGATCCACAGAGGTTGGGATGATGTGTCTCACTGCCCCCCCGCAGCCCCCAAGGAAACTGAGGTCCCTGCCTCATCACAATTAGGCCAAGCCTTCAGTGGACATTGAGAAAAGAGCATGAATTTCAAAGGGCATGAAGGATGGGTTATAGTAACAGCAAGTTCAATGATATTAGTCTGTGGATATGCTTCATGTTGAGAAATCCCAAAGGTCACAAGGCTAAGCTGGTTGTGGATCACAACAGGGAGGTACTCAGTGCTGGGAGGTGGGGGTGGGAGTTTCAAGAGCAGGGAGAGACAAGGAGATACAGACAGCCACGCAGAGAAGAGGGAGAGGGGGAGATGAGAGAGAGAGAGAGAGAGAGAGAGAGAGAGAGAAACCTACCTGGGAGGATCAGGAAGAGGTGACATGTAGGTGCCCAGAGAAGGACCAGCTGGGATTCAGCTAATGGGGATGAATAGTGGGGCAGACGATGTTCTAGAAGGATAAAGCAGCTTGAGTGAAAGCAGAGAACAAAGGAGAAGGAGTGTGCTAGGTGTGTTTGGGGAAGAGCACGCCGTGCACTTTTCTGGAGACTGGCATGTGCTCAGCCAAGGAGAGGGCTGAAGGTTTGGAGAAGTGGAAGGGGACCCAGTGTAGATAACCTCTGTGGGCAGAGGGGGGCCATGAAGAGTATCTGCTCCCATCAGAGCTATGCATTAGGAGGACTAATCTGTCGGGAGTGCACAGGATGGCTGCGGAGGGAGGGGCCCTTCCACCTCGCTCTCTCTGTCCTCCTGGCCTATCAGGGGCAAACTGATCAATAAATGGAAGTTTTAACACAGTCCTCTGCCTACTTTCCAATGGAAAAGGGGTGATGAATTTTTAGCCCTAATCATCGTTGCTTTTTTTCAATTGCCTGGCATGACTGATCCTTCCCTGAAGGATAGAAAGGGTGTACCCCTGCCCCGCAAACAGGTGGGGAAGTAATGGATGTTCAGGAACTGTGAAGAGGATTAACCGACTTCTCTCCCTTCCTGCTTTAGCTTTTGGTGGCCTGAAGTCCCTTGGGAGCTGTTTTCATCTGCCAGGATGTAAAGGGGAAGTCCTGTCTGCTGCCCCTGCCTTCTCCACCTTTGACTTCAGAGCCCTTCCAGTCTTGACTGGCTGAAGCCCGCGAAGGATCTGGACCAGCTGCATCTGTGCAGGACCGAGGCGGGAGGGGGCGGCATCAGCCTCAGACATAGGCCTTGATAAGGAGGGACAAAGGCTCCAGTCCTTAAATATCTGTGCCCAGCCTGCTGATGTGTCTGAAATTCCCCCTTAGGAGTCAGTGATGTTTGGGCAATTCCAGAAATAACGCTTCACACTAACAGCTGCCCAAGGTGACGTCACAGGCAGCCAGAAAAGCCTTCCTCTCCCCGCGGGCCTTTGCACCCGGGAACGGCTTCTAGATCCGCCCCTCCCCCGCTGTCCTCCAGCTCCTGTAGCCCCGGCTTGGCTCTAACTGGGCATCCTCTGGGGCTCCTTTTGCCAGACCGTTCCTCTTCAGCCAGCCCTCTGTATCCCGAATGCTTCGAACTATTTGTTGTCTCTTGGGCCTACTTTCTCCCAGCTAAGTCTTTCCAAAACCTGTAGCTGCAGGCAAACCCAACCTCACTCCTCCCTCACTCCTCCCTCACCCCCTTTTCCGGAACCTTCATCTGACCAGAGCCTCAGCCTCCTGCTTGCCGGGGACAGAGGTTTGGACAGTTCAAGGATTGCATCTTCAAGGTGAAGGGTGGTAGAGAGAACACGTAATTTAGAGTCAAAAGAATTTCCCCAGCTTGACTCCACTACTTGTAATAACCATGACTTTAGGAGCTCAGGCTGTGAAAAGACATTAACGTTGGCTTTACAGAGTAACCAGGGGGCGCCAATGAGTAATCTCTAACAAGCAATGTGGCCTGCATTCCCGGTTAAGATTTGGCTTTCTCTAGATACCATTCGGCAAAGCTGTGATTCTTAAATTTCACTGCCTATGGGAATCACCTATGGGGCTGTTAAAGACCCATGCCCAGGCCCTCTCTAGCCCCAAAGATTATAATTCAGAGGGTCCAGGCAGAGGCCAGAAGTCTCTGGGTTTAACAGGCCTCCCAGATGAGTCTCGTGCAGGTGGTCTATGGACCCTTTGAGCAACCCTGCTGCAGGGGCAAATGTCTCAGATCCCGACTTCCTCCACTCATTCTCTTTGGTATCCCATGGTTGGTACCAGCTAAATTGGGCCGAGCATCTCTTCCGAGGCTACTCTAATACACTGAGTACCGAGATTTCTCAAACTCACTCTGATGTTGCTAAACATCGACTTTAAGAGCTTCCATGTGCCACACCCATGCCCCGATCAACTATCCCTCTGACTTTACCTACTTCTTTTCATGTTTGCTATTCGGCACTCACCTGAATGCTGGTGGTTAATGCAGCTCTCGCCCCATGCCTTCTGGAACTAAATGCTTTCTGGCCTTTCGGGATTAGCTGCCTGGAAATAGAGTTAGTTATTTAGTGTTTGGCTTTTGGCAGTAAGAGAGCTGTGTCTTGGCTGAACACTAGCTCAAAGGCCTTCCCCGTTACAGAGAAAATCATTACAGCAAGATAAATTCTCATGTCCTAACATCCAACATCCTTTCTGACTGCAGCCCCCTTGGATTTGCTTTTAATAATATTTCCTACCTGCTTACAAATAAGCTATGAAAGCATGCTGTCGACGACCGGGTATTATGCACAGGGGGAAATTTCATTACCATTGCTTATGTAATTGCAAGGCCTTCCTCTGTTGTGAATGCCTGAGAACAGAACAAGGTCAGTTTTGCCTACGTCCTCCTTTGTGACACCTACACACACAGTGGCTCTTCCGAAGGGACAAAATAGCGGTTTGGTTGCCATACAGAGCCCATGGCCAGGCGCTCATACATGGAAACCCCATCAAATATAACAGACACTTGCCCTTATGTAAATTTAGCTCTACAAGTGGTGGGGCCTCTGCGCTGTGCTGAGGGTAATGGTGAGGCTCCTGACGTCCCTGTCTGCCCCACCCTGCTCAGCTGCCAGCAACGATGATCTGCCTCCTGCAGTCACTGGAGGGTATATTTAGAGCCTCTTCCCCAAGAGTGAGCTGGATCTGAAAATAGATCGCTTGGCCTGTGTGCGATTGGGTTGCAGCCTCTGAATCTACACCTGAATATATGTAGCCAGTCGCCAGCCCGATGCACGTCTGTTCAACCGAATGTAAGCGCCAGCGGCCTGGTCTTGGGGGCTGGGCTCTACTCCAGGATTTCTTCTTCCCTCTTGGGACGTGAGCGGGCCTTCCTGAGGTCTGGTGCTGACATCCACCTCTTTGGCTGTGACTCCTTGGATCTGGACCCAGTCTGGATTAGAGTGTCCCATATTTGAACTGCTGGCCTCTCTCTAGAAGGGACCAGATGTTTCCCTCTGGTCGCAGCTCAATGTGATCACAGTCATTCTGTATCCCCAGAGCCCCCATGTGCTTTGCAGCTGTGGTCGAGTTGTTTATGACCGGGAGGGTTTTATGACCATCGCTTGACTGGGAACCAAGAAATGGAGGCATCTCTGTAACTGTTCTTTCCACCTTGAAAACATTATAACAACGTTATTTAGTTTGGAGTTAAGGGCGGTTGAAAGTTATCCTTCAACTTGTAGCTTATAGCTCCATGAGAGCAAGGATAGAGTCCGTCTGGTTGATAGCTGTCATCTTTGCATCCATGCAATAAGCATTTATTAAGCACTCACTGTGTACAAAGCAAAAGGCTAGATTCTTTGATACTATAAAGATGAATAAGAAGTTGTCCCTGTATTCAAGAAGACAGTCCTAGTGTAACAAGTAATTATGATACGAAGGGAAATTCAACTGGTGCCGTAATAAATATTTAAGCAAGTGTTTTGTAGAACAGTGGGAGTACTAACCCTATGAAAGGGAAGACTGACGGAGGAGAGAGCCTTTAGGTAGTGCCTTTAATGAACAAGATTCTGATGGGAGACGGGCTGGGATGTGACTGTGTCACACACAGTCCCAGCACACCTCAAGTCAGTATACACCAAGTCCACACAGCAGATGGCCTCAGCCACCACGCCTCCTGCTAAGCAAGAGTTTCTTGGGTTCATGAGTTCCAACCTCATGTCCTGGCAAACGGGCAAAGTGGATCTTCCTGGTCCCTTGGAATTATCCCTGAAAGTGATTACTCATTTTTTGCTGATGGCTCCTTCTTAGCTTCCTATTAAAGGAAGTTTCTCTTTTTTTAAATCAGTAGTTCCCAAACTCATCTAGCTGTGCCATAATCACCCGGGGTTCTTTCCGCAGTTCCCAAACCCAGACCACAACCCCGAACCAATTACATAATCTCTAGAGGTGGATAAAGGCTTCTGTAATTTTTTAAAGCTTTCCAGCTAATTGTAATGCCAGGTTTGGGAACAACTCCCTTAGGGGAAGTTTGACATGGCTTGTTTCACTAGCGACTAGAGCCATTGGCTATGAGACAAACAGGACTGGTTCCTAAGCCATGGATGACACTTTGCAGATGAAGCATGTGTTTTTGAACACCTTTTAGGCCTTATGGAAATGGCCCGGTTTTTGGTGACAGCTGAGACAGTGTCCACTTAAAGCTAATCAGTGCTCTTTTTGAATCAGGCACCTCATATCTGTCCTCAGAGGCTCTCAGTCACCAAGATGGACTCATGCCAGTATTAAGCCTGTCCATACGGGAGTGTATGATTCCATGAGAAGGAGCCCATGAAAATAAAATTTGGGTTGTAAAAACTGTTGGAGCCTAGGAACACTCACCTCCTTGTGTCTAGTTCCCTGGGTTGACATCAGGAGAGGTTAACATAGTCAACAAAAGTTCGTTCATTCATTCATCGTGCAGTTATTGGATTTCTATTATGAGTTAGACACCGTCGTAAAGGCTGTTGGGGCCACAAAAATGACTCAGACCCAGTTTCTAGTTACTTAGGGTTTCCTGCCCAGTTAGAGGGCTTTTCAGATGCATTCAAGATAATCATACAAGAAGGAAGGTGATGAGGGACACAAGAATGGTCCCAACCACAGGCTGTGGGAATCCAGGAGAGAGTGGTTCCAACAGAGGGCCATCGAAAAGCACCCATGAGAATGGCCTTGGGGAATGGCGGTATTTGGATAGAGAACAGAAAGAGGGGAAGGCTCTTGTGAGCAGAGGGGCAGAAGGAACACACACACAAAGACGGATTAGTGGGGTGGCAGCCCTGGAAAACAGTGAGTTATCTGAATCTGACCAGCCTGTGAAGGGGAGACAAAGCCAGGAAGGGAGGGTTCCAGCAGTACACAACTGACACGGTATGTCGAACACAGAATCAGGGGCGAGACAGTACACCCGTGGAACTCTTGGAAGCCAGGTCATCTGAAGGGGAGACCTGAACATTGTACTCCCCAGCTTCTCGAATACACTGAGCTCATTCCCTCCTTGGGGCTGTTAGACTGACTGTTCCCTCTGCCTGGTCCACCCTCCCCTCTCCTCTTCCTTTTCCCCCAACTGAATCTTCTTCTTTCTTTAAATCTGAGTGTCATTTCCTCAAAGAAGTCTCCCTGACCTTTCAATTTAAATTAGATTTCCCTGCTATAGTCTCTCATCTCATCCAATTATTTTCCTTCATAGCACTTATCATGGCTTCTAATGATATATTTATGTCTGTGACTATTTGTTTGTTCTCCAGCTCTTCCATCAGACTACATAAGCTCCATGAGGTCAGGGACTTGATCTTATTGTCTCTTAGTGCAACCCCAGTGACTGACAGGCAAAAAGCTCTCAGTAAGTGTTGGCTGAGTGATAAGCGAATGGATGCGTGACAGCAAAGAGAAAAAAAGCAATATGTAAGAACCTCCCTCCGCATAACACGTATAATAGAAACACATCATTAATAAGAGAAGGGTCAAGGTCTGGTGCAGGATCGTTGACTGGGAGCCAGAGTCGGGGGCCTGGTTTTATATCCATTTCTGTCACTTCCGAGTTGTGAGACCACATCTGAAATCTGACTGGTTGGAGTGGCTCTCTTTCCTTCTCTGACTTCACAACCTTGGACTCAAGTTCTTCATTTATAAAATAGGGTAATATGGTATGGTCTGTTTAATTCTAACATTTGGGAAAACACATTGGGACTTTATATACTATTAGGCAGGTGAAGTATTACACAAATATAAAAATATTAACCGATGTCATCAGTGTAGAGGTATTTGCCCTAAATTTTATATCTAATAAATGACTTCGGTTTTTTATTCATGTTTACTGCAAAATATTATCTTCGACTGCCATTGTTCAAAAGCGTGCGTGTGTGCGCGTGCACACACACACACACACAAAGAGACCAGTGGTAAAGCTATATCCTTTTATTACCAGGGTGAACATAAGATATGCCGAGTCTGTGTCAAACATACTAGTGAAAACAGATGCCCTTTTCATTTACTCGAAGGCACTAATGGCTTTAATAAAAGCAGAACATACCACTTAAGAGGAATAGACAATTAGCCTTGACAAGAAGTGAGCTCAGAATTCTTATGAATGAATTAACTAATTCCTGTTATGGACAGTGAGCATTTGGTTTTTCATTTGACATCCTAATGAGAATCCAGTAACAGCTGGAAGCAGTGGAGTGACTGAAGTCAGCAGGGTTGTCTGGGAAGGGCTTAGGTCAGGCCAATGTTGTATCAGTAATGGTCTTAGACAAGACACTGTGGTACCAGCCAAAAACGTGGATCAGAGAGAAAAGCCACGTTTGTATTTCTTGTACCTACGACAAAGTTTATGGCTTGTTATGGGATGTTAAATCATATGGAAGGTATCACAAGGAAAGAATGCTAAGATATTTTGGTATAAGCATATCAAGCATTTTTTTAAAGCAAAAATATTTATTGAGCACCTACTGTGTTCTAGCATTTACGTAGGAAAACAATTTATGTGGGGAAGCAGGTCGGGGAAGGTAAATGGACATGAACAATGAACCACAAGTTGGGGTGAACGTACTGTGTTCCCACAGTGAGCAAAATGGCCAGACCAGAAAGGACCACTGGAGAAAGGGAAGAAAACAAACAGACAAACAAGGAGATATCACTGCCTTGTATTTGTATAGAACTTTGGTGTGTAAAACAAACAAAACCCCAAAACCAAACCAAAACACATGCGCTCCTCTCACCCCATGTGTTTATGAAACAAAAACAAAACCCAGAAACCTTAGTGAGGTGAGTGGAGTGAGTGTCCCCTCCCCCCCAGAGTAAATGAGCTTACTCAAGGTCACGCAGCTGGAGAGCAGTGGGGCTGGAGGCACAGGGCCTTATGATTTCTATCCCAGAGCATTTTCCTCCCGATAGAGCTTAAAAGGTAGGTTGAGACAAGACGGTGGGGCCTTTCCATGCCAGGCTAAGGCTTTTGGTCTTTACTCGGCGAGCAAACGTGGTCAAGGTACAGCTAAATTAGAGAAAGGGGGAGAGAGTGGAGTCTACCACAAAGTGCTGACAGATCATCTTGACATTGACCTTGAATAAGGCTCTAAGGAGACCTTTTTAAAGGCTGGTTTTTGAGTACGTGGAAGAACCCTGGCCAGCACCTGTTCACCAAAAAGCCAGTTGTGCTGGAATAACTCATTTCTTTCTCAGACAGGTGTACCAAATGGTCATTTATGCTTCTAGATACTTGCTTCAGACACTTCTGTGGAGGAAATGGACAGTTACGGAATTGGGGGGTGGATCCATTTGCATTTAATTTTCAAGTTGCAGGGGATTTGGGAGCTCATCTAGGCCTATCCCACCATTTTACCAATGAGTAAAAAGAAACAAGGGGTGAAGTGACTCGCTCCAGTCACATCACCATCATCATCCAAACAGCTTGCACAAATTGAGCATTAGTATCTGGGATCTTTTAAGTGATTAACATGTGCGAACTCAATCTTCATCACAAGCCTGCGCGGTCACGGAGGCCCAGGGAGAGTCAGTACCTTGCCGATACCGTGAGGCTGTAAGTAGTGGAACTGGGATTTGTACCCAGCAAGGCTGGCTTCTGACTTGCTTTCTCTGCAGACACGGACTCTTTCGGCCACACAAGGAATGTTGTATGAGCCACGTGTCCATGGTCTTCGTAAACCGATGATACACTGGTCTGCTGTAAGCCGTCCTTGCTATGTCTTTTTCAGTATTTTTGTCCTAAGTTAGCTAAAATATGGGGAGCAGTGCGTCAGATCTTCGGAAGTCAAGAATTTGGGGAGAGGAATAACATACACTGGATGAAAGAAGCAGGAACCCCAGAAAATCCGGCATGATGCATGAACCCAAACGTTGCATTTCAGAGGCCTATAGGATGATATTGCACACTGGCCCCAAAGCCAATCGCCCAAGAAGAGGATGAAGAATGGGTATAATAGAGAATACAGCTGGGTGGGTGGGTCATTTGTCAAGTTAGTTCTACGCGAATCCACACGTGGGACTGCCCAGGAGCCCATGCAGGGAGGCGAACAGTCCCCCTGTATTCTGCATGGCCCGCATCTGTGCCAGTTCTCAACCAAGCCTCTGAGGCCAGCCCCCCTCCAAGGAAGCCCTGGGCATGCCACGCCTCCCCAGTGACAGCCCATCTTTCCTCCCCCTTCCTGGCCATCGACTTTGGCTCTGATCCCCATCTGGCCTCCTCCTCCCTCGTCATCCGGACCCTGTGCCTGTCTCTGGGCCTTTATTCTTAGTTTTTGTTCTGGGTTCTCTTAGCACTTGAGTCTTGAGCCGCCTCGCCTCCCTCTGTGTGCCATCCCGCATCAAGGGCAAACCTCTCAACCTGTCTCAGCCTCTCAGGGCTCAGTCCACGACCCTGGTGGGTATGCTGACAGCACCTCCTCGCCCTGCCAACCCAAACACCAAGGGGAGGAGATCCGCATCATAGCTGAAGTATTGTATTCAGGTCCGGCCAACCCCCCCCCACCCCGAGGGTCTCCAGAAACTGAAGTGTATTCCTAGAAAAAGAATAGGTTGTATATAGACTCAAATGCTTGGTGATACATGGGATGGTTGGACGAGGCAAGAATGCCTGGAGAAGTAGATTATGGGCATGGAACATTTATCAGTGAATTTGCAGAAGATCCCCGTGAACTCCTCTTGGCGTGGCCACAAGGAGTACCCTAGAGCCTGTTGGCAGAAGCTACAGAGAAGAGGTAGATGTCAGCTCAATTAAAAACTTTCTTATGGTAAGTGCTATCCGGAAATGGAATGGGATAGTAGTGAGCCTCCCATTATTGGAGGTGTCCAAGTATAGGCCCAGCAGTGGCTTGTCAGGAAAGCTGTATGACAGATCCCGACATCAAAGGGATACTTAGACTTTGATTTGTGGCTGGGTTCCACCCAAGAGAGTCTCTGGTTCAGCGAAGACTCAGTGGTGCCTTTTGAACAGCGGCTGGACCACAGCGGTCTCCAGGGTGAATGTGTCCCTCTGGTGAATGGCCACCACCACCTGGAGCCAACGCGGCCTCTCTGCTCACACGTTTTCCCTGTGAATGAGCTCTGGCTCCCACCTGCACCTGTCAGGCTTCTGTTAGAGGGCAGACAAACGCTTCTGGTCAGCAGAGCAGGGGAGGCCCACCCCGCATCCAAGGGAAGCTTTAGCTTAGTTTTCCATGGCTGGGGATGGAGTCTCACACTTCTCCAATCCTGCGCTTACGAGGGGGCTCTCTTCTCTCTCGGCCCTCACCCCTACCCCCTGCCACAGATCAAACACCAAGTGCATTAGACAGACGGGAGCCCGAGTGGGAAAATGCATTTTACTAAAACCCCACGGGCGTCTGTGGGTGCACGTCAAGGAGGAGGCCCCTCCGGAGTCTCCGGGCCCTGCCACCTCCCCCCTCCCCCGCCCCCGGGTCCTGACCTGGGGGGGGCGGCCACGCAGCGATCTGGGCTCGCTGATGCTGGGCCCGCGGCCGGCAGCGCCCGGGGGAGGCGCGGAGCCGGCGGAGCGCACGCGGCGGCCCAGCCCCGAGTGAATCAAAGCAGCAACAGGAGCCCGTGCGCGGCGGGGCGCGGCGGCGGCGGCGCTGTGCGTGGTTACTGACAGGCACCAGCTGCTGCGCCGCCCGGACGCGCTATGTGGCCGCTCCGAGCGAGGGGCAGATTCCAGACTAATCCCGGAGGGCTGGCCCAGCCCGAGCTGCCCGGGCTGCGAGGAAGCGATGACCACTCCTGTTAGCCCAAGTTGAAGGCAGCCCGGCTGCGCTCGGGAGCCCGGGAGGCCGTGCTCTCCGGAAGACGCGCGCGAGAGGAACATGAACTGACGAGTAAACATGTATGGGAATTATTCTCACTTCATGAAGTTTCCCACAGGCTTTGGCGGTGAGTCCGGCGCTGGGGCTGCCCCGGGGGGACCTGTCTGGAGGGGCCAGAGGGGATCAGAAAATGGGGACAGCCCCGTGAATTAGGAAGAGGGCATGTATGTTTATAAGCATTCGGAGTGTGTTTCTGCGTGAATGTGTCTGTGCGTGCAGGAGAGACGGAGGGAGAGGGGATGGTCGGAGGTGAGGATCTGTGCATATCAGCATGAGTGAGCAGAAGAGAGGGCATGCAAATATTCCAAGGAGCGTTCAAACCCACCTGCCTGAGAATGTATCTGAGACCCAGACGGAAAGAACAAGAGCATTGTTAGAACCCTGTCTGTTTGTGTGGGTGTGCAAAGTGGAAGAGTCAAAGGGAATCACTAAGACGTACCTATTATCCAACTTGTAAAGAGAAAAATGTGATGAAAAAGGTTTTGCCTCTCTATGAAGAGTCCCTGAGATACTCGGTAACAAGGGCATGCTTGTTTTATTTAAAAGCAGATCTCTCTATAATTGGATTTTTAAAAAGAAAACGGAGCACTTGAATTTGCCACCTTGTTTTCCTGCCTCTGTTGTCTTCCCTTTTGATTTGCTAATAGCCTCGCGCCCCCTCCCTGCTGCTTTCCATCGCCAGGGTCTCTGCCAGCAGTTCTACTCTGAGAGTGGAGGGTCGGATCTGGGGGCGGGAGTCTGCGCTCCTAGAACCCGGGGCTGAAGGTCCAAGTCACCAAGCCAGGGAGGGCAGCCCCGGCTCACTTCCCAGGGGCTGCCTTACGTGTGTCCCGAGGCTCCCTCGATTCAGTGGCAGAAGCAGATCAGCCGTCCAGCTTTGAATAAATGGAACCAACAGCTGACCAACTGGCCGATCACTTGTCAGCTGGTGGCATGTAGCTCATGTTCTTGGGAGCCAAAGAGGAGCTTTTGCCCTGTGGATGTTGGCAGACAGGACAAAGCGGAAATTCTTGCTAGGTCTTGAGAACTGAAAAGTCCCTGCTCTCCCGACCTCCTGTGTGGACAGATAGGCAATTCATCCGAGGGCTAGGAGGGCACAGCTTGCCTGCTTTGCCAGGCAGAGCCCTCTGTGAGGTGTGGAGGGACATTGCGAGGTGGATGTGGTCCCTGCCGGAGAGGTGTTGAGCCAGGGGGCTTGCTCATTCATTCAGGGTGCCTGGGGGAGTTTCTGTGAGCCAAGCATGGTGTTAGGTTCTGGGAAGACAGATGTGAATGAGACACGGTTTCTGCCACTTGGACAGAGTCGGTTTATCACACAGACACATTGTAATATTTCGTGCTTTGTGCTCTTTGGGATGTGGGAGGAAGCTCTTTGTTGGGACACAAGAGTTGGGGGGCCACGGATGTGTTCCTGAAAGAGGGGATGTTGAAGTATTGGGGCTAGTCTCATGATATGACCTAGTAAGAGTGGTGGCCAGAGCTGTGACCGGGACATCTGATCTCATTTATAGTTGGGTCCTGGGTGTGAAAAGCCTTCTCAGCTCCCATCTTGGTCCATTCACAGCCGACATACATTTTCCTTTTCCCTCTGAATTCAGTTGTCTGAGGTCTGAGGAAAGTCCTTCTCCTCAAGATTCTTGGGGCCCCAAGGTCTGGGAGGTCATGGCTTTATGAATGCCATGGAGACCCTCTGAGACACTTGGGGAGTGAATAACTGGGTTGAAGGTGGAAAGATCTAGGGAGAGAGCTAAGAGAAAGGCTGGATAAAGAAGGTCTAGCCCCAAATTCAACCCAGGCTGCCTGCTGGATTCTCGGAATATTAGTCTCCTCAGGGACCTCAAAGAGCATCTTAGACCTCTCATTTTATAAGTGGAAACGGAGACCTCAACGAGGCAGGGACCAGTCTAAGGTTATGTGGGGTTGAATGGGAGAGACCTTCCAGAAAAGCCCCTGACTCAAACTTACAACAGTACGCCTTCAATCTGATACAGTGAAGCGAGCATGAAAGAGAGAGAGATCTTGCGGGAGAACTAAGTTGGGTTCACGTACTAGCTGTGTGACTTTAGGCAAGGTATTGAACCTCTCTGAACCTCAGTGCCTTCATCTCTAAAATGGAGTTGATAATCCCATCCTCACAGTACTGTTTTGAGAATTAAATGTGTGAACATTTGAAAAAGCAGCTATTTTACTGTTGTCCATGTATTTGGTACTTAATAAAAGTAAGTATTTTCATCCCCTCCATTTTGCTCAAACATTAACATGCAGATTAATTTAAAATCAAACGTTACTGGAGAATAATGAATTAGGAATCTGGGGGAAAAATGAAGTCCACAAGAGTGCACACACTTTGCTGGTTTAGAGTCTCACAATTGTGGGGGCCCCGGTATTTGGTGGGATTAGGTTCCAAATACAAGGAGACACACGAGGGCAGCCATGGTAAATACGATGATGTAACGTGGGCAGCGGGAGGGAAAAGGGCCATCAGGTTGTTTAAATGTCTCCCTCTGATGAGACTTTTCCTTGTTCCCTAGGGAGGAGGACAATTATTTTGTTTAGTTCCGTTGATGTTTTCCACCTTGTTTGCGTGCGCCAGTTAAGAGGCTGCTAAAACCCTGAGCCAGAGGACACGCCTCCCCCTCCAATTGCAGGGAGGTCTGTCTGAGAACTTGGAAGTGAGGGAGGACCCCCACACCCCTAGGCACAGAGAACATCTGAGGACTGGAGTGGCTGTCACCTGCAGCCTGTGCACAGAGTGGAACCACATTTATGCGATGATGCGGGGCATGCTCCCCGCACCCCCCAGCCTTTTTATATAGCAGCAAATGGAACCACAGGGGGCTCCTGGGATACACTGTGAGGACCTCTAGGGACACAAAGTCACCCTTGGGAAATAACCCCTGGGGATTGTGTCTGGGGCTGTGCTTCCCAGATGTGAGATCATCGTCCCATCAGTGAACGAGGGACAGGCTAGGCAGGCCAAGGGGTGCTGACTACCTGGGTTGCAGGGGTCTTGCAGAGGTGCCCCGTCTCCCAGCTCCCGGCCCTGCTTGTGATGGCAGAGAACCCTTCTCTCCTTCTCCGCCAAGTCCTGGCTTTGCCAGCTGCTCGGTGAGAGATTTCTTTGCCTGGAGGAGACAGTGGCTGCCTGTAAGAAGATGGCAAAACAAAGCCTGTAATTCCCGCATCCAATTGTGCGGTAATCCTCAGGGTGAGGAGAGATCAGGAGAGGGGGGCTTGCATTTCAGCTAACCAGGCGCGACCGCACTGACTCGGGGTCCGCTCCCTTGGGGGCACTTGGCACTGTGGGCTCGTGCCAGCCCTCCGAGGGGGTGCCAGGCCGATCCTGCTGCCTTTAGGGACGAGGAAGCTGAGGCACCACGCAGGGAAGGAACGTGCTGAAGGTCTCGTGGCTAGAAGGTGGCGCTGGCCGGGATTTGAACCCGGGCAGTCTGGTTCCAGAATCCCCGCTCGGCTGAGCTGCCTCTCAGGACTTCACGGGCCAGGCGCTTGCTCGGGGAGCAGCACACCCCTGGCTGGGGCGAGGAGCCCTAATCCCACCAGGTGCGGCCCAGGGGTTGCAGACACGTGGCCTGGCCACTGAGGAATAGAACACGGGAGAGCTCAGCAGTCACTCTGCTAAGGGGCTCTGAAGCCTTAATTGGTGCTTCTCCTGGAGGCCTCCTGAATCGCAAGAGTCCTGCCCAGCTGACCCTGACATTTGTGTGGAACACTCTGCTTTTCACCAAAGAGCAGCCTTCGAGGAGGGGTTGGGTTGGAGGTACGTGTGCACACCTGCATGTGCGTATGTGGGGGGGGGCGATATGAGGATGTGTGTGGATGTGGGAGCAGGGCGTGTGTGTGTGTGTCTGTGTGTCCGTGTGTCTGTGTGTGTGTATGTGTCAGTGTGTGTGTCTGTGTGTGTCTGTGTATGCCTGTGTGTCTGTGTGTGTGTATGTGTCAGTGTGTGTGTCTGTGTGTGTCTGTGTGTGTGTGTCTCCGTGTGTGTGTGTGTCTGTGTGCATGTGTCTGTGTGTGTCTATGGGTGTCTCTGTGTGTCTGTGTGTGTCTGTGTATGCCTGTGTGTCTGTGTGTGTCTGTGTGTCTGTGTGTGTCTGTGTGTGTCTGTGTGTGTGTCTGTGTGTGTCTGTGTATGCCTGTGTGTGTCTGTGTGTGTCTGTGTATGCCTGTGTGTCTGTGTCTGTCTGTGTGTCTGTGTGTTTGTGTACACAGATGCGTGCGCCAGAACATATTTTCCCCTCCACAAATGTGTGGGTGGCTAATTGGGACCTACCATGGACGTAAGTGGTTAGGGTTTATGTAGGAAGGAGTAACTGTTTATGAGATTTAGGAAGGAACATATTTAGTGTAAACTATTTTCTGAAACATTTACAATCTTACCAGGAGACAGAGAGCTGAATAGGAACTGGGGGAAGAAATTGTGCAAAGACTAATCTAAATTCTCCACCTCTTCCTTCCCCTCATTATGTTGCTTCTGTATCTGCAGAGAACTTCGCCACCAGACTTGGGTGCCTGGGATGCCAGGGGCTCCCAGAGGAAGCTGCGATTTTCTCTTATTTGAAAGTGGAAGACTCAGAGGCCCAGGCAATGTAAAAGTTTATTTTCTAGAATGCCTGGCTTTGGGTGGCTCTCCTGGGATTGATCCGAGTTCTGGCTCAGCCATCATCATGAAAGAGTGAAAAT
Source organism: Ailuropoda melanoleuca (assembly GCF_002007445.2). Classification (NCBI taxonomy): domain Eukaryota; kingdom Metazoa; phylum Chordata; class Mammalia; order Carnivora; family Ursidae; genus Ailuropoda; species Ailuropoda melanoleuca. The sequence continues at coordinate 120,320,323 of NC_048225.1, forward strand.
AGTAGCTCCTGGGTATTAGGCACCTACTGTGTGCCACACCCTCTTCCACCGGCATTGCAAGCACCGTCTCATTTAATATTCTCAGGGGCTCCTGGAAGGAAGGAAGGCACTACGATTATCACGATCCCCATTTTACGGATGGGAACGTAGAGCCATGGGGAGGTTCAGTAACCTGCGCAAGATCACCCAGCTGGTAGAGAGCGGACCCAGGATCCAAATCCAGGCAGCTGCCAGGGCGGCTGTGTTGAAGCCCTTTGCTGCCCCTGCCTCGGGCTGGGGGGTAGGGTAGAGAGAGGGTGGGGTGCAGGGGGTGGAGTCCCAGATCTGCCACAAGTGGCTGAATTATGTGTAAGAACAACAACTAACATTGTCTCCGGGCTCATCACCACTTTCTTAGGGATCATAATGCATTTTTTGACATGTGTAATTGCAGCAAATGAATAAAGGGACTGGGGGTGGGGGCAGGGCACCGGGCCCGTGAAGGTACTGAGTAAACAAAAATAAAAAAATTCTCCAGATGGACCCCACTTTATTTTTTTTTTATTTTTTTTTTAAAGATTTTATTTTTATTTATTCGACAGAGATACAGACAGCCAGCGAGAGAGGGAACACAAGCAGGGGGAGTGGGAGAGGAAGAAGCAGGCTCATAGGGGAGGAGCCTGATGTGGGGCTCGATCCCATAACGCCGGGATCACGCCCTGAGCCGAAGGCAGACACTTAACCGCTGTGCCACCCAGGCGCCCCTGGACCCCACTTTAGTTTAATACACAGAGCCCGATTTTACATTCTAGGGTGGGAATTGGCAAACTTCTCCTCTGAAGAACCAGAGAGTAAACCTTGGAGTCTTTGCTGGTTCTAGGGTTTCCCGTTGCAACTGCTAGAGTCTGAATCCTCTCATGGGGTGAGAGAAGCCGTAACCGAAGTAGCAGACACTAAGGCCCAGGGACACGCTGCATGTGTGTTCCCCCCCCGCCTGTGGTTCCTGTCCCTAGCTCTGAACAGCCTCTTCCCCAGCTTCCCTGCCACAGAGCTGAGTGTTCAGCACTAGACCGAGGGGCCAGTGGGTCATGGGGGTGACCCCTTAGTTACAGGTGAGGACACGTGGGGAAGCAGGTATGGCTCACCCAGGACCTGCAACGGCTTGTGGTCTTCAGACTGGGTTCCCCAGACGCCCCCTGAGGGGCCACCTGGGGTGGCAGGAGGGGAAGATGGCGGGGGAGGCCTCAGAGAGCCCTCTCCCCACCCTATGGTAAAATAACTCAATAGTACTCACCACGCAGGGTCAGTGCTAACCTTCTCCAGGGTAGGGATTTAATCAATCCTGCACCATTGTAAGCACACGGTAAAAGATCTTTCCCATTTCAGAAAATTTGGAGACTATAGTTCTAAATTCAGCTAGAACTTTGTGCGTAGATTTTTCTTAGGGGAGGTATGACTGTTCTTAAAGCATCAGACGGCACGCCAGGAGGTGCTGACAAAGCAGAGTGAGCCGGGGATTCTGGGCCTGTTACAGGAAGTTCTGTTTTAACACATCATTCTAGAGCAGGCACTCCTGAGATCTGGCAGAAAGAGAGCTGGGACCTGGGACCTCCAACCCCTCCAATCTTCAGGAGACCCTGGCTCCCCGGGGCGGGGCGGGGGGGGCAGGGACTTTGATGAGTCACTGAACAACCTGGAGCCCCTGCTGCCTTTATTAAATACTGTGATGGAGAAAGGGGGAGCGGGACAGGAAGTTTCTAGGTTCGAAATCAAGCTCAAATTCCTGATGGGATTTCAGGATCCAACATCTGAACTTAAAAAATGGAAAAGCTTGTGATCTTTAATTCAGAAAGCATTTACAAGAAGTCAGAGGAGCGGCCAAGAAAGTGCTTAACACATGTGTTGGGACGTTTCTTCTAGGCTGGTTTTCAAGGCTGTGACTCAGCATCTCCTTCAACTCCTTTGCTGGTCACTATTGTCATGGGGAAGCGTCTCTTGGAGAGCTGGGGCCTCATGGTCCCTGTGATTCCTCAGCCCCAGCGATGAGGGGAGCAGAGCAAAGGTTAGAGATCATCAGCAGGGAAAGAATATTCTAGACCGATCTGGGAATGCCAGTCGGTTGTTCAGCACACCTCGGCTAAGTATCTGGCTTATGCACGAGTTGTGCAGGAGACCTAGGACCCATCCCCTGTCCTGAAGGAATGATAGGCTCGTTATAAGCTCTGAAGTCTGCATCTGCATAACATTTGGAGATGAGTTATTTCTAGAAATGTTTCTTGGGACTGGGGTTAAGTAAATGGGTCCTAGGAATTTAGGTATTCAGAACCCGAGAACAAAGGATCCTGTGTGCATTACCTCATGCTAACATTGCACTGGGGATGTTGTTCTCTGTATTAAGATGATTGCAGTCTTCAGAAGACTGTCCATGTTTAGAGGTCAGGGAGAGCATATCTGGACAAGAAGTCCAGAGAGATAGAAAAAGAGATTGAGGTCATGGGTTCAAGAGCTGACTGTGGACAAAATGGATGTTCAAGGACTTTAGGAACAAGGGGTGAGTTGGGGGCACCCTCAGCCAATGCCTGAAGCACTCATTGGCATTGTGTTGGTAGACCAACGGGTACATGGTCTGCCAGTATACGGAGCTGGCTTGAAGGGACGAACCACGTTCCTTGTTGGTGGAGCCCCTGCTCGAGGATCCTGGCGTACCTCTTATGAGTTAGACACAGCATAACGTCCACCTGTACCATTAAGGTTGATAATTTGGTCCTGGGTAGGAAAGATGGTATGCGAGCAAAATGCCATTAATTGCATGCTGAAAGGTTACCAGAAATTGTGTTAGACTCAGCTCAGATTCTACGTCTATAATAGTTCACAGCAAGTGCTTAAAAAGGTCATTTTATCATTTGGAACCTGTTTTTCTAAATTGATCTAATGGGGATAATTTCTGAGTCAGTTTGAAGCTTCCAGGAATGAGGCACTGGCAGGTGGGACCGCTCCGTCCGTAGTGCCCAGCCTGGGGTCTGGCACATAGTAGCCACTCAACAAATATTTTTTGACTGATTGAATGAATAACTGAAATGGAAATAAATACCATAGCTTTATGAAGAGTTTTGTGAGTGTGAGACAGCGTGTAGACCGTGGAATGACCTTGAACCTGGGAACCAGAAGACCCAGCGTTTTTGTCCTGACTGTGTAGCCTTCAGCAAGTCATGCACACTCTCTGGGATTATTTTCTTTTCTCTAAAACGGGGTCATTCTTCAAGTCCTGGAAGTCCGGTTTCTAACCCCAAGCAATATGGCCTTATTAATTTATGACCTAAGTGATTTGAAAAGGTGATTAAATTGGTCATGGTATGAACTAGTTTGTACTTGCTCCTTCACCAAAAAAAAAAAAAAAAAAGACCAAAAAAGGGTTTGTCCAGCAAATAAGATTGTAGAAGTGTTGCCCTATTTAAGTTACATCTGTTCTGAAGCAATTTAAAAAGCCTAGTAGGAGAATCATTAGCATATTAACGGGGTGTTAATTACAAAAGAGTCTTTTAAAGCAGATTTTATAAAATCTCCACTTAATAACCATCAGCTTGTGGTACTCGAAATACAAACTCTTCACATGTGTTACTTAGAAGTAATAAAATTGTAATTTAAAAGTAATCTGCCAACTTGTCACGAATTTAGACTGATTTTTTCTCTTTGATCGAAATGAGTAAGGTTTTGCTATAATTACATATAATGCTGGTAATAATGAGGCTGATTATCAATCTTTGCCTGCTTTTCACTACCTCCATCATTGCAGATTTTAGGGCTGGGGGATGGGAGGAGGGAGGGGTGGGGAGGAGGAAGGAAGAAGGGATGCCACTGTGCTCTCCCCCTCCCCCAAGCACTGGGAGTAGCAACCCCATCCCCCACCCTGAACATCCCCGAGCCCTCCTTCGGGGGGCCTGCAGGAAGCCAGAAAGCTGCCCTGTGAGGCTCTGAAAGGCTGGCCAGCTGCAAGCCCCCGGTCAGCTGCTGTTCTTTGCGAACTCCCTTGCTGCTGAGGGGCCGTGGGCGCTGAGCCCCTTCTCCCACACTCTCCACCTCGGTCACGTTCCTTTATTTTCCCCATTGAGAAAGCCAGAAAACGCTTTGGGAGCAGAGAAGGCTTCTTATCAAAAAAGGTGGCTCCTACTTCTGCTCCTCACTCCCTGGGAGTTCGGCGCCGTCCACCCTGGGGTTGGCACCTGTTCAACCGTGTGGAGCTCGGTGCCTGTGGAACGCCCTGCTGTCCACGTCAGGGAGCCGTGGAGCTCTGAGGCTTCTGTGCAGGTGCTTTTGAACATGCTGATCGCGACTCAAATACGAGAATCGTGGACTAGCAAACCCCTGGCGTTCCAGTGCCCCTTCTGCCAGAGAAGGGAGAAGGAAAGGTCAGGCTGAGCTAGGACTCCCGTGAATGGAGCCCCAGCCAGCTTGGAACTGGGAGGGGCCAGAGTCAGGATGGGGAGTGTCCTAGTCAGAAAGTGCCAGGGTCAGGGGCATCTGGCTGGCTCAGGCCCTAGAGCGTCTGACTCCTGATCTGGGGGTTGTGAGTTTGAGCCCTACGCTGGGTGTAGAGGTTACTTAAAAAAATAAAATCTTTACAAACAAAAACAAGGAGAGTGCCTGGGTCAAAGTCCAGAGGGAGGCTGCAAGTTGGATTGGGGAAGGCAGGGCGAGCTCTCCTGGGCAGCTGCTGGGAGGGGTCAAAGAGCAGTGTCGCTCTTGGTGAGGCTGTGGTTAAAACCCAGATCCGCTGCCTGCCCCCCTCCATTCAGACGCCACTTGTGTAATTTACTAGTCATGTTCCCTTGGGCAATGTGTTTAATTTCTCCATCCCCCAGCTTCTGCATTTGTACAGTAGAGATAAGTGTACAACCTTAACGGGGCTTGTAGGTATGAAATATGTCAATACATGTAAAGTGTTGAGAACCATGTCTGGCTCATGGCAATTGCCCAATAAATGTTACCTTTTTTTGTTGTTGTTGTCAGTCATTGAAGGAGGTGACGATTAGTGTCAGTTAAAGTGCCTTCCTCTGCCTACCTCGCTCTGCGGCCTGCCTCTGTGTTCTGAGCCAAGCAGCCAAGGAGGGGGAAAGGATGGGTGACTAAGTTTGCCTTAGACTAGGAAGAACAAGCCAGGGACACCTGGGTGGCTCAGTCGGTTAAGTGACCAGCTCTTGATTTTGGCTCAGGTCATGATCTCAGGGTCCTGGGATAGGGCTCCGTGCTCAGCATGGAGTCTGCTGGAAATTCTCTCCCTCTGCCTCTGCCCCTCCCCCCGTGCTCTCTGTCTCTCTCAAATAATAAATAAAAAAAAATAAATCTTTTTTTTTTTAAGGAAGAACAAGCCAGGTGTCGACTACTCTGTGATTCTGGGGCTCATGCACCACGTCCCCCCACTGGAGATAAGGAGATAGGCTTGGGTGTGCAGTTGTGCCCCAGTGGGAGAGAGTTGAATGGGACTGGGCCGACTCTCAGAAATAGTGCATTACCTCTGTCCCCTTCCCTGTGGGTGCGTGTTAGCCAGTATCAAGATTCATTACAAGTTTCCACTCTGTGCAGGAGACGCGTGTTAGCGGGCCAGCAAATACCCTGGCCCAGCAGCAAAGGGGTGGAAACACCAAGCCATTTGCTCCCTTGTCTGGCCAGTCAGAAAGACTCATGCTTGACATTTTCCTTTCATTGGCTGAGGACGAGGTTGCTAGGCAACTTCCTCACTTTGGTAAGAATTCTGGAGTTCTGAGTACCCGGGCTTCTCTTTCTCAACAAGGCCCCCCCTACACACACACACACACACACACACACACACACACACACACACATGCAATTCGTTACTCGGAGATTTTCGTTTGGTAAACACCAGGGACAGAGATCTCTGATGTGAGTAATTTCTACTGACGACCTCTATAATTATACACATTAATTAACAAAACATGATCCCATCATGCTCCCTCCTGTCCCATTGTCAAGCATCTTTCTGAGTATCTGCTATGTTCCAGGCTCAGTGATGGGTACCATAATGGGAATCGTTAACAGCAAGGGATAGAAATTAAAAGTATGTGACAACCAATAGGACAGCAGACGGTCAGACTGGAAGTCACATGGAGGACCTCTTTGTGCCAGGCTGGATTATGGGGTGATCTGGGCGATCCTAGGGGAAGGGTGGAGTGGTCTACCAGTCGATTCAGAAAATTCAATATTAATGAACAACTGGATGTCCGTGCCCGTGTATGGCAATGATGACCCTTTATAGCACATTTACCATGGGCCGGCTTGGGCTCAGCCCTCGATGTCCATGATCTTCCATGTTGGCATTCAAGCCAGACGCAGTCCCTCCCTCACAGCATTTACAGGATAGTACATTAGTGCACCTGCTACCGCAGGGCCCATGCTCTCAGGCACTCTAAGCAGTCCATGAGGTAAGCGTGTGTGTCTCTGCTTTGGGTGGGGAACTGCCGTTCAGAGAGGTCAAGTTGATCGCTCAAGTTTATGTGACTGGAAGGAGGCGGAACCTCGAATCCAACCTAAGCCATCGTGGCTTCGGTGTCTCGTCTTCTGCTGGGACGCGCAGCGCCACGACGCACACGCAGGCTTTAGGAGTCACAGCGGCATGTGCGCGTTGCAGGTTCCCGAGCAGCTGTGGTTGCTGGCGACACTCAGCCTCGCAAACTGCACTTTGAAACCCCAATGAGCCCAAAGGGCTACCCTGGTCCGGTTGCCGATGACAGGGGCCCCTCGGAAAGTGGTGCAGACTCAGACCGTGCCAGACGTTGTGACCTGCTCTGCCGCTTTCAGATGCCGCTGGGCCGTATCCTACTCCGTGTTCATGGAACCGCAGTGCGAGGGGTCTTGGAGACCCCCGGGCGGAATGAGGCCCAGAAATAGGAAAGACTTTCCTTAAGTATGTTGCCAGGAGAGAAGAGAAGAAGCTCCTGAGCAAGCCCGCTAGCCCTTTCCCATCAGATGAGTTAGTTTTTATTTAAACAAATCGTTTTCCGAGCAAAGAGAATCAGCTCTGCAGAGTAGAGGGTTGTGCGTTTCCTGGGCGTCTGGCAGCGGGCACAGCCCGGCTAAAGAGGATTAGAGGGTGTAGGGTCAGGGAGAGAGCAAGGCGGCTGGGCTGCGGGGGCCAGGGAGGATGGGGCCAAAGGGACAAGAAGGAAGCATTAGTGGAAACCTTCCCTTTGGATCTGGGCTAGAAATTTGTTTTTTGGAAAAATGAGTGGTGCCTTTTGGTCCTGGCTGTGGTTCCCATGTGGCTTGAGAGAAAGGGGAGAGAGGGAGGGAGGCCGATCGGAGTGCGTGGACAGCTACGCCGTGCTGTCTGTGGGGACGGGTTAATTTCCCTTTGAGAAACACCACTGTCCTTAGAAACACTGCTCCCCACCTTTTCTAAAAGCAAAGCATTCATGTCTAAGAACCCCTGGGTCATGGGAGAGGCGCTGAACCAACCTGCAATCGTGTAAGATGTATCTGTCTTATTGAATTTTCTTATTTTTAAAATGCGGTTGTAAAGTAGCCCACCTTTTCTGGATCACTGACTCAGCAGAAGCAAACCACATTTTAAGGCCATTGCAACCCAAGCTTTAACTCGGCTTCAGTCTGTCTCAGCCATGCTGTGCTCCTCCCTGAGCAGCCGGGGCATGTCCTGATTATCCTCATTATTATTATTATTAATAAAAATAATGTATTTTTCATTTCAGTCACCCTCACATCACCTTATTTTATTCTTGGAACAACTTGTGAGTTCCCCAAAGCCCATGTTCCTACGTTTCTGTGCAGGTCAGTGTTTCTCCTCCATGTCATCCCTTTACACACTATTCCCACGTGTTCTGCATATGCAGTATCCTTGTACTTAGGCTTTGTCCTAGGTCACTTTCCTCTTTTTTTTTTTTTAAGATTTATTTACTTATTTATTTTAGAGAAAGAGAGAGAGTGAGAGTGTGAGCAGGGGGAGGGGCAGAGGGAGAGAGAGAATCTCAGGCAGATGCCCCTAGCATGGAACCCAACGCAGGGCTCGATTTCATGACCCGGAGATCATGACCTGAGCCGAAACCAAGAGTCAGATGCTCAATTGACGGAGCCACCCAGGCGCCCCTACTCTCTTTTTGAAAACTTAAATAGCTATTTTTAGAAAGATAATCTTATGTGAAAATAGAAGCCCAGTCACTTACTATAAATAGAAGGAAACAGTAAAAATAATTACAGAACTATTAATATTTTTTTAAGAGTTTGCCACTTAAAATACCACCTCAGATGTCCCTTACCACTGGGTTACAGGCTCCACACCTCGGGAACTCGGGGGTTGGTGAATGTGTGAAGTGACGTCTTGTCCCTGTCTGTCCCACGGCTCTGGGCCTGCTGTCGGGGTTCGCAAGTGAAAGGCACGGGCTCTTGGAGATCCACGTAACGCAGGATAAAAAGGAGAGTAGCAGAGTTTGTTTCTGGAAAGCTGAACCCTGAAGGGAACAGCGATTTCCTTCAGGTGGCCAGGCTGTGGGGGCAGGACGGCCGCCGTCCCAGCGGGGAGAGCACGGCTCCCAGCTCACCTGTCACATGTTATCTTAGGAACAGACTCAAGATATACACTGGACTCTTTAAATGTCACAGCCTTCCAGGGCCTCAGAAGAGTCTAAAATTGTTCTTTCCAATCAGTGGCCATCTGGGAAGATTTTTGGTTTTTCTGGCTCAAGTTCCTGGAAGCTGCCCTTTTCTCTCTCCTTCAGATAAACTTTCAGCTTGAGATCCCTTCGTAATTGAGTCATCTTGTATTTTGTGAGGTGATGGCTCTCCAAATCATCCTTGCTGTCCTTGACGGCACACACAGGGGAGAGCGTGGGCTTCACGTTGACAGTTGGAATCTAAGCCCTGTCACTGAACACCCGGGCAGCACCAGGGACCTGCGGGGGGTGGGGAAGCAAAAATGGACGCTTATCTCCCTCTCCCAGTTTAATGGAAGAGACAGGGAAATAAATAAATAAGGTGACAGAGTATGATAAGTGCTAAGATATGAGTAAGCACAGGCTGTTATTAGAAAACGGAACGAGGGCATCAAACCAGACCAGGAACACGAGGGAAGGCTTCCTGGAGGAGGAGACACTTGAGTTAGACCTTGAAGGATGAATGCAAACTTGCTAGAAATGGAGGGGAGCACAAATCATCCTGGAACAGGGAGTCACATGGGGGCGAGGCTGAGCCTAAGTTTTCTCATCTGTAAAAAGCTACAATGATTCTCACAGGCTATTGTCAGGATGAAATGAGTTAATGTACAGAATTTGCCTGATGGTCTTCAGGGTATGTGATTAGCTGTTCATTTGAGCCCCTTGGGGACGCCTCTGTGGACCCACAGAACGTGGTTCCTCCTCAGTTGTGCTACTTAGAACAGATGATTGGAATTTATCTGTTTATAAGACAATTGTCCCTGATAGATGAAAACTCCCTGGGTAGAGTGATGGAGGGTCAGAGTTTCCTTGACCGTGGCAGTGACTGTTCTCTCCACAGTGAGACCTTAACCACGTTAGCAGAAGCTTGAGAGAAACTCCAGGTTGACATTTTTCCAGTGGAATATTTATGTTTAACGGTAGTTGCACAGCAAGGGCCGCCTGGGTGGCTGAGTCGGTTAAGCGTCCGACTCTTTTTTTTTTTTTTAAAGATTTATTTATTCGACAGAGATAGAGACAGCCAGCGAGAGAGGGAACACAAGCAGGCTTCCAGCATAGGAGCCTGATGTGGGGCTTGATCCCAGGATCCCGGGATCACGCCCTGAGCCGAAGGCAGACGCTTAACCGCTGGGCCACCCAGGTGCCCCAAGCATCGACTCTTGATTTTGCTCAGGTCATGATCTCAGGGTCGTGAGATCGAGCCCCACGTTGGGCTCCACACTCAGCAGGGAGTCTGCTTATATTCTCTCTCTCCCTCTGTCCCTCCCCTTGCCATGCTCTCTCTCTCTCTCAAGTTTATTTGAGAGAGAGAGAATGAGCAAGAGAGAGAGAAAGGGCGAGAGAGCCTGAGAGGGGGGAGGGCCAGAGGGAGAATCAGACTCCCCGCTGAGCAGGGAGCCTGATGTGGGACTTAATCCCAGGACCCCCGGATCATGACCTGAGCCGAAGGCAGACGCTTCATAGACTGAACCACCTAGGCACCCCATAAATAAATCTTTTAAAAAAGAGTAGTTGCACAGAGAAAATACTAACTCAAAAAAATATCTGCACCCCTATGTTCACTGTGGTGTTATTTACAATAGCCATGCTGTGCAAGCAGCTAAGTGTCCATCAGTGGATGGATAACAGATATTTTGAGATGGAATGCTATTCTGCCATAAGAAAGATGAAATCTTGTCCTTTGTGACCATGTGGATGGGCCTCGGGGATTGTGCTAAGTGAACTAAGTCAGATGGGAAAGACAAATAAGTGATCTCACTTATGTGGAATCTAATAATAATAATAATAATAATAATAATAATAATAATAATAATACTTTGAGCTCATAGATCCAGAGAACAGATTGGTGGTTGCCAGAGGCAGGGATCAGTGTGGGAGAAATGTGTGAAGGGAGTCAAAAGGTACAAACCTGTAGTCATACAATAAACAAGTAAATCAGTCCTGGGAATGTAATTACAGCATGGTGACTGTAGTTAATAACACTGTCTTGTTTTTGCTGGGAGTAGATCTTAAAAGCTCTCATAGCAAGAAAAGACATTTCTAACTGCGTGGTGACGGGTGTTAACTAGTCCTATTTGTAGTGATCGTTTTGCAATATGTACAAATAGTGAATCAGTATGTTGCACACTTAAAGCTAATATAATGTTGCTTGTCCATTATTATCTCAGTAATAAAAAGAGAATAGGTCCACAGTTATACTTCTGATGGGCTGTGCCCCTCCCAGGATGCAGTGGGAACACATCCCTCCCTGTATCCTGCTCCTAGCGCCGCACTTAGTGACCCCTGGTGTCTCCCAAGGGTTCGGACAGCGCCCGGCACGGAGCAGGTACTGGACAGCTGCTCCTGGAATGAACAGGGAACCATGAGGGGAAGCAGTGCTGGGCTTCAGGGTAGGCTGCCCTGTTGCTTTTCCAGTCTCTGCTTTGCTGCCCCAGATCCTGAGGGATATGGCTTCTCTCTTCTGGAGCGAATGTTCCATGCTGGGCTCCTGACGGGACAGTGGGGCACCCTCCTCTGTCGTCTTGAGCTGCAGCTCAGCATAAGGGAACTTGGAGTCCGCTTACCTGGGCGAAATGGTACCAGACGCTCATGTGCCCAGAGCCCGTTCTGTGGACACTTGTGACCACAGCTCCCTGTGCCTGGAGGTAGGAACGGCCTGGGCAGGCCTGTCTGTGCTTGCCTCCTGGCCATCTGTGGCCAGTAAGCCAGGCTCAGCCACCCTGAGTCTTCTTCCCTGAGTGCTGATGAAACCGCACGCCGTGGAGACAGGCCTTAATGGGCACAAAGGTGCAACAGGTATGGGCAGCCATGGGTAGGACAGCAGCCTCTGCCCGCACCCTCCCTCTTGTCATGGCGGAATGTGACCCCTGACAGCAGGAACTGTGTTCTCTTGGGCTCCGAATCCCCAGCACCTGGAGTCATACCTGCGTCTTAGTAAGTGTTCATTGCTTGTGAGTGAAGGAGCCCAGGCACCTGCTCACTTCACCTCCACATGTGGGTTTGGACTCGACTCCCCTTCCCTGGCTGGCTGGCCCAGGCCACAGTCCCCTAGGCCAGGGGGCTCATGGACTGTGCCCCTCATGGCCCTGGCTGTTGATGTGACCCAGTCCAAGGTAGGTGCCGGGCGGACAGCAGATAGCTGAAACATCGATGCGTGTTCTGTCCGAGAGCAGGCTTCTCCCTGTCTGTTCTTCACTTGCCTTTACTCTTCCAGCTTGGGTGGGGTGTGAGCACGAAGGAAGAGGTGCAGGACACAAGCGGGGGCCTCTGTCCTCACAGAGGCCATCTCTGTGCCCCCCCAGTCTCCCCTCATCTATGCTCTTCTCCTTACAGGCTCCCCCGGCCACTCCGGCTCCACGTCCATGAGCCCATCGGCAGCCTTGTCCACAGGGAAGCCAATGGACAGCCACCCCAGCTACACGGACACCCCAGTGAGTGCCCCCCGGACCCTGAGTGCGGTGGGGCCCCCCCTCAATGCCTTGGGTTCTCCATACCGAGTCATCACATCTGCCATGGGCCCGCCCTCGGGAGCGCTGGCTGCGCCTCCAGGACTCAATCTGGTCGCCCCGCCCAGCTCCCAGGTAGGAGCCCTTCCGGTCGCGCGGCTTCCTGGCCACCTCGCAGGTCCTCCCAGGCTGCTCCTGGAGCCAAGCCAGCACCCGCAGGGGCTTCACGTGTTCTTGCTGACGGCACGCGCCTCCTGCAGGGTCTAAATGACGTGTGTCTGCGGCCCGGCAGCCCCAGAGGACCAACCACGCCTCGTGGGCCAGGACACAGGGGCCCAGAGGCCGCCCCTGCGGTTTCGTGGTTCGGCCCTGGCAGTGAGCCACAGTGTTTTCTCGGGCTGTTTGTCATCCTGGGGACAGACCCCCTCTGTTCCTCTCAGTTCAGCAGTCGGGGGTATTAAGTCAGTGAAGTGCCTGCAGCTCCACCACGAGCTGAGGGCGAGACGGACGGGATCGGAGCGATCAGAACCGGTCTCCGCCCTGCGGGAGCTTAAGGCTGAGAGCAGAAATGCACAGGGATGGCGCATGGATAGATCTAGAACATGGCCCATTGTCCCTGAGATAGAGGGCGAGACTGGGAACTCAGGAAGGAAACCTCAAACCTTCCCTAATTCTGCTTCTGCTGCAACAGAGAGGAGGAGGCATGTGTGCGGGGTGGGGGGGGCACACTGCGCTGCTGCTCTGGGGGACCCTAGGGGGCTACTTGCCACTTCCTTCGAGCAATGCTGCAGTGAGGCCATCCACCTTCCTTCCCCGTGGTGGCCAGCCCTTGCTGTCATGATGCTGCGTAACAGTTGTCATGGTTTACAAAAACACAGTTTTCCCCCTCACTCAAAAATTTCTGTTGGCTGGGATGGCTCTGCTTCAGATGGTGGGGGAGCTGGGCGAGGCTGCAGGCAGGGTGCAGGTCTGCTCCTTGGGTCCCACACTGAAGGAGCAACAGCTGCTCAGGGCAGCTTTCTCGGGGTGTCTTGCAGGAGAGCAAAATCAAAACCAAATCAGTTGGGTATGGTGAAGGCCCCGCTCACGGCATGCCCACCAGTATCCCATTGGCCTAAGCGAGCTGCGTGGCTCACCCCAGCACTGGCAGGGCAGGGATTGGCGGGGCCCGTTTTAGCAGGAAGCACTGCAGAGACCCAGGGCAGAGCATGTGAGGAATTAGGAACAAGAACCCCATCTACCATGTTCCCCTCTTTCACTTACGGGCGCCTCACTGTTGGGCCGGCGCCATCCTGCCCCAAACACCAGCACATCTGGACGCGGAATGAGTAGGTTCTGAAGCTTCCTGGGAATTTGCAGTTTTAGAGGAGAGCCAGGACTCCCATTGTGCCAATATTTCTTCCTACTACAGGGAGAACTTCTGAGACCATCCCTAGACCATCCCTAGACCATCCCTTTCAAGAGGCTTCACGCGCACAGGTTCTGAAAGCAAAGCCGTGTGGAGTCACAGAACTTTAGAGTCCGTAAGGGATTCAGAAATCTATGGATCGAGGGATCGGAGAATCTGGAGAAGACCTTGGCAGGGGGGTCATCGAGTGTGGGATGGCGGGAGCTGGGACCAGGCAGGCAGCAGAGATGGGGGAGTGAGGCAGACATATACCAGCAGTGCTGGTGGGGAGCAGGGAGCTGCCCCCTTCCCTTGAAGCCATTCAGATGTAAAGATTTGGGGCACACGCAGGCCAAGCACGCGGGTCACATTTGGCCAGCCCTGTTAACCCCAGTTTGTGGTCTGATGGTTTCACCCGTAGGATCTCCTTCAGAGCATACATTTCTCCCCCACCCATGTGTTGGCCCTTGTGGAGCTGGTAGAAGCCCACCGGAGAACCACTAATTCTGTCCACATGGTCCTCATCCCACGGATGAAGTAGCAGGGCTCAGTGAGCTCAGGTGACGTGTCCCACCGCGCACAGCCAGTCGCTGCAGAGCCAGGGTCTGAGCCCAGGCGTCCTGACCCCCACTCCGTTCATGATGCTGCCGTGGTGCGTGCTGACTCAGTCCGTGACCCCAAACTCTCCCGCTGGCTGCCAAGGATTAAGCACACGACTAGTCAGTGCTCCTCGGGAGTCTGGCGGGGGGCTTGGCATGTCGTGCAGGTCAATGGCAAGGCTGCGGGTGGGGGCTGGGTGGGCACGAGGGCAGAACCGAAGGGAGCAGAGAAGAGGGACCTCTGAGCGCCCCACTTGCGTGTTCCGCGAGAGTGTGTGACCGTTCAGAGCAGTGGGGACCAGACGGCCGTGGGGACGGCCACGTGTTTATGCTACTCTCACCTACTGTAATCAGTGTGGCTGGTGACATGTACCACTCGGAATGTGAGACCCTGAAGAGGTTTTGTTTTTCCATGTTCTTTCGTGTGAATGGACCCCAGGAAGGCCAGTCATAGCCGGCGGGCCAGGGACAGAAGGAAACGTCGACATTCTGGGCTGAAAGTAAACTCTTGCAAGGCGCTCCCGTTCCCTCATATAACTGTTTAGGAGGGCCTACTATGTAATGGGGGTGCTTGCTGCTGTCCTAGGTTCTGGGGATACGCACTGAATAAGGCGGCTGAAGTCTTTACTTTCATGGCAGTGACACTGTCGCAGGCAAGACGGACGAACAGCAAAGGAGGGAACAAGATGGTTTGGAACAGCAATCATTCTATCTGTGAGGCAATAAGACGGGGTGAGGTGAGAGACAGTGACAGGGCTTGTGGGTGGGGAGTGGGCAAGGCACCATCCTTCAAGGCTGCTTTTAGCAACCATGCTCCGGTCTGATCGAGCCAAACCTAGCCAATAAATTCAGCTTCCTAGCCGCGCGAGTGGCAGGGCCGCTATTCCTGGACCATATGTCTGTACAGAGGGATTGGGGTTGAAAGGTCAGCTGAAAGCTCTGGTCCTGGCCAACTGGGCTGTGTGCAGAGGCCGAGGCCAAGTTTCACTCTGGGAGCTATATTAAGCTTGCCAAGCTCTGGGGAAGCTCAGCAGCCCCGGACACGGAGCAGTGTTGTGGGCTCGGGCTCTGGAAACACCCGGCAGAAACATTTTGCCCGATTAACCGGATGACACAGGGCATCTAGAATCCTGGGTGTTAGCTGCGGTGAGCTGGTCTCTAACCCGTCTGGATACAAGGTCTCTGTGCATCCTGTCTTCCTCGCCCCGGGATGGGTCCGAGGGGGACTCGCGCGGGAAACAGGCTCCTCCTGTGAGCCGGGTCTAGGGTAAGTACAGTCTCGGGGGGAGCGGGGGGAGCTGTGGCAGCCGCAGGCTGTGACACCCATTCCCTGCTCTGTGTGCTGGTGTTGGAGCGTCTCTCTTTTTTGCTCTTGTTGGATTTTCATTCTCGAGGAGTAAAGAGAACTGAGCCCAATACTATGGAGGCGGGGACTGTGTAACCTTTTGCAAACCACTGAGGCTTCTGCGTATCTCAGTTCCCTGTTCTCTATTTTGGGGTAATACGCATTTCCCTGGTTACCCTACAGTGATATTTATGAATCTTAAAGGAGCTCTGGATTTGAAAAATCACTTCTTAAGCACTCCACGGCAGTAAGGCAGTGATATTATTATTATTATACCTGAGTGATATTACACACCTCGTTGATTTATACCCTACCCCAATGTGATTGTTGATTCTGGGGCACTCTTGCTGAGAGGTTTGAGAGAAGTTCATTTCAATAAGCGTTCATTGAACCAGGCAGTGGAGATGAAAAAAAAAAAAAGTATAAGAATCAGTCTCTGCTCTGCGGAGTATCTCAGTGGAGGGAGCAATTTCCAGAAACACCAAATATATAATTGGGAAGATATTTATGGGGCTTTCAGACAAAAGGATCTAGGCCCCATTTTCCTGACTCTGTGTGTGTGTGTGTGCGTGTGTGTGCGTGTGTGTGATGCCTGTTGTCTGGACTTCTGGAAGCAAGCCCTGCATGTCCTTGGACTGCCCCCACCTCTCTCTCCCCTCCTGAAGCCAGCTGCCTGACCTGGGTTCTGTCCCTGATAATTCCAGCTCAGGTAGTCACAGATAACCGAATTACTATCCTTGCAGATTTTTATAGAGAATAGTTAAGTAATAAAAATTACGAGTGTTAGAGCTGGAACAGACCTTAAGGATCATCTTGTTTAGTGACTTAAAAAGCTTAAGCCATAAAGTCTTTCCTCCCAGAGCAAGCATGTTTGGAAGGCTGATGTACGTGGCAGATACAAACAGGTCTGGGTGAACTTGGGGCAGGAGATCCTAAGGCTTCTTGCTCGCCCTCCCCGCTGCCGAGCCACACGCACACTCTGAGTTGGGAAAACCACTGATCGAGTCGGTAGACAAGGAAGCGGGGTCTCTAATGCAGTGACCTGGTCAAGATCCCACAGTGAGGAAGTGGCAGGTGTCCACCAGAACCCGGGGCTTCTCTCCTCCCTGGTTGGGAGGTCCAGGCTCCTTACTCCTCACAAGAAGGACACTCACTGGATTACAGGAGCGCCACTCCACAGAGCCTACTCCCTGGAAGAGGAGTGCCTGCCTGTGGCCTGGCAGGCTGGCCACATATCTGCGTTTAGTGGAATGATTTTGGCTGAAAGCAGCTCAGAAATGTGGGACCTGATGTTCCATGATGGCTCCAGGGCATCCAAGAAGCATTTGGTCCCTGGCTGAGAGGCTGCAAATGGAAGCCAGGCCAGTCAAGTGTGTTTTCACCCTGTTCTCAGGGAGTGGCCAGCCGCCTGGTGAATCCCCGCTCTGAAAGTGCTCACTTCTGCAGAGCTGCTGCTAATGGAACAAGACAGCCAGCCGGGGGGACTCCGGGCCACGCAGCTAATGGGTTTGCACTCTGGTGGCTGCCTCCTATCCAATCTACCTTTGCAGGGAGCCCACGCAAACCCCAAGCCAGCCAAGAGGCCAATGGAGAAGGGAGTACCAACCGTTCTGCCCCAGCCCCTCCGTCCTGCTGCTGCCCCTGACCCACGAGGAGAAGGGGTGGAGGGGGGCTGCTGGCTCCCACCTGGGAGAGAGCGGGCTCCTCACCAAGGAGGTGGGCCAGGAAGCTGCTAGGGCAGGGGGTCTGAGCGTCTCCTCCCAAGTAAGACAGGACTTGTGGTAAAGGGGGGATGAGCCGGGAGCCCAGTGTTCTAGCCCCAGCCCGTTAGCCTGGGAAGGCACCTAACTTGGCACTGGGCACATGGACAGCCTCCGTGTCTCCTTCCTCCAGGCTTTCCTCCAGCTGCTGCCTCTTTTCCTTCCCTGAGGCAGAGTTTCAGGGGCTGTATTCCTCAGCCCCAAACCTCCAGTGGCTGCTCTTAATTGCTTCTCGAGATTCAATCCACTCTCCTTAGCCAGGCAATCAAGCCTCGGGCTCTGTCACAGCCCACCCCCCAGCCTGGCCTCCCACCCATCCACACCCCACCTGAGGCCCTTCTCCTTCCGGGCTTCCCTCAGGGTCCTTTGCTCTCAGAGCCCTTAGCGCGTCACCAGCCCTTCAGGCCGTTCTGAGTCTTACCCACTTTTGAAGGCTGTGAGGTCCTCCCTCAGATGCCACCTCCTTCAGGAAGTCTTCCCTAATGTCAGTTGTTTGGGGCCTTTCCTTCCTCAACAATCCCGGCTGGCTTTTAGTCTCATCGATGGCCAGTCCCTTTGAGGCAATAGCTGCCCTCTTCCTCCTTTCTGTGTCTGCATGTATTTCTGAACCCACACACGAATAAACCGGTCTAAGGCGCGGTTTCCTCATCTGGAAACTGGAATGACCTCATAGGGCTGTTGGGAGCGCCAAGCAAGCGTTCTGTAGAGGGAAGTGCTAACAGTAGCGTTAACAGTCCTTGCCATCCTGTGACCTCTTAGCTGCATGTGGCGAGGCTGGGCCCCTGGGACACGGCCGTGGGAGGGGAAGGGGACTGAGGGCCTCTTGAGCCTCGGGTAGTGGTGGCCTCCTCCTTATTCCCGTACCCTTTCTTGTCCATCTGAGGATTTGGGGACAGAGCCTCGGTCAGCCAGAGGGTTCTTTCTCTGGGGTCATCTGACCTAAAATGTTTCCATTTCGTGGGTGGATCTAAGTGGGACATCTGTTTCACTGAGGCACGCGAGAAAGGTTTTCACCCAGAATTTACACCGACAGAAACCCCCTCAACCTTTTTCTTAAAAATCAGTACATGTCTAAATATGTCCCACATCTGGAGTAATGATGACCTGGTATTATGACAACGTTAGTTTTCTGACCCCCCCCCCGAGAGATGGAATTTTATTTAACCCATTTGGTGAACGTGGGCTCATTTACTGCAGAATTCCTAGCACAGAGTAGAATGTTGGCTGATAAGAAACACTCAGAATTCTTGTCTTGATTAGCCAGATTTTATTGGAATGGTAAGAGCCAGAATTTACGGAACCCCTCCTGTGTGCGGGGCACTGTGATGGGGATTTTCCAGCATGATGTCATCTAATCCTCCCAGTGACTCTGTAAACTAGGTCTTACTGGGCTCATTTTACAGATAAAGAAACTGAGGGTGGATGAAGACAAGTAACTTCTTTGAAGTCATGCCTCTGGTGAGGGCAGACGGGGAGTCGGTCCCAACTCCAAAGCGATGTTTTTCCTGCCAATCTTAGGGAATCTTAGCCCTGGTTGCATGTTAGCATTCCATGGTAAACCTAGAGAAATAGCAGGACCAATGGCCCTCAGACCCATTGACTCAAAATTTCTGGGTGTGGAGCCCTGGCATCTGTTTTTTGTTTGTTTTTTCTCCAAAGTTCCCAGATGTACATCCAGGGCTGAGAACCACGCTGTGACCCCAAAACAAAGCAAAATACCGGGTACAAGTTCTAGATGTCTTGTCTTAGCCTTGTATAAAAAGTGGGAGAGAAGAAGAGAGAGAGAGAGAGTTCTCCCATCCCATGTACGTTTTTATCCTTCATACAAATTAATTTTTAAAAATTCCTGGTGACCTTGACTTCAAAGCAAGGAGCTGCAGGCTGTCTTGTCTTTTCTGCATCCCTTACTGCCCTTGACCCGAGCCTCTGCCCACCTCCTGTGCTCAATACACATTTGCTTAGTGAATGGAAAAGCTGGTAAATTTAGAAGGAACCTAACTCAGGCTGTGTTGTGTTTTATGTTTTATTGATCATTGCTTCTGTCCCAAAGGGCTTGAATAGAGAAACAAATCCTACCTTTGGTTTAGGTTGAGAATTGCAGTCACCTTGGGGAGACAGTATGATTGAAAATTCGCACAGACCATACAGAAGTCAGTGGAACGTCTCGTAAGCCCCCAGAGTTACCAGGTGCCTCTGCTGGACACTTAAACTCGCGCGTGCTCTGTACCACCTGTGAGTTTCCTTGTCAGTGTTCTTAATGTTTGTGCACGTCCCCACTCTTCAATGAGAGTGTGCATTTTTGAGGAAGGAGAGATCATCTAGGTTTCCTGTCTCTCTTCACAGTGCCTAGAAGGTTGAGCTGTGCCCTTGGGCACTCACAATTTCTGCTAATTGGACGACTTAGTCATATGTAGCGACGATTTCTTTGATGAATACAGAGCACTCAGCAGTGGCTCTCGGTAATCTCCCCAAGCACTGGGAGACCTGGAGGTGGTGGCGGTGAGAAGCCAATGTGAACTTGTGACAGAGCTGAGGACAGGAATGCACGCGTTGATTTCTTTAGCCATTCGGGCACACCAACTCCCCACAGCGTGCTGGGACCACGTCGGACGCGGGGAAGACAAAGCAGACAGTTCCTGGCTGTACAGACTTTCCAGCTTCACAGGAAGATGGCCTATTCCTTAC
Organism: Ailuropoda melanoleuca; assembly: GCF_002007445.2. Classification (NCBI taxonomy): domain Eukaryota; kingdom Metazoa; phylum Chordata; class Mammalia; order Carnivora; family Ursidae; genus Ailuropoda; species Ailuropoda melanoleuca. Next base: position 120,340,202 of record NC_048225.1, read on the forward strand.
AGTCAAGTTCAAAACCATGATCTGGGGCTTTCTACCCCACTTTGGTGCTACTGCAATGATTTGGGCATTTGGTTTAGTGTCCTCTGGGGGCTCGTTGAGACAACCATGACACATACCTTCTCTTCCATTTTGCTGTGAACTCCTTAAGAATGTGCATTTTTAGACCTCACCTTTGTCCCCCAGAGCCTGGTACAGTGCCTGCGGGGTGAGCACTCAGTGAGTGTTGATTGACTCAATGAATGGATTTGCATCCTTTTGCTTGGTTCTCTTGTAGTCCAAGTCTTTTGCCTAAGAGCCGTAGCTCTTCTTGGAGCACTGCTGAACAATCAGTCATTATTACAAAATCTAAAAACACACAGCTAACTTGTCCTAGGTGGGTCTTAAGCGTGTCCGGGGTGGATTTCCAGCTCTAATGAAACACATGAGTAAATAATAATTCTGATAATGTGTCGCGAGGCTCAGTTTAGGCTTCGATGTCTAGAAATGATTTCGTTCCTCTGTGCTACTTTTTTTTCCTCCCTTAAATTCATATCCCCCCAACAGGCAGTTATGGGTACTCTGTACTTAGAAACTACTTCTTGAAATAGAACTTGGTTTTTTCTGCGAGGATACCCTTATTGCTTTCCGTCTCAGGTGTTGGGTCCACTCTGGGTCCATGTCTTATTGTATTTTTTTCCCTTGCAGCTAAATGTGGTCAACAGTGTCAGCATTTCAGAGGACATCAAGCCCTTACCAGGGCTTCCTGGGATTGGAAACATGAACTATCCATCAACCAGCCCCGGTTTGCTGGTGAAACACATCTGTGCCATCTGTGGGGACAGATCCTCAGGTGCGTGTGGAAGCAGATGCTACTCTTGGGGGTCCCGTCCAGTGAGGGTCCCGGAGATGGTGCCTGTTCCATCGCTCACCTGGCCACTTGTACCCAGTGGAAGAAAAAGGGCCTTTCAGGATGGTCCAGCATGGGGCCCAGGCTGTAAATTTCTGTCACTGGACAGAAATCTGGGTGAATTTGAAGTACGAGTTCATTTTTAAGAATTAGATTTATAGGAAGCATTTCAGAAACACCTTTTTGGAGTTACTGTGTTGCACAAGGTGTATGTGGGATAGTGAAGCTGTCGTAATTAGCAAGGATCTCTTTAATTTTTTTTAATTATTTTTTTACAATTCTAAAAATACTATCCCAGTGTAGGAAATGTCCCATTGTAGGAAGAGCTAGAAAAGCACAAAAGAAAACTAAAAACATTATCTTTAATGTTCCCGACAAAGGTAAAGACTTTACTAGTTTAGTATATTTCTTTCTACAGCATTCTAGGTTTTTAACATGTTTTCATGGATAGAAATAAATGTGTTTTCCCAGATTTCATCTCCTCTGATCCTCTTCCATTTTTGCCCAGATGATTTCTTTTCTGACTTGTCCTTCCTCTCCCCCACCCCTGATCCCACCAGTTTTGAGGGCATGAGAATCTCTGTTTGGATGAATGAGAAGACATGGGGAAGGTTCTTTTCTGTGGCTGTCCATGGTGGTGGACAGAGGATTCCTCATCTTCCTGTTGTCACCAAAGCCACTGCAAAATTCACTCCATCGAAAGTTGCCGGTGCCTGGAACTGGCTTTGCTATGTGGCCAATGTTTGCTTGCTCTCACAAAGTGGTTGCCAAATCGTGCGGACTTGGTCATTGCCATAGCAACAGAAGGCCATCCACACCCCGGCAGAGTTTCCTCTGCTATGACTCGTTTGACAGTCTGGGAGTTTCACTCAAATATGGGAGAGTCATGGGAATGACACAGAGGTACCATGTTTCTCAAAGACAAATACATCAGAGCTGAGAGCATTAGGATTTTTCGGCCCGAGATAAAATCCCGTATTTATTATTGCTATGCCTTCAGTGGATTGGTGTGGTCAACTGATTAAGCCCAGACTGGCTTCGTCAGGCAGGCTATCTCGAGTCATCATTTTATGTTGGGGCGGCTTCCTCTGACATGTCAGCTCCTGGGATGCAAATAGGTGTGTTGACTAGTTTGCAAGGACTTCTTCACATTCACTTTTATATCAGCCTAAGTATAACCGAAGTAGAAAGTAATGTCAGGTCGACAGCTAAGCAATATCACATCTTACATTGCAGAGTTAGAGGTAGATATATTTTAAATGATCTGCTTCCTTCTGTTTTCCAAGTCCCACATTCGAGTCAGTTGAGCACAGCTGCCTGGTGTGTAGATTTGAGAAGGGCTGCTCGGAAGGAGGTTGTGATTGATTCTTGGTGCCCATGTTGGGTGAGTGTGGTGGCTCTCCTGACATAAATTAGCCATCCCTGGCTGGGATCATTGAAAACCGTGTGGAACACATAATAAAGGCAATGAAACATGTAACAGAATATTCTAGATCAAGCAAAACCACCTTCCATCAGATCTTTATGTCCTAAGACTGCACGTCCTTTTATGCTCTAAAGATCATATGCCACCTTATTTCTCCAACAGCCAAGAGCATCTAGAAAATCCATAACTCAGGTTCCTGTTCCTAGTCTGTGGTGAAAGAGAATACTTTTCAATGGGGCTCCCATGTCCTTGGGCCTCAATTATGGGGCAATATTAGTGAAGCTGAGGGTTTATTTTTCCCTGCTAGATACTACATAACAAGCATAAATATTTTTATTTATTATGTATACTAATGTCTTGAATGGAGACAGAACATTCTGCTTAACTAAACACAAGAGTTGCCTTAATAAAATAAATGTAAACAAAATCTTGGGTCAGGACCTTTCTAATAATGCTCTCTGGAACTGGTGATCCCAGAGGGGAGACACGAGGAAGGGCATATTTACTCTGCCTTCGTTTGGTTCCTGTGATCAAGCCTGCCTTCTCTGCTGCTTGCTCTTTGCTGCCCATCCCGGTGCCCAGGTGTTGTGCCGGGGTCCCTGGGGGAGAGCCAAGGGGCTCTTGTGAATGAAAGATCCGAATAAACCCGAGGACGGTCTCTGCAGTGTTAACTTTTCTTCTTGTGAGCAGGAAAGCACTACGGTGTATACAGTTGTGAAGGCTGCAAAGGGTTCTTCAAGAGAACCATAAGGAAAGACCTCATGTACACGTGTCGCGATAATAAGGACTGCCTCATTGACAAGCGCCAGAGGAACCGCTGTCAGTACTGCCGTTACCAGAAGTGCCTGGTGATGGGCATGAAGAGGGAAGGTGAGGCCCCGCCCCCTCGGGGGAGACTGCTAGAAATCATGGTAGAAATCCTCACGATCTCTCGAGGACTGTAGTTGAGTGCCCCGGCCCCAGGCAGCGGGTACCCCAGAGCGAAGTCAGCAGGAGCGCCTTCCTCCTCCCCGCTCCCCCATCCTCTCCTGGAGCTCGGGTCATGGTCCGCACAGTGGACCCTCTCCCTGGCTCTTCTGAGAGCCAGGCAGCAAGTCTCAGAGCTGGTGGCGGGGCCCTGGGGTCCCACCGCACAAAGGGATCATGCGGATCATTCGACTGCCTCTCTGGGCGGAGCAGACCCCTCGCCTCTAGTCCACACTGGGGAGCCTGCTGGTTTGAGTCATCTCTCTGGACTTCTATCACCTTGGGCTGCTACCCATCTTCTGAGATTGGTGTGTCCTGTGGTCTTTGGGGTGGGGGGCGGGAAGATTATTGGCTTTACCAGTCATCAGACGTGGCCTTCTCATTCAGAGAGACCGTCATTGGACATTTTTAAAACGTTATGTCTTTCAGTTTACTGTGGGGCTTCGAAGGCTTGTTGTAGAGCGAAAACAAAATCTGAAAGTGCTTTCTGTTCATTTAGAAAATCGAAAAGTCTTTCTGTTAAATAACACAAAGAAATCGAATCGGGCAGTTAATTAACTCGGGAACTCAAGCAAGGACAGAGCGTAGATCGCGCGTCTTACTCGATCTCCCAGTGAGGAAGTCCGGCCCCTCTCCAGGAAATACAAGCGAGGCGTGTAGTCGGCCCCAGGGGACTCCTCATTCTCAAGAATTCCTTTTCTCTGAGGAGAGTGGAGGCTGACTAAAAGGATCAATGAAAAAAAGGTTCTTGGAGCCCCTCCTAGGAGGGAATGCTACCAGGAAGGAAAACATGGACATTCTTAGCATGTCTGAGATAGATGGAGGTGGCCCTTCAGAATAATTTAATAGCACTCCTTGTTCTACAGCGGAGGAAACCTGTGTGGATTGGTGAGGTGAGTTTCCCAGGTAGGTGATGAGCCAAGAGAGTGGGTCTTCTTCCTTCCAGATCAGAGCCCATCTGGAGCCTCCCCTCCTGCCAGGGTGTGGAGGCGCTCTGGAACAAGGATGGCCCTCCCTCTGTTATCTGACAGGAATCTCAAGTTGGCGGATCCAAACCTGGGCTCCTGATGATACGCCCTCCCAGCTGTTCATCACGTGGTCTTCCCATCTTCCCCATTTTAGGAAATAGCCACTTTTTTCAGTTGCTCAGATGAAAAACCACTGGGCTTCTCTTTCTTTCATATACACCATTCAATGGGTGAGGAAATCCTCTCTCTCCCTCAGAGTATGTCCAGAATTTTTCCATGTCTCATGACTTTCATGCTACCAGCATAAGCCACTGCTACCTTCTGTATAGTCCACACAGGCTCCCAAGAACTCTCCCTGCTTCCATGTTTGTCTTCCTACACTCTCCAGAGCAACCAGGGAGGCTTTGAACAAGTGGGTCAGGTCGAGCCCTTCCTGCACCAGAATGCTCCAGCGCCTTCCCGTCTTACTCAGAGAAAAGGCAAAACTCTGGTTATGATTTCAGTGTTGCACATGGTCTGACTGTCCCATGTCTGTCTGGTTCAGCCTTGCCTATCTCTGCTGGGCCACCAGGGGTGGTCCTTCCCCAGGAGCTTTGCGCTTCCTGTCTCTCTGCTCGGAGTGCCCTCTTCCCAGGTGCCTGCATGCCTCCTTTCTTCTCTTCCTTCGGACCTTTACTCAGTTGTCAACTTCTAGGTAAAGCCTTGCTTGTCTACACCATTTAGACTTGCATCAGCCACCCCGGGTACTTCCTAGTCTCTTTTCCACAAGGTGTATCACTATAGCTAACATACTTACTGATTTTGTTTACTATTGGCCTCCACCAAGGCAAGGATTTTTTCTGCTTTCCCCCTTATATCACCAGTGACTAGCACAGAGTAGACATTTAATACATAATTGCTGAGTGAATAGGTGAGTGGTTTAGACTGAATATTGAAATCAAAAGTTTTAGTCAGGCAGGAGCTCCTAGAAGGACTCATTCCCTCATGCAGCAGGTAGTAACGGAGTGCCTGCTTCGTGCTTATGTCATTCTCGCTGTCAAGGAATCAATGATCTTATCGATCAGAACATGTGATGTGAAAAATCAGCTGGTGGGGACTGTCTTCTCTTCTCCAAGATAGAGCTGGTACTCCGTAGAGCTTCTGCCACCATGATGGTCAAACGTAAAATTAATGACCCCAAAGAAGTCTCCCATCAGCAAGAGCATGATGGCTGTAGGGGTCATCATTGTGTCTCAGGAGAGATGAGATAAGTTTCAGGATGACATGGAAAAATAATCATTTTCCTTCTGCAGGTGAGATTGAACTAAAGGCAGGTGAAAGGCTTCCGTCAGAGAAGCAGCCGTGTTTGCTGTTCACAGTCCGTCTCTCGAAACTCAGGCCCAGCAGCCCGCAGCTCCGTTACAGTCCAAGTGGTTGGTGTATCGTCAAAGGGAGGGAAGCGTGGCTCTTTCGTGAAAGAAAAAGACGGAGGCATGTGAATTCTAAGGGCCTGGGCAGTCCTTCCTTGAAAGTTGGCATTGTTCTGATTATTATTTTTTTTTAAGATTTTATGTATTTATTTGAGAGAGAGTGAGAGCTTGAGAGAGAGAGCACGAGCAGGGGGAGAGGGAGAGAGAGAAGCAGACTCCCCGTTGAGCAGGGATCCCGATGCGGGGCTCGATCCCAGGACCCCGGGGTCAGAACCTGAGCTGAAGATAGATGCTTAACCAACTGAGCCACCCAGGCGCCCCTGTTCTGATTCTTTGATGGAGAAATGTCTAGTTTTGGCTTCTGCCTTTTTGAAAAGAATGTGGAGAAATGGGAGTGATGAAAATTTGAGTAGTAAAAATTCAGAGGGGAAAGGGCCACTTAGAGAAATTTTGAAAGGAATTGGTACTATCTACCCTGACGAAGAGAAGGCAAAGGAACAAATAGGGCCCCGGTCTCACTATAGGAAGGGCCACTTTCAGAAAGCTGCTCACAGCCTTTCCTTCACTGCTCTCATTTCTGACCTCGATTTACAGAATTGGGAGCTCAGGTTGGACACTGCCTTGAGGACAAGAATAACAAAATTTGGAAACAGTTAACTGAGAGAAACTATTCAATTGACATTTCTGGAAAAGTTGAACAGATAGAAAAGGAGGGACGTGGGGATGGGCTCAGAATGTATCTGCCGGGAGCTAGGGGCCAGGACTCTTCATAGTGGTGAAGCTGGAATGGACGTTTGCTTTTCTCTGATGTGACACATTCATTTCCTGAACGAAGAAACAAAGGTCCTGAGAGCCTAGGGACTTGACTAAGCTTACCTAGCAAGCTAAGGGCAGAGTTGATATAGGACCGAGACCCTCTGGCTTCCAGGCTACCGAATAACCCTCTGGGGTCTTGGGGAAGTCTATTTCCATGATTTCTAGAGTTTGGGTATTTAGATAATGGACTATTTTTGAGGTAATTCACAGGCAGTGTTTGACATCCCTCTTGAGCCCTGTGTGGTCTTTATTAGCACAACCAGCCCAGAACCTGGAAGGCGGTCCAGAGGGCTGGGGGGTGGGTTTAGAAGGCTGTCAGCCTGGGTCTGCATGTTGGCTCCATTTTTTCTTGGCTCTGTGACCTCTGGCAGGCTAAGGAACTACTCTGTGGCTCATAGTACTTGAGAGGGCTATTGCGGGGAGTCAAGGAAGTATCATCTATGTAGAGTGTTGAGTATAATTCCTGACACAGAGAAAAAACACTCCATAAATTTTGGCTATTATAGTGCACGTGCAATAAATGTATGTTGGGATAATGGATAAAATCCTGTTAGAAGGCAGGAGTTTGGGGGCGCCTGGGTGGCACAGCAGTTAAGCGTCTGCCTTCGGCTCAGGGCGTGATCCTGGCGTTCTGGGATCGAGCCCCACATCAGGCTCCTCCACTGGGAGCCTGCTTCTTCCTCTCCCACTCCCCCTGCTTGTGTTCCCTCTCTCGCTGGCTGTCTCTATCTCTGTCGAATAAATAAAATAAAAAAAAAATCTTAAAAAAAAAAAAGAAGGCAGGAGTTTGGTACGATTTTATTTATTTATTTATTTATTTATTTGAGAGAGAGCACAGGAGAGGAAGAAGCAGACTACCCGCTGAGCAGGGAGTCTGACTCAGGGCTCGATCCCAGGACCCAGAGATCATGACCCAAACCCAGGACCCAGAGATCATGACTCGAGCCGAAGGCAGACACTTAACTGATTGAGCCACCCAGGGGCCCCGAGTTTGGTACTAATTTAGATCAGCCAGGGTCCCCTGGATAATGTCTGCCACAAAGAAGATTTCTCCCAGCAACAGATATATGACACCTCTTCTATGACAATAAGATTTATGGCACAAAAAGGAGAGGGGAATAGCAAAGGATCACTTATGGCAAGATTGGAATTAGAAACTAACTCCCGGAAGCCAAGGTTATTTTCTTTGAAGCTTGAAGGTTATTCTCCCTCCATGTTACAAATCTGTAGAAGAAATCGACTGAGGACCATAAAGGAAACTTAACTTAGTTTGCTTTTTCCCATCCTTTAAAATCAAGACAAATAGAAGCCTATTAACCTACGTTAAAACAATTGATACAAGAAGCACTCAACTTTAACCAGTCAATCCAGCTGATAATAAAAATACATATGGCAGTGTCTGTATGCTGTCAGGGGCTGAAGACTAACAGCGTGGACAGGAAGGAAGGATGAGGGAAGAAGAGAAACAAGGAGAGGGAGGAAGAGGTCCAAAGGGGAGATGGAGAGAAGACCAGGCAGAAGTCCAGGGGCCCAGAGACAAAGGGAAGGGAAAACTACCTTTTGGGAACTTTTTATAATTATTTCATTTACTCCTCCCCAAACAACCTCACTCGAGTGTGGTAATCCCCACTTTACATTAGGGAAACTGAGGCTGAGCGGGCTGAGTCATATGTCCAATGTCCTTTAGCTAGGAGTGGTAGAGCCCATTTTGAGAAAGACTTCTTGGACTCCAAAGTGCATGACTTTTGCTCTCCTCTTCCCTAATTTCTCTTTATTCTCTCTCCCTTCTGTTTCTTCTTTTTGTCACTGCCCTGCTTTATTCTCTTTATTCCCCGTCTCCCGCTACTCCTTCCTTCCTACCCTCTCTCCCTCCGTCCCAACCACTGAGTATCATTCTCATCTTGAGGTGTCTTCGGATGTCTCTACTGGAGACCTTGGCATGTGAGTCGTGTTTTTGCAGGCATACCCTTCTCTGACCTACCTTGACAGGTCACTGACATCACTTGTGTGACAAACTGGATGCCCAGCCTCTGGTTCCAGTTCATTCAGCAGCCTTTGTGCCTCATTATCCCCTCAAGTTCCAGATTTGTCACCTGCTTAGAGGATCATTTTCTTGATTCTTGGGATTTATATATATATATATAATATTATATATTATATATAAAGGAGGCATATATATTATATATATAAATATATAAAAATATTATATATATATACCAATATTGAATTTTGCTCCTCAATGCTGGGAATGGGAAGATGGAAACCACAGCTTTCTAGATGATGGAAACTAACCCAACAGAGAATGTTTGTCAACAGAGAGGACAGAATTGGGAAGGGGGTCTGCCTGACATCCTCGTGCACAGACCCTTAGGGTTCTGAGGGTTAGAATGAACTTTGGTGAAAACCGTACGTGTGGGGAGGCAACGATCATCCCAGCCCACACCTCTGCCTGTGTACCCTTCCCCACCCCCAAAATCAGCCGCTGACTCTGAAATGTCATCTAGGTGACATTCCTCCACCTCTTCACTTACTAAATACCCTCATGGGTCCCTGAAGATCTTCCCTCACAAGTCGGATCAGGTGATGTTGTGTTCAGGCTGGTGCATTTGGGGCAGACCTAATGGGACGTGAATGCCAAGCGTGATGCATAGGATCTGACAGAGGGAGTTCTCGAAGTAAAGCGCTTGCTATTAACCATCGCGTGCCCACAGTTCATTAGAGGGAGAAGCTAGAGGTAAAACGCAGGACAGCCTCCTGGAGAGACCAAGGAGAAAGTGCTCATTAAAAGAGAGGGCAGGATCGGAGGTTATCAAAATTTGAAGTGAAACCTCTTAGACTGGTCACCACAATGAACGGGGAAGGATGCGGACTGAAGAACCCACAGTTGTATGCGTGCATACCCAAATCACTTTGCTTGCTTTGTTTCGTCGGTCAACATTACGACGTCTCTGATCCAGGACCGTGAGGATGCCCATTTTACAGATGAAGTGTTACAAGCTCCGGTAGGTAACTCGCTCTCCCACAGTTGTCCTGGGCATGCGGTGACATCTGCTCGTCTTCCTGTGTACCAGCTGTGCAGGAAGAAAGGCAGAGGAGCCGGGAGCGGGCCGAGAGCGAGGCAGAATGCGCCAGTAGCGGCCATGAAGATATGCCTGTGGAGCGGATTCTAGAAGCTGAACTTGCTGTTGAACCAAAGACAGAATCCTATGGTGATATGAACATGGAGAACTCGGTATGTGGTCTTAGACCTCCATCCACCTCCCACTTCTTGGCAGGGCTGAAGATGGGAAAGGGGCATACTACAGTCCTGGAATCTGCCGCTCACAGTGTTTTGGTTCCTTTTTTTAGACGAATGACCCTGTCACCAACATATGCCATGCTGCTGACAAGCAGCTTTTCACTCTTGTTGAATGGGCCAAGCGCATCCCCCACTTCTCTGACCTCACCTTGGAGGACCAGGTCATTCTGCTCCGGGCAGGTAAAGGACATCGGGGTTTGTTTTTTCTTGGGGCAATCACTTGGGCTGCCATTTTGAAATTACCCTTGGGAGCCTAAGTCAAGTCAGCCAAGTGTGACCCATCTAAGCTGTGTGCCATGGTGATGACAGGATAACCCTATTCAGGGTTATTCTTTTAACGTTAATTACAGGCTCTTTCATTTGGGTGGTCCTCTCCCACAACTTTTATTCCCAAATGAAACATTGTTATTGGAGGGTGAGACTCTTTTTCCATGCAAATTTTACCATGGTTTTATAATTTGTGTTTAATTTTCAAAGACAGGTCAATTTGATGGAGGACAGTCTAAAGCAATGGCTCCTTATTATTAGGCTATTGGGAAATAGGGGGATTCCCATTTCACAGATGAGATGATAGAAGCCAAAGATTGTTTGCTCAAGTTCATTTCAGGGTCCCTTCCTACGCTAGGGTTCTGTGTGCTGTATTCTTTCTTGGCTTCCATTTCTGGGACATTGTGCAGGTGACATGTGCCACAGCTCCTCTTGGTCACCAGGCCAGCAGGGAGATTTCATGAAGACTGGCTAAGCGTTGGGAGCCAGACCCTCATTTCTTCCCCGCTCGATAATGAGCAGTCCCTGAGTGTTGACTGAAAGCCCTGTGCTGCGCTGGGGGCTGCCAGACAACACCAAAGAGATAAAGCTGGGTTGTCAGGTCCTGGGGGCAGAGGCTGCAAGGTATGCTCCCTCCCTTTATCCACCATGGCAGCTAACATGTTGACTATGACCTGTTACATGTTCAGTCCATAGGTGTCGACTGGTGGGAAAGAGTCCTTATCCTCAAGCTGCCATTCTGAGCTGTACTAGGGAGACGGTGGGGGATGTGCAGGGCCATGAGTCAGGGGACCCCTGTCTTACCCTGTTTCTTCACTAATTAGCTGTGTTGTCGGGAGTTGGTTTTTAACCTCTCTGCATTTCTGATTCTGCTTTTGTTCCTTGTGGGTCACAATACATGCCTTGGATGACCATCAGTGAAGCAAGAATGCGGTCAGTTTTCCCTCATGGCCTCCTCCTTCTCCCTGCAGGGTGGAATGAGCTGCTGATTGCCTCTTTCTCCCACCGCTCCGTCTCCGTGCAGGATGGCATTCTCCTGGCCACGGGCTTACACGTCCACCGGAGCAGCGCCCACAGCGCCGGGGTCGGCTCCATCTTCGACAGGTGGCTCTCTTCTGCTTCCGGTGCTCGTGTGTGTGTGTGTGTGTGTGTGTGTGTGTGCGCGCGCATGTGCATGTGAGTGTGGGGCCTGGGGGTAGTGCTGGGATGCAAGATGGACCACCCAAACAGCTGCACAGGGCAAGAAGCAGAGACCATGACACACACAAGAACAGATCCCTGGGGAATGACAGGTGGATTACAAGAACGTTTGAAACGACACGATGGAGCCCGTCAGGGACCAGCAGAGCTGCTGGGCAGAAGGGAGAACCTGTTGTCTCGCAAGGTCTCCAAAGGAGACACTGGATCATGGACATTACCTAGGAGGTTCGGGGTGGGGAGGTTGAACTGCTTATCCTGGGGGCCTTGATGGAGGCAAGCAGCCGGGATCTGACTTCAGCAGGCAGGAGAGATGAGCTGAGGTTTTTGCTGGACTATGTAGCAGGAGCTCTGGGGAAGGTCTGTAGCAGCAGCAGACCCACCTCGGTCAGACAACAGCAGCCTCTGTCTGTCATTCTCTGCCTTAAGTGGTGTGAAGGGAAAATGAAGGCATGTGATTAAAAGAGATGAATGAAAAGAGTAGGGGTGAATGACTTGGGACGAAGGGATGGAGAGCTGGTAAAGAGGAGGCTAGGGCTGAAAATAGCCTCTCTGTCTAGTGCCAGGGCCCCATGGCCCCTTTCCACTTCCATGAAAAATGATCTTCCAGGCCACGTGCATGTCCACGCAAGATGTCTCTACTCCCTCTCTGCCCTTTCCCGCTGCACATTCCACACAGAGACCAATGTGGTTTTGGCTGACTCAGCCCTCTTCCTGGTCCCTGGAGATTTCTGCCCTGTCTCTGGAGTCGGCCCTCTGCCGTCTTCCTCCAGACATGCCGCACGCTTGCCCTGCTTTGCCTATTGCATTTCTAAATCCTCTAGGCTGCCTTCCCAGCCCTCCCCGGCAGAGTGTCTGGCCCTGCCCCTGCTTCCCCCCCGCCCCCCCGGTGTTCCCTTGGTCTTGGCTCCTGGCAGTTGTTGGCTTTATGTTGCTACCTATTGTTTCCATGTCTGTTTCCTCACTGAAACTGTGAGCTCCTGGAGATCAGGGACTGCATCCTTTTGATCTCTGTGCCCCTAGTACCTGAGGCATCTGAAAAGTGGGGTGGGTAAGTAAGAAGTCTTGGTTGCATTCATTGTTTCAGCCCTTGGCCTGGGACTCATGGTTTTCTCATCACCTCTTGTTTCCTGTGAACAGGGTCCTGACTGAGCTGGTCTCCAAAATGAAAGACATGCAGATGGACAAGTCGGAGCTGGGGTGCCTGCGAGCCATCGTGCTGTTTAACCCAGGTGACTGTGCAGTGCTTCCCTCTCCTCTGTGCTCGGCCTCCAGGCTCTCACGTTCCCCGGTCCTCTGGCTCAGCTGAGACAGACAAGCCAGGGCCGAGGAACCTGTCCTTGGAGAGGGCGGGGAGCCGATTCTTTGTGGTTTCTACTCCTAGTGCCATCTTGAAAGCGTCTCGAATGGGCGTGGAATGTGCATGTTTGGGGGCGGGTGGGGGAGACGAGAGAGGAGAGAAGCACCCACGGTCATGGGGAAGGAGACGGTAAAAAGCGGTCAGATTCTGCATATAGGTTGAGGCAAAGGCAGTGGGATTTGCTGATGGACTAGAGATAGTGTGTGAAAGAGAAGTATTAAATGTAATTCGCAGGGTGTTTTGTTCCGTTTTCCTGAGTAATTGGAAAGATGGAGTTTTATTTGTTGAGATGGGGGTCCTAAGACTTAGGCCTTTGTCTTGTGCATTCCCATCTCAGGTGGATAGTAGACATCCGAGAGTAGCTGGCCAGGAAGGCCTTGTTTATGAGTCTGGGGTTCCGAGGAGAAGTCAGGACCGGAGACATGCGTTTGAGAGCTGTCAGCCTCTACCTGGCACTCGGGGGCTCTGAGCAGGTGTGAGCTCACGTGGGGGTCAGTACAGGTTGGGCAGAGAAGGGGGCTGGGGGCTGGGCACTGGGGCGTGCCCTCACGTAGGGGTTGGGGAGCAAAGGAAGAGCCATCAGGGGAGCCTGAGACAGGGCAGGGAGAGGCAGGGAGAGAAGCAGAAGAGGGTGTCCTGGAGGCCCAGGGAAGAGATGTGTTCCGAGAAGGTGGAAGTGGTCAGCTTCGTCCAGTGCGGGCAGAGGCCTGAGTGGATGGGGGTCCACCTGACCTGTGTCACCTGAGGCTAAATCAGTCATCTTTTCCAGATGCCAAGGGGCTGTCCAACCCCTCGGAGGTAGAGACTCTGCGAGAGAAGGTTTATGCTACCCTTGAGGCCTACACAAAGCAGAAGTATCCGGAACAACCTGGCAGGTGAGGCAGTGCTGCAACACTCTTATGGCAGCAGTGATGTTTCTTTCTTGCCCTGACTACATGGAGACGTGCAGCGGGCACTGTCTAGACTTTTCACGTGTTATTTAATCTTTATGACAAGCTGAAAGCTGCTAAAACATTGGCTCCATGGAACCAGAGGTCTTATCTTGTTCGCCGTTCCCCACTCCGGGATCAGAGCCTAAAGCCGTCCCTGGTCCATAGTAGACAGCTTTATTTATTTGTTTGTTTGTTTTAAAGATTTTATCTGTTTATTTGAGAGAGAGTGATAGTGACAGAGAGCACAAGCAGGGAGGAGAGGGAGAAGTAGGCTCCTGGTGAGCAGGGAGCCAGACGCGGGGCTTGATCCCAGGACTCTGAGACCATGACCTGAGCTGAAGCCCAACCGACTGAGCCACCCAGGCGCCCCAGTATACGGCTTTAAAGGCTGAATGAACTAGCAAATGAACAAATGAATGTGGGTGTCATTATCTCTAGTCTCTAACGAGGCACCGAGGCTCAGAAAGGGTAAAGCCTTTGCCGAGATCACGGAGCTGGTGGGCAGTGGGGCTGGGATGTGAACTCACGTCTGTCCAATTTCAAAGAGCCTGGGCTTTCCAGGTTGACTGCCTTGCTTTCTGCTCTGCCCTCTGGAAGCCCCTGTGTGAGAAGGTCCAGAGAGACCATGGCAGCCAGGACACAGGACCACTGTCCCCCAGGGCCATCTGTGTGGCATCTGGCAAGGTGCTGCTCTGGCTCTGGGCTCCTTGTCTAAAAAGCATTGGTCAGAGGGTCTCCGAGGTCATCTCCCCATTTAGATGTTGCTGAGTCGTTAAAAAAAAAAAAAAAAAAAAAGCTTTTCTCAAATGTTTCCCCCAAAGCACAGCTGAACAAAGGTTTCCTCCTCTGCTAACTCTAGGTAAATAGAGAGAATGCAATCCTCAAGTCTCACAGAAACCTGAAGCTGCCTTAAAGACATTAGTTTTGTTTTTAGGATTAATATTACATGCTCTGAATTCTCACTCATCATTTTCTTTCCTCTGTGAAGTCTAATTTCCGTTTAAGCTGTTTTTTCTGGATCCTAAGCCAGTATGTATCAATTGTCCAGAAGAAGTCGAGCTCCAGTTCTTATTGGAGTTTTTTTATTTAACTCCGAGTGGTTGGGTTTGAGGCCTTTGTACAATATATAGGCAGACCTTGAGGGGTTGGGAGCCGAAGCTGGGGTAACAGACCTCCCAAATGTCAGTAGTTGAACACGATAGAAATGTATGTTTTGCTCCCATGTCAGTCCTGGGGGGGCAGTCCGTTCGGAGAGCTGGCTCTCGTCTGCATCACGACTCAGGGATCTCCTCTTTCCTTCTTGGGGCTCCACCGTGTCCCCGAGCCACATCCCGTTCTACAGCCAGATGATGGAAGGGGAAAGAGGGGGAGAAACACAGAGGTGAGGCTATCTGGGCAGACCTGGCCTTGGAAAGGCCCCATCTCTTCACTCTCTGCCATTGGCTGAAACTCAGTCGCATGGCCCAGTGAGTCACAAAGGGGTCTGGAGAACGGATGCAGCTGTATGCCAGGGAAGAAGGGGAGAGTGGATTTGGGTGGACACCTGGCCATCTCCCCTATACTTGCAAGAGGTGAGGTTACAGAGCTCTACCCAACAGACAGGGCTGGCTGCCAGCCGTAGCCCAGCCCTGGCCGGTGGGAGCGACCTGAAAGCCCGGTATTGGATGATTTCTACTGAATCTCCTGGCTTGAAGGTAGCACTAAGCATGTTTTTTTGAGCACATATTGCGTGCAGGGCATTAGGAATAAGAAGGCTCATACTCATCCTTTCTTCAAATTGGCTCTAGGTCCTATTATTTATCTCTTAAAAAAAAAAAAACCTAGGGACACCTGGGTGGCTCAGTCGGTAAAGCGTCTGCCTTCGGCTCAGGTCATGATCTCAGAGTCCTGGGATCGAGCCCCGCATCAGTCTCCTTGCTCAGTGGGGAGTCTCCTCCTCCCTCTGCCTGCTGCTCCCCCTACTTGTGCACACTCTCTCTCTGACAAATAAATAAAATCTTTTAAAAAACCCCAAAAAACCTAAACCAATCTTTTTCCTATTATAAAAACAGAGCATTCTTTTGTAGGGAATAAGGGAAGTGTTTAAGAAATAAAGTAGGTAATAAAATGAATCATAAATTTTGGGGGGTATATTTTTTCCAGTATCCTTGTATATCAATGCATGTGTACCTAGAAGTGTGTATTTACAGAGAGGAAATCATACAGCTTGGTGTATTGTTTTCCTCTCTTAGCTGTTTTAGGCACTTTATCAGATACTGAAAATTATCCTTTTCTGTGATTTTGTCAGTATTTCACTGAGTGGATGTATCCTCGTGTATTTGGCTGTTGTCCCGTGGAACATTAAGGTTGTTTCTACCAAATATTACTGTCAAAACTTTGGAACTTGCCCGTTCTCCTAGGAACGGGCCAGCCAGGGGCCTGGCCTACCTGCTGGTTGGCTGGACGATGGCAGAACCTGGGGGTGCGGGGAGGGGGTGGAGAGGCTGGGCCCGCTGCATGTCCCTTGGGCGCACCCAGCGCAAGCTGGACAGACGGTGCTCACCCCGAGGCTGAGCAGATGGATCAGGGGTGTCATGTGCTCAACCAGGTAGGTGAGTGTGCAGACAGCTGGTCACCTCCACTTTGCAGAACACGGTGGAAGGGGAGCCTGGCACCGGGTCCTGGAGAGTTCTCAGTGGTGGAGTGCTGCCACTCCATGGAGACTCTTCCGAAGTACACTTTGCAGGGTTACACTTTCTGTAGCCTGAAAGCAGAGATCAAACTGGAGGAGGAGAGGAGGAGGACGCGGAGCCTGGGCGCACATTGTCTCGCACTGGGGCAGGGGGAGCTCTGGCCGCCAGCGTGCGCGAGGAGCACGGTGCCCTCCCTGGGCCTTGGATCTTCATGGGCGTCCTTATTTCCACAGTCCTGGTCTCGATTCCTAAATCAAGGGCTGTAAGCAAAGACCCCAGTATCCTCATGTATTTAGCATCTTACGTATTCTAAAACTTTGGCATTTTTAGAGGAAATAAAATACATTTTCAGAGTTACAGCTCAGCCTAACTTTGGACTTTGCAGAGAAGCCATTTCCTTCCCCTAATCCCATGAAACTCTTTCGTGGCCGAGGCAGGACCAGGAGCTCAGCCTTTCTATCTGCCTGCCTCTTCCTGCTCCGTGATGTCCTGCAAATGCACTCAGAGGCTTATCATGGACACTCTCTGAAGGGTTGTGCGGGCCTTGGTGTAGACCGTTCATTTTTCCATGTGAAGAAGTAATGCCTCCCTTTTTAGATGGTGCCATTTTATCTTATATTGTCCCGGTCCCTTAAGCCTTCATGGGGTGCGAATATAGAAATATACATATTTTCAAGGAGTCTTAAAATTCCAACTTGAAACGCACTCATGGAATAATGTTGTGATGCGCCCAGCGAAGAGCCATCCTGACCAGAGTCTCTGATTTAAGGCCAGAGTGGTGAACGTTGTTTTTGGTCCTTGTCCTTTGATTGGAAGTTATGACTTACTGACTTCCAGTTGTTGTTAATAACATTAAAAAATAAGCTTCGTTGGCAAAAAGGATTTTGAGAGACGAAGGACCCCTGAAGCAGGATGGAAAACATGGCCGATGGAGGGGTCTCCTGAGCAGATGTGAGATGAATTCTTCACACGCTGGCCTCCCTCCCCGTGGTGAACCTCACAGCCAAGGTCCTTAACTACGCAGGAGTGTGGAAGGGTGCGGGTGAGCCATGTGTGAGTGTGCACACATGCATGTGTGAGAGTGTGCACACGCATAAGGGTGTTGAGAGCGCAGGAGAATGTGTGAGTGTATATAGGTGTGTACGTGTGTGCACAAGCTATGTATGTGAGGGTGTGTAAGAGTGTGTGTGCACCCATGTGCGGCAGTGGTGAGAGCACGTGTGTGCATGTATGAGAATGTGAGAGTGTGTATGTGTGACTGTGCCCATGTGTATGTGTGACACGCATGAGGCAGGTGTGTATGGGTGTGTATAAGGGTGTGCATGTGAGACTGTGAGTGCACATGTGTGTTTCTGTGAGTCTGTGGGTGTGTATGTGTGACAGTGGTGGGCCTCGGTGTGTATGTGTGACGTGTGAGGCAGCTGTGCGTGTGTGTATGCATGTGTGACAGTGGTGGGGCTGCGTGTGCGCGTGTACACACACCCGTGTGAGAATGTGTGTGGATGTGTACGTGTGACTGTGTACACGTGTGTGTACGTGTGACGTGTGCATGTGGGCATGTGTATGAGAGACAGTGGTGGGTTCTGTTGCATGCACACACGTGTGAGAATATGTGAGTGTGCGTGCACACGTGTGTGTGTGTATTGTCCCCACCCAGACCAGGCCCCTCGGGGGCAGAGACGCCCATATCGGATCGCCCCCTCCTCCGACGGAAAGCCCGAGAAGCCGAGCCGGCGTGGCGGTAACAGCTGGTGCAGTGGGTCACGGCACTGGTGACTGAGGCGCCCGTGGGCCGGGGCGGGAGGTGTGGCGTGAGGCCCGCACAGTCCGCCGGGGAGGGGAGAGCTGAAGCTTCCTAGGATTGGAGCTCGTCCCGCGGCCTCCGTGCGCTTCCAGGCCCCCTGTCCTACCCCAGGTTGGAGAGCGGACGAGCTGCCGGGGGTGGCGGAGGGGGGACAGCTGCCCGGGAGCCGCCGGTCCGGCCCCTGACGCCCGCTCGCCTCCCCGCAGGTTCGCCAAGCTGCTGCTGCGCCTCCCAGCCCTGCGCTCCATCGGCTTGAAGTGCCTGGAGCACCTGTTCTTCTTCAAGCTCATTGGGGACACGCCCATCGACACCTTCCTCATGGAGATGCTGGAGACCCCGCTGCAGATCACCTGAACGCCCCCAGCCGCAGCCGCCCCCCCCCAGGACCGCCCCTGGGCAGGTGTGTGTGGATCCCCACCCTGCACACGTCCCTCCGCCTCCTACCCTGACCCCTTCCTGTTCCAAAAATGTGATGCTTACAATAAAGAAACCTTTCTACATGTGCGACTTTTATAGGTGGAGTTTTGTGCAGATGTTAAAGGAAGCCCTTCTTTGCCATCTGAGGGGCTGGGGATCTTTCTGGAAGTTCTTGGAAAAACGAACCAAGCCTCTGTACATATAATTGGTTTAAATTATTTTTTCACTTGCCATGGAACGCAAATGAGCGAATAATAAAATAATATATATGATGTTGGCACTGCTTGGAGCATGGGGTGTGTTATTGTGCTGTGGGGAAGTGTTCTCAGCTGGGCGAGGAAAGCTGTTGGGTGGGGAATGGGGCTGGGTTCCTGAAATAGTAAAGCCCAGGGTCAGGCACCCTGTGTCTACTGGGCACAGCCTGCTTTGCCTCAGGGCACCCCCCCACCCCCACCCTGAGATTGGGAAGAAACATTGTCTTTCAGAGTCTGCTTGGTTTTTTGTTTTTGTTTTCTTCCTCCTAAGAATAATGAGTACAAACAGCCTTGTCCTGATGGGGAGCCATTGAGCCTAAGGCCCAGGGAAGATGCTCTCTTAATGGAAGAAGATTCTTGGATCCTGGGAGTTGATAGGAGGTAGTAAGAAAAGAAAGGAATTTTCTGATATTAACCAGCAACATTAGCAAAAAGACCAGAGTGCCCCTAATTTGTTTTCCATCATTATCTGACCCTACATAGTCTGTTCTTAAAACAGAAAGAGAAAACCTCTCCCAGCTTCTAGCCTATGATTTCCTGGTGGTCCTAGACCCCTACTTTCTACTGGACAGTGAGCCCCTTGAGGGCAGAGACTATGTCTGATACCACAGTTAGACTAAATATAGAGCCCATCTTCTTTGAGTCACCATCCTGCCATCTGCAGGAATAGGACTTCATGGATCCACAAATCTATACTATGATTTACATGACGCCCCCTAGGGTTGTGTACAACATGAACGACTGCCCACGGCAGTCCTGTTTACCTTTTCTGTACCACCAGAACCTGATCTAGGACCTAGCACAAAGCAGATGCATAGTAAACGTGTGTTGTTGAATTGGGGTCCATGTAACTGGAATTAATTTCTTAAAGGGCACTGTGGATGGCAGTTACCTCATTCCCCATCGATAACTTGCCCTTTCACAAGACCTTAGGGCTAACTTTTCAGTCCAAATAAATCCATCCGTGGTCATACGATTTTGGAGAAATAAAAGTTGTTTTATTCCTGCAGAAAGTTTAGGGATCCCTTAGCCTTGGACATTAAGCAATGGAATTACAATCTTAATTATGTTGTGTTTTTTTCCCCTTTTCTTCTTATCTACATTTACCGTGAACCATGATGAAAATGACTGGAGTCGGGGGAGACTAAGGCTTAATTGTGGGCTCCCTGACCTCCCCTTTCTGCCAGTATAGCTCACTGGACACATTCGACTGCTTCACAGGTAACTTGTGGCTTCCAGGGGAACTCACCATGGCCCACCATTCACAGGAGCCAGAGTCCCATTCTGATCCTTGATCCCTGGAGCAGAGTTGGTGAAGGCCCAGCAGGGTGTCTGCCCATCCACCAGGCCGTGTCCCCCAGAACTGTTGTCATAGAACCCCACTGAGCTTGGCCGGAGAGGAGTAGAAATCTTTTCCCAGGCTTGGTCCATGACATTTGGGGCCCCAAAGGCCACCTCCTTCCTGACCCCATCCCCCTCCACCCCCAGATGAGCCCCTGAGTAGCTGTTCAATCTTCCTTAAGGCTCTGCTCCACAGCAGCTACGAGAAGCTTCCCCAGAGAGAAACCCTCCTCATTCCGCTCACCTCCCCAACAAGAGGCGTCAGCCGTGGAGAGAACACACGGTCCCATCAATGCTGACTCGTGTTTCCTGACAGCCACCCCCCAGGCTGACGACACAGGTAACAAAACCAAGGGACTCAGCCTTGTGTTCCCCGGGGTTTTTGTAGAGCCAGGACCAAGGCTCCGGGTGAACAGAGGCTGGGTTCTGGACACAGCCAGCCAGAGTCTGCTCCTGGGTCTACCCACTGGTAGTCCTGTGTTGGGGGGAAGCCGCTTAACCTCAGTGGCTCTTATTTCTTATTTGTAAATGTCAATAATAATACACACCTTCTAGGGTCACCGGGGTGGCTCAGTCGGTAAAGCGTCTGCCTCCAGCTCAGGTCATGATCTCAGGGTCCTGGGATCAAGCCCTACATCAGGCTCCCTGCTCGGCAGGGAGTTTGCTTCTCCCTCTGCCTCTGCCCTTTCCCCCACTTGTGCTTTCTCTCTCAAATAAATAAATAAAATATTCAAAAATTTAAAAAAAGTAATATATACTTTCTAAGGATAAAAAGATAAAAAGATGCATAAAGCCCAGTGTGAGAGCATATGATTTGGCAGGAGACACGGTGGAGTGGGTCCTGACTGCCATTCGTGATGGACTTGAATCTCATGGAGCCTCAACTGGCAGCTCTGTAAAATGGGACAATTATACTCTTTGTCCTAGGATTCTTGGGAGGATTGTATGTGAGCTAATGTGTGTGAAGCTTTTATCACATTACCTGATCTAGAAGATGGGCAAGGCTTTCAATTAAGCTTCTTTCGAAGGGCAAGGTTGTCGTTCACACTAAATCTTGGGTTTTGGAGGAGATCGCTAGAACATCCCATTCCATAGCCTGGTCAGGATGGCCCAAAGTACTCCTACATAAGGAATCACCAAGTTGTGGTTTCTAGTTTTGGTGAACACTTTCCTTCTAGTTGGTATCTTCCTTGGTACAGCGGGAATCAGCCCCGCAGCCCCCCAGCAGTGCTGACGGCACGGAGTGCAGGGCGAGGCTTGGGTGAGCCAAGAGGACCGCAACCCGAGGAAGCTGCCATGCTCCCCACAAGGGCACTGGTGTCCCCCAGCCACCCTCAGAGCTCCACCTCTGATCCCTCAGTGACTTGGGCAAGCAGCTTGACCTCCCAGACCTTCGTGTTTGACTTTGTAAACTGGGACTAATAATGACACTGGTCCACAGGGCTTGTCGAGGGAACCAAATGGGGTGATCTATGAAACATACAAGCACGTGGAAAGCTCTTGATTAACTGTAGTTACACCATTATCGATTAACTATTTCTACAAGATTCCTGTCCTGAAAAGAAAGTCCTAGACTCCAGGGATAAGCCCCCCCACCCCACGCCTCACCCCTCTTCACACCTTCACTCCTTAGCCCTCCTGCCCCACCCCCAGCGGTCCCCCACCCTCCAGGCTTACACCGCATCAGTGGCATGGTCCCCTGCCTTCCTCAGTGTGGAAATCAGTGAGACAATCTCACGACAGCCCTTTGTACCCTTGCAGGGATGACTGAAAAGGTGGCATTTGTATGGTAGACATTTCTTGGCCTTGATCAGTCCTGTTCGTCCCATGCAGTGAAACCAACCAAATGGCATTTGATTATGATTTTATGTCATTTCCTGGCTCCAAAACTATTAAGCAGTGGTGGTCACCAGGGGACCATTTTGCTCTGCCCTCTGCCTGCCCCCGGGGGAGGTTTGGTGATGTCTGAAGAGGTCGTCACAACTGGGGCGCTGTAGTGGGCAGAGGCCAGAGCTCTTGCCAAACACGGACAGAGCACAGGCCAGCCCCCCCCACCAACAAAGAGGCATCTGGCCCAAGGGTCAACCGTGCTTACTCGGCTGTAAGGCATCACTAATGGAACAGAAAATCAAATGTGAATTCCTGTTGTTTTAGAATTTTGGCTAAAGCCCCAAGGCGAGGCCAGCAGGCCCCTCACGTTCTGGAGGAACTACGGGATGTCCCCACAAGAACTTACTAAGATAGAAGAATTCATTCTGTAACATCTACCTTCTATTTCTTCTTGAGCCTGTAGTCATAGGAGACTGAAATTCAAGAAGGAAGTTCCTAAGAATAAGGGGTAGCTGGGGGGCAGTGCTGTGGCTTTACCCCTCTCCTCCAGAAGGAGGGAAGGACCCCTATACCCAAGCCAAACGAGGACCACAGGAGAAGCACTTGCTGCGACTGGACCTCTAAGGAGGGGGTACTTGTAGGAAGGGAGGCTAGTGCCTCCTTCCTGGCTCGATGCTTGCTCAGTAGTGGAAACACCAAGTCACCCTAAAGGGAGTGAGGGAGTGCTTGGAAGGGCTCGGGGATACCTGGGAACATAGAGACCGATGCCTTCCTCTTGACTAGAGAACTCTGAGCACAGGAATCTGTCTTGAGGGTCAGTGGGACGAGGGAGGGGACAGCAGTATGTGCTCTCTGTCTCCCCTGCAGTTGGTCTGGTCAGGATGTGACATTTTCTGTGAGCCGAATTAATACTCTGGAAGGTAGTTGTGCTTGGAATTTCCCAAAGGTACTGAGCACCTGGGTGGCTCAGTCGGCTGGGCATCCAGCTCTTGGTTTTGGCTTGGGTCGTGATCTTGGGGTCGGGAT
>NC_048225.1:120363170-120454211 GCF_002007445.2 Ailuropoda melanoleuca
AAAAAAAAAAAAAAGAAAAGAAAAAGAAAAAAGAATATCCCAAAGGTACCAAGCTCAAGAGATTGGCCTATGAAGGCCAAGGCAAGAGGGCCCCAGCAACAACAGGCCATGGTTGAGCTATTGTGGGCAATGACTAAGGGTCAAGCGGGAAAGGTATCGTATTGGACACGAGACAGCAGAGCAAGGACAGCCATCAGGTCAGTCCTTGCCACGTGGAATCCATCGACAGCACTACGTCCCTAAGAACATTTCCCTGCTTCCCATCCTTCCTTCAAGGCCCCAATTCCCTGGTGGAGAGAGGGAGGGAAGACCCAAAAGAGGGGGGAAGAAGGTGGAGGAAGAGGGAAAGCGTTGTCCCTGGGTCAGGAGTCCGGCCTAACGGGCCGAAGCTTGGAATTCCACGTGAGGTTGATGTTTGGATTGGACTGCGTCTCGTAACTACCAGAATGAGATGTTCTGAGGTTTGCAGGCAAAGCAGCGGAGAGCCCACGGAGCAGGCCTGGAGGCTGGCGCTGGAAGAACGGAAAGCCTTTTCCTCTGTGCATCCCGCTGACTTCCAGTGCTTCCCAGCACCAGTGCACACATCCAACGCTGGGCCGTGGGCAGGCACCACCCTGGCTCTGCCATCTTTGGCCCCCCGGCCCTCAGCCCCGGCTGCCCTCGTCCCCCCACCGGAGTAGCGCCGGTGGACCCATGGTGCTGCAGCTACAGTGATTTTGTTTCTCCCGGGACACAAGCCCCGGCTTCCTAGCGGGGCGATTGAGGCTCTCCGTGGCTGGGCCCCGAAGAAAAAGTTGCCAGCTTGCTCGCTCCTCCACATCCCACAGCACACCCGCCTCCGGCCGGCTCGCTCCTCCGCCAGCACCTGCTGTCTGTCCTTGCTCAAGCCCGGCACCACGGCTGCGCCAGCCGTATCCACTCCAGTACGACTGGACCTGCAAGCCCAGCTCAGGCGCCACATCCCGATGGCGCGTTTCCCCATCTCTCCGTCCTTGTATTGTCAACCATTATTTTGTGTGTGCGTTTCACACACGTCCACACTGCGCTTTCCATTACGGAGTAGTGTAGCTACCACCAACTTTACTTGGAAACGCCTCGGGAACAGACATCTTGTCTGATTCGACTGTGTCTCCACCACAGCTCGGAACAGGGTGCCCAGCCCAAAGTTGGCATTCAGTAAACGTTACGTGGGATTGGTCCCTTTGGTTTCATCCCCCAAAGACGGCAGCCTGTCATGAGTAGTACCGCCCCGCAGTGAGCCTGGGAGCCTCCCCACGGAGCCACGAGCTGGCAAGCCAGCCTCGCTTGGGTAGACTGTTAGCAGAAGGGGTAAGGTCTCCACCATCTGTCGAGTCACTTTCATGGGCACAGTGGGCTGCGACCAGATGCTGAGGCACGTTCTTTGCCTTCAGGGAACTTATAGCTGAAAACAGTACAAGGCACGAGGATCAAGCAATGCGAAGCAATGATGTTTTATAGCACTTCAGAGTTCACAAAGACCCATGTGGTCGTAAGGTGGCCCGGAAGAAGTGCACAAGAGAACTTTTATTATCTTTCTTTCTTTATTTTTATTTTTTAAGGATTTTATTTATTTACTTGAGAGAGTGAGGGAGAGCACAAGTGGGGAAGTAGGGCAGAGGGAGAAGCAGACTCCTCACTGAGCAGGGAGCCCGATGTGGGGCTCGATCCCAGGACCCTGAGATCACGACCTGAGCTGAAGGCAGATGCTTAACTGATGAACCACCCAGGTGCCCATCGTTATCTTCGTTTTAAAGACGGAGAAAGTAAGATGCTAGAACTCAGAGACTTGTGCCAGGACACACATGGTGGGCAGTAGATGGGACTCAGCCCCTGTCACTCCCCATACACAGCCAGTGTCCCCCAACCCCAGGACCTTTGCACCTATACCCTCAGCCAACTGTATATTCTATGCCCGAGAAACATCTGTCCACTGAGGGATTGGCATAAACAATGAGCAAATTTAAAATAAGAAGGGGGGTGTTTTTTGAATAAACAAACTTGGGCAAACGCATCACATTTAGCCTTGAAACCTTCTTTAAGAATTTTGCTGCAATGATATTTTCTTTGGAAAGTTCTCTTTTCCATTCATCTTCAGAGCTGCTTTAGAGGCCACCTAAGAAAAATGATCTCATGGTTCTATATTAAAATCTCATCAAATAACAACAAGGACAATAACTACCCACGCGACCCAGATTCACAAGCCACTCCCATCTACCCAGAACCCACTCTGTACTGGGCCCTGGGCTCCGTACTCTCATACCGGCTTTATTTCCTCTGTTTAATAGATTCAGCTCTGGATGATTTTTGGCCGTTTCCAAAAATCAAATCTACTCTCTCCAGTAGTGATAATTTGCCATCACTCGTGTAATTCAGACTGGGGCTCAGGCTCCAAAGGATCCTTCCCCCAAGTGATCTCAAGGCTTCAGGCCATAAACCAATAATGTCTTTCCCCCTGGGAGGAAGATTGGGGCCCCTGAAGTTGGATGGATTTAGGGCATTCCTGGGAGGCACTGAGGGGGGAGTAGAGTGGAAAGCCCCCCCCCCTTTTCCCCTAAGGCAGGCAGGGATGGAGCGTCTGGGAAAGAAGCCTCTGCTAACTTGAAGTAGGGGACTGGGGAGCCAAACGATTTCCCAGCCAGGGAAGAGCAGCCTTCACCCCGTTCCATGGAAGACTCCATGGAAATGTCTCCCATGACAGTGTTGGAGCACACAGCCGTCTCCGACCACACTGAACTGGCCGGGGTCCAGGTTCCCAGGGGGAGCTCCTCGAGGTCGGTGCAGCTGCGGGGATGCCAGCGACCCGCCCAGCCCCGGCAGGACCCTTTGTGCCAAGATCGTTAGGCACGGGCGCCCTCTGCTGTCATCTTGGGGCATCACACCCACCTTCCTGGGAAAGCGGCTTCCAGGAGGTCTGGGAGGGACAGGATTTTGAAAGTGGAAAACAAAAAGAAGAGTTTGAAAAACAAGCCTCAGAGAGACTCAGAAGGTCAAATAGGCCCCTGGCCAGATGCTCACTCAGTGGAGTTTTAGTTTCTGGGGAAATGGGCTCCAAAGAGGCATCTCAAGAGGGAAGAATGGAGAATCTCATAGGGAATGCTTAGAAGCAGGAGCCGGTCTCAGCTGGGAAGGACCACCTCCTAAGCGGCCAGCCCCTCACCAGCTAAACGCTAGCTAGACGCAGACCTGCGATGGCCACGTCACCAACATCACACGTGAAGTCAAAGGGTAACGCAGCAGCAGGGCTGGCTCAGAGCCCGTTACTGCTAGGTGGGACAGCATGCTCCCAAGGCCTGCCCATCGATTGCTTTCTCAGAGGCAGAAGGGGGGGCCCTGGGACAGTGCTGCGTGTGTGGTTCCAACGGGACCGTGTTTTAGGGAAACGTTCTGTTGTTCTTTGCTGGTAACGGCTGTGAGCCGATTATTCTGCAACGCGTAAACGGGCTGCGTCAGCCCTTCCCAAATCTGCAGAGCCAGAGGCGCGTTCACAGCAACTGAGGTCACCTGCGTGTTTCACCAGGTTACCTGGTGGAAAGAGAAGCGGACCCGGAGCCAGGGGCCTGGGGCGTGCAGCAGCTCCCCGTCTGACCCTGGTAAGATCGAGGAACCCCTCAGGGCTTCAGATCCCTCCGCAGCAAAGTCAAAGTTTCTGGCGATGATTTCCGAGTTCCTTCCACCTCACGGAGCCAGTCATGTCTTTTAGAACTTGATTGATTCTCTATTCCACGGCCTTCCATGGAGGCATGGGAACACCCCGAGCTCTCAGTACTGAGTCCAGAGAAAACCCTGAAAGCTCTTATTCCTCAGAAAGCTCTGAATCTGAAGGATGAGACAGGCTAAAACTGTTAAATTACTACTTGTTGCGATGGGTTTAAATGATAGAGGCAGAAAGGTGGTTCCTGGTGCCAGGGAAACATTTAGTTTACCTTTCTCAGCTGATGGCGAAGCCGACCATCCAAAGCACCTCTATTGCTTATTTTTCCCCCTTTATCTTCTCTCTCAGATCGAAATCCTCCCAAAGGTAACGATTTCTCATGGATTTCTAGCAGGTCCTTCAAAAACCACTTTCCATTTGTTATTTCTCCAGACGACACTTATGCGAATGACGTAATACTATTTTATGTGTTTCAAAAATGTACGGGAGTAATTGTTTTGCTACCAGTCTCGCCTTGACTCGTCCCTCTTTGTTTTACTCTGTGCTGTGCTCTGAGATCTCTCAGTGATGCTCTAGGTAACTCCAGCTAATTCCTCCCGACTGCTGCACAGTATTCCAGCACATTCCTCAGTGGCCTCCAGTTCTCTGCCAGGATAGGCCGGCTTGCTTGAGTCTCCTTGCTTACCCGTGTGGGAGTTTCTCTGGGGCACATCCCAGGAATAGGACTTGGCCTAGATTGTAGTCACGTGCCCACGTCCCTAACACGTCCACACTGCTCTCTGAGAGCTTGCAACAGTATATCCCACCAGTGCCTGTGGGTCCCATGTCTACATAACCTTCCTAGTGTTTGGTAGAATTCAAGGGATTAAGTGTGTGGGCTATACATCTAGGGAGACCTTACTCTGATTAGTAGAAAAATTGGGCTTCTCTCCATGTCTTTATTAGCCTTTCAGATTTCCTATTCTGTGAGTTACCTATTTATAGAATTCTAAGGGACTTGACCAAATTCTTGGTGACCCGAAGCCCCCCCGCCAACATTCCCCCAATTTATTGATTTTTTTCTTTTTTATAAAAGGAAATCAACGGGCTCAGGACATTGTTCCCGTTCTCTCTTCGCTCAAATAAATCACAACAGGATTTATATGCAACTTCCTCAGAAAGATACATTTCACATCTTGGCAACAATTAGAATACATAATGCGTGCACACATCCTATGAGAAATTTTGGGTCAGAACTTGGAACGGCGTGCTGGTTAGCACAGCTGCTAGAAAGCAGAGAGGAGCCTGCCTCAAATGACCAGTGGGGTTTTGACAGGTTGTTATCACTGTCAGTCCTGTCTGCCCTCACGGGGGGCGTGGGGATAACCACCTCTCACATTCAGAAGCAGAGAGCCCTGCAAACTGGGGAAGGGTCCGGTTTTGCTTGGGTCTAGGGAAGCAGAAATCTCAAGAATACTGACCCGCATATGGCAAGGCCAAAAGCTGTATGATAGCGTGTTGGAGAGAATAAACAGGGGGCTGAATGACAATTTGGAGGTATCCTGAAGTTTCTGCTTTGCTGCTTATCCTCATTTGAAAATTAGGCTTGGCCTCCAGGGGTTGTTGCCTTTTTTAAGGCAAATGCCTAATATATCATTCCTTCTTTGTCCTTCTTTCTATTGTATTACTTGACTCCTTATAAGTGATTGGCAGGAGTTTTTTTAAAGTTTTTTTGTTGTTGTTGTGTTTTTTGTTTTTTGTTTTTGTTTTTGTTTTGAGAGAGAGAGAGTGGGGGGGGAGAGAGAGAGCATGAGCGGGGTGAGGAGCAGAAGGAGAAGCGGACTTTCCCGCTGAGTAGGGAGCCCGTCGTCATGGGGCTCGATCCCAGGACCCTGGAATTATGACCGGAACTAAAGGCAGACGCTTAACCGACTGAGCCACCCAGATGCCCCAGGGAGCAGTTTTTAAAATATTCTCTATATTATACTTTTGAAAGCTATAGATGTTACAAGTGGCTTCTCCCAAACTAATACTACTTATTAACTTGAACAGAATTTTACTTTTGATGGAGCAGTCCAATCCATTCCCCTACTTTAAAGCTTGTATTGCTGGAGTCTTATAGGAGAACCCTCTCTCACCCCAGCGTTTCAGAAACACTTTCTCGTTTTGAAGTATGGACAGAATTAGCCTAATGAGAGATTCAAGGAGCAAAGCGAAACACCTGCTCTGTAAGTGATAGGTTTGGACTGGATAACACCACCGGCCTCTCTTCCCACATTAAAGCTGTCCAGATCCACAGTGCCGGTGGGGAAGCCGGAGGATGGACACAGCTGGTGGCGAGAGCACCGCTGCTCAGGTCTGACCGCTGGACCCCGGGGACACATGTCTCCCTGCACTTGAACGTGCCCAGGTCCGGGCAGCCACTCAGGCCTTCACTGATCCACCTTTTGGACCCGCCCCCATTGAGGGGGAAATGGGGCTGAATGGCTGCTCTCCCCATTCCCACCAGATTAGTCAACTTCCTTTCCATGAGGAGGAGCCAGTGACAGGGAGGAAAGGGAAGCCGAATGGTCTCTCCCAGTATTTCTATTTCCAGTGAAGTCGCAGAAGGCTTTCATCTTTAGGTGGAGATGGCAATATGAGATTTGGCAGAGAGCAAAATAATGCCTTTCCCTGGGCAATCTGAAAAGCTTCCTGTGACGGTTGAAGAGAACGTGGCTCAGAGAGGGTGAGTAACTCACCCGTGGTCACACAGCAAGTAGCAGAGCCAGAATTCAGAACCAGTCCTGGGGCGCCTGGGTGGCTCAGTCGTTAAGCATCTGCCTTCGGCTCAGGGCGTGATCCCGGAGTCCTGGGATCAAGCCCCACATCGGGCTCCTCCGCTGGGAGCCTGCTTCTTCCTCTCCCACTCCCCCTACTTGTGTTCCCTCTCTCGCTGGCTGTCTCTCTCTCTCTGTCAAATAAATAAATAAAATCTTAAAAAAAAAAAATTCAGAACCAGTCCTAGAGTCCACCTGACTGTGGAGACAAGCTCTTCGTTTCTCCTCTGTTACCCCAGACTGAAGGGGGGACTCGGAACCCCTCTGTGCTCCGCTCTCTCAAAGCGTAGATGCCCAGGACATTGGAACTTCAGTGTCCTCTCACTGTTGCCCGGTTGTATTGCTGAAAACCTCACTGCTGAGAACTCAGTGAGCAGCAGGGCTTGTCCGGAGCCACCAGCGAACTGGGGCAGAGAGCAGGCCTCTAGCTGAGTTCTGCCTCACGCTGGATGCTTTCAGCCTCGAGCTTCTGCTCCAAAGACGACCGATGTCAATAGCAGAAGAGCCAACAGCAACCCACCTGAGCAGAAAGGGGATGGATCGTCCCACAAACAAGAGAGGTCTGAAGGCAGGGCTCCGGGCATCCACGCGGTGCCTTCTGAGCCCCTCACGCCACCTCCAGGGCCAGCCTTCTCCATGTTAGGGCCAGTCTTGGCAAGGGTGACCGACGGTGACTACCAGGGGCTCTACATGGGAATTCCTGCCGGCCGGTGCTCGCAGCGGAAAGGGAAGTGTTTCTCTCCCCGCCAGATTCCCAGGGGAACCCTGGTGCTCACTGCCTCTAGTCTGCGGGACCGAGTTCCAGATA
This sequence comes from Ailuropoda melanoleuca, assembly GCF_002007445.2. Lineage (NCBI taxonomy): Eukaryota > Metazoa > Chordata > Mammalia > Carnivora > Ursidae > Ailuropoda > Ailuropoda melanoleuca. Next base: position 120,370,450 of record NC_048225.1, read on the forward strand.
TAGCTGCGGGGCTGATGCCAGCCGCAGTGACCCCTGAGTCGCACGGGCTGAGAGGTGAGGCGCTATTGCCCAGAACAAAATGCAAACTGAGGCATGGTCCCCTGAAGAGGTGTGGGGAGGCAAAAAAGCAAGGTGTCAATGCAGCTGGCAAACTCAATGCGGGGTCACTCGAGCGTGTTTCTCTGTGGCTAACCCGCTCTGCTCTCAGGCTGCCTGAATGGGGTGCTGGACATGGGGCCGAGGGGCCTGTGTTTATCACCTCACCTCGTCCTCAGTGCGCTTCTGTGATGTGGGGACCACCATGATCCCCGTTTTCATGATGAGGCTCTCAAAGCCCAGGGAAGTTCTCTAACAATTCAAGGTCACATGGATCGTAAGGGACAGAACCCAAACCCAGACTCAGGAACGCCTTGACTTAATTCACAGACCATTCATCACTGCCTCTAGAGCTCAGAAAGCAGCTAATCCCAGGGAAAGAGGACTCCCGGCATCCTGCACATAATAGAACAGAAATCTCCCCCCACCTCCACCCACCACATTGTAGAACAGAGAGCACAAATCCATACTTTCACTGCCTATGATTTCTCGGTAGAAATTCTGGATTTCCGCTCCACTCACAGACACTTCCTCCCTTGGAAAAGGCTGACCACCCACATGAGAGGGCTGATGTTGTAAGGGGACAGCTGTTTTGAGGTTGTCCACAGCCAGAGAGGCATTTTATTTGTTTTTCAGCTGAAAAGAAGGATATTCTCCCCCCAAGTCGCCCGGTTCCAAACTGGCTAAACCACTTTTGTTCAGATTTCCCGAGCAATTTCATCCCCGGGGTGGAAACAGAGCATGGAATGATTTGGAGCAAAAGGACCATTTTTGGACAATTATGAGTGAGTGAAAACAGGAGGTTATAATGGATGTTGTCTCTCAACCCTTAACTCCGGCATTTGTAACCAAGAATTCTGTCCCTCAGGTCTTGGTGGTAGGAACGTAATGCTGAGCAGTTGTCTGGAACTATTTCTAGATGTTCAGTAATTAGAAACAGTGACGCTGACTCAGGAGCCCATAGTTGGGTTGCAGAGCCCCAGTTCACATCAGAAAAAGAGGGGGAAATGTTGGAAATATGTAAAGATAAACATCGACCGAAAATTAACGAAAATTGTGACTTGTATTTCTCCTTTCAAAGTTGCAATGGCAAACGTCTAGTATAAATAAGTCCTATAAGAGAAATGAGCTGGAACCAATGATGAAAATTTTTCGGTAATGACGAGAAGGCAAAATCTCTTACTGGGGGGCATGCAGTCAATGGAAGGAGACAGTGTGGTTTAGGAGGGAGTCAGGTGACACAGCTAGGAAGTTAATTTGTCTGCAAAAATGTATTTTGAAATTTGGTCCAGGATGGGATCAGACATGTTCCAATTTCCTCGAATAGCTTTAAAAGCTGGAAAACACCCAGCTATTGTCCATGACTTAGACATAGGGCTTCCTGGAGGCAGAGAAATGCTTTTTGGAGTGTCCCTTCCAACTCAGTGATTTCTCAGGGCCTTTGCGTCTTACATCCAGTGCGGTAACAAGGATCTGAACAGTAAGGGGCCTCCTGCTTCTCCAGGGAGTATTGGTGGAAGGAGTGCTGGAGCCAGGGCCACAAAGACTGTCTATGCATTGAACTCCGGGGGTCCTGGGGAGGGGCCCCCCAAACCTTCCCCTTGTGGCTGACAAACAGTGCCTTGTTCACACCTCTTCTTTGTCCCCTGGAGCAGCAGGGGGAGGGGGGGCTCGCCTAAGCACGCCTGGAAGAACCAGGGGCCAACCTTGGACCTGGCTCTGATGTTCAGCATTAGGTGGGCCTTCTGAGAAGTTTGCTCATCTGACGTGCACTGCATTTAGAGCAGACATTTACTCTATGTGAAATTCTATACCAAGTAGCAGCATACATAAAGTACTTTTCCATTTATGCAAAAATAACTATATATGGGTTTATACGGCGTCTATAAATGCATAGTCGAAGGACAGAAAGGACCCGCTGAGGTGCGGGGGGCTCCTCCTGGGAGCAGGGTGGGGTTGGAGGCTAAGTGAGCTTTTCCTTTTTACTCCAGTTCTCTATTTCTTTTCACAATGAGCATTCGTCGGCATTCATACATCACTTCTGAGATTCTTCAAAACACTCGCCCTTTCTTTCACTAAATCAATATAAGTGCATATGAATTTGTTTATTTTCTCTCTCTCATGAGGACAAGGACTCTCGGGGGGATGTCATGGACAAAGGGTGTCTATTTTTTTTACTGTTGCATCCGCAAAACAGTGTCTGGCAAAGACTAAGTGTTCAGTAAGTATTTATTGACTCAGTGAAAGAACTATTGACAAAATAAAAAAAATTGCAAAAATGCATGTGTTCCAACACAGGGCTTAAGTCTCTGGAACAGAGCCCGGCTTATGCTAAGTACTTACTATGTGAATTAATTAAATACTTCGGTATGTAAATCTTGGTGCCTGCTCTTAGAGATTTTAAAATCCAGATGCCCACCCTTATAACCATGTCACAAAACAGATGATGAAGAGGGCTAAGCAAAGAGTAAAGGGGGTCAGTAAAGGGAGCTGTAGTTTCTTTCAGAGGTAATCAGAGAGGACTTCACAGAGGAGGTGAGGTCTGAGAGTTTGAAAGGTGATATAAGAGTTTCCTGGGGCTGCCGTAACACGTCACCACAACCTTGGGGCTAGAAGTCCCAAATCAAGATGCGGGCAGGGCTGCACTTCCTCCAGAGGCTGGAGGACGATCTGGTCCTCGTCTCTTCCAGCTTCTCGTAGCTGCCTGGCAATCCCTGGCGTTCTGGCTCGTGGCTCCATCTCTCCGGCCTCTGCCTTCACATCACCTTCTCTGTGTGTGTCGGGCTCATCTACCTCGGCCTCTCTCATACGGATACCTGAAATTGCATTCAGGGTCCGCCCAGAAAATCCAAGATAAGATGCTTTTCTCAAGATTCTCAATCACTTCCTTTTGCCATCGGAGGTAATATTCACAGGTTTGGGGGATTAGTAGGTGTGTTTTCTGCCCAGCAGAGATGGAGAGAACTGTAAGAAGTGGAGGAGAGAAGAAAGGTGCTCCTCGCTTCCTTACAGGTCTGTTTCTCGAAAGCAGTCCCCAGGCGACCTTCTGTGTGCGGTTCTCCCATTTAAGTCTGTTCCCAGAGGACTTGACCTACAATAGAAACAACTGGGAGCTTTGTTTTGTTTTTAAGGATTTTATTTATTTATTTTAGAGATGGAGAGAGCGAGCACGAGTAGGGGGAGCAGCAGAAGGAGAGGGACAAGCAGACTCACCACTGGGCTCAGAGCCTGGCATGGGGCTCGATCTCATGACCCCGAGGTCACAATCTGAGCCGAAATCAAGAGTCAGCTGCTTAACTGACAGTGCCACGCAGGTGCCCCTGTTTTGTTTTTAAATGTAAGGGTGGCAGGTACAAGATGTGACATGGGGAAATTTTCTTGGCAGAACCTCGTCTGATTCATTGGAGGAGAGAACAGACACAGGAAAACACTTTGGGGTCCCATCAGAGGAAGCAAGGACCTGAAGTAGGACACTTGTGCAGAGAAGGAGAGAACAGGCAAGAGAATCAGAGGCAGGTCGGCCAGCGAGGCACTTCACTGGGGAGAGGCTGTGAGGCAGTGTTGAGGCTCTGAGCTGGGGCCACTGGCAGTGGTGGTCTTGACAGACAGGGGCATGCAGGGCAGGGTGAGGAGGGGGATGAGGGGACAGTGAGTTAGGGATACTGGTGGGACCTCCTCGTACACAGGCAGTGAAAAGAGAGGCCCCCACAGTGGGACGGCTCCCCGGGATGAGAGGGGAGGCTCTGGAGAGCACTTCGGGCAGAAGTAAGCAGTGAAGGAGGAGAAGAAAGAGCAGGTGCAGCCGAGAAGCCCAGGGTGAGGAGCAGCAGATGGTGCGGTGGGGACCCCGGAGAGCATGCGTGTGTTTCCGTATTGCTGGTCTGGCAGCAGGTCTTCCCAAGTAGGACAGAGATGGCCTGTCCCCGGCTGGAGTAGAGCCTGGTTCCTGAACTCTGACCCCTCAACCACACTCTCCTATCCTCTGCAGCCCACACCCCTGCTCCCCGGGGAGGTTTGAAATTGGAAACCCAAATTCCCATCCTTGGTCAGGCCCCATAGGAGCCATTCCAGGCCCCATAGAAGCCATAAGTATATATTCATAGTGAGAAAAATCCAGCCCAATCACTACAAACTATAATCCTAGAATGTATTCCTTTATTTTATTTTTTAAAGATTTATTTATTTATTTGAGAGAGAGAGCACCAGAGGGAGACAGAGAAGCAGACTCCCTGCTGAGCAGGGAGCCCGACGTGAGGCTCGATCCCAGGACCCTGGGATTATGACCTGGGCCGAAGGCAGAAGCTTCACCGACTGAGCCACCCAGGTGCCCCCAGAATATATTACTCTAGTTTCCCATAGAAATATCACCATAAAATGATAATTTATTGTTCTTTCTAGACGGGGGCATTTTGGTGAAATGACTCTTGGAGATACTATTTTCTTGTTCACTGATATTTATATAAAGATCTCTAAAATAAAATGTTCTTCTCCTTTCCCAGCTGAAAAATGTTGGGCTTTCCTCACCATCTGATGCATTTTCTCTTGCAGACAATGAGGGCTTTCTGATGTAACCTCGTTCCTGTTTTTATGTCGTCTCTCAGGATGCTCAGGGCCAAGTTTTGCAGCAGATTTCAGGGACACCTTATGTTTGGTTTTCTGGTACAATCTTTCTTCCTATTGCTCACCCTCATTCACCCTAGCCTTCCTCCATACTGGCCCCTTAGCCTCCTTCCTTTCTCTTAATAGTTTGATGGGTAACACTGCCATTTATGACAAGGCTTTTCAAATCCTTTCCAGAAGCTGGCGAGATGGAGAAACTAGAGCAGTGGGATGAAGGCAGACTTTGGTGCTATGATTTGCAGATGGTTGAGTTGTCTGGGGCCCTGGGCCTCCACTCCAGCCTCCTCATATCACAGCACAGAGGCCAGGCCAAGGTAGAGGTGTGGCTTGTGGCACCAGGATTGTGTGCCAAATCTGAGGCTCCCTGGCGTTGTGCAGCACGGGGTGGTGAAGGTGGCATGAGTCTGTCTGTCTGTCTCTCCTGCTCTCTCTCTCTCTCTCTCAAAGAAATAAAATCTAAAAAAAAAAAAAAGTGCCTGGGTGCTCAGGCAGTTGAGTGTCTGCCTTTGGCTTGGGTCATGATCCCGGGGTCCTGGGATGGAGAGGTGGCCTGAGGCCGCGATGCCAGGAAGAGAAGCAGGGCGAGCCAATGGCTAGGCTAAGTCCCTTCAGGCAAGAGATCCGAGCCTCGTAGAGAAAGACCACACACAGCTCCCTCTCCGGATGTTCCTTATGTGGCTCAGGATCTGCAGAGAGAGATGGAGCCAGATGAGGCTTTCTCTCTACTCTGTTAAGCAGCCTCCCCTGCGCTGATGATGAGGCGGGAGTGAGCCTCTGGTTGCCCTCATGGCCTGGCTATTTTGCAGCGCGAGTCCATGGACTCCTGGGACCCAGAATGTGCTCAGCGCCCCCAACGGCCACAGGCCTTGCCCTCAGCTGTGGAGCCCAGCGCTAGGGCCAGGCAAGTCCCCAGCAGCCTGGCCACAGCACGCTGGCCCACAGGCCACCCTAAGTCCTGCCAAAGGCTGCGGGAAAGCTGGAGGTCTCTGCTGGCTCGCGGGCACTGCTGTAGTCTCCCCTCCAATCCAGCCGTGCTAACACCGCTGGTGTCAGGAGGACAAAGGGAAGGGAGGACCTGGAGCAGGGCTTTCCCAAGAGCCAGACCCGAGGTAGCTTTGAGGGTTAACTACCTCTTTCTGTGTGGCCAGAATGGCACTGCCTGGTGTAGGGGCTTCCGAGGGAGAGCAGTGTCCGGGGCTAAGCACAGGACCCTCTTCAGGGTGAGGCCTCTCGGGTTGGAGGCTCCACCTTTCTGGCAAGGTTAGATGCCACCTCCAGGAAGCCTTCTGCTTACTATCTTCCCAGCCCCAGCAGCTCTTTGTACCCAGAAGAGGAGCCATCCCTTAAGAAGTGGGTTTAGAACCCAACTTCTGGAATTGCTGGGGGTTGAGTGACTGCTAGAATTGCGGTGGGGCCTCAGACACATTTCTTCCAGAGGTCTGAGGGGAACTGTGGACATGGCTCAAACACCCAAGACAAAAAGGACACTCACTGGGTGGCCACTGAAAGGTGTCCTGGAATGATCTAGACCAGGGACACCCAAATCTGCCCGTGCGTCAAAGTCCTTATAAAATTATCAAGGCCTCTGAGAACCACGGAGGCCTGAGCGCTGGCCGTGCTCTGGGGCATCACAGTGTCTGCGGGTGGCTGGAGAGTTGTCTGTTTAAAGCCCCCGAGGTGATGCTCATATGCTTGCAAGGTCAAATCCCAGATGCTGACTCCACATCTGGGCGGCGGGCCCAGAAGAGTGACTCACCAGGGCTGGGGGAGCCGAGCCCGGGACCCACAGCTTCTAGCCCCCGTCCAGGCTTGCGTCATCCCGGGACGGTCATGCCCATCCCAGCGGAGGCCTGCACACCCCACCCCATGGCGCCCTCGGGGCTTCCTGACCTCACTGGGCCACACAGCGCTGCTCACCACCCCGTCGTGCTCTGCCTGCCCTTTAATCTGCTTTTCAGGAAAAAAAAATTTCCTTGTCTCAACAAATCAAATCCTGAGTTATGGTCCGGAGCAAGGACTACGGGCCCTGCAAGCCTCGGAGAGTCATAAATGTGGGGTCTCTTCCAGGGTAGGACGCATCAGAGTCCCGTGGAGAGGGAATCAGGCCAATCGGCTTTGGAATCCATTTTTGAACCTGAGCCTTGAATCCCAGCCTTGCTGAGCTTCAGTTTCCTGAAGTGTAACACGAGGCTCAAAGGAGGACGTTTGATCACACGAGGCAACGTGTGTCCATGAGAGCACCTGCCATATTAGGTGTACGATGACCAGGTAGGCTAGGTTTGCTGCTGTCACAGCCTTCCGCATCTCCATGTGCAGAGTGAGGCTGTGTTTCTCCCGCACACCACAGGCTCGGGGGAGGGATGGTGCAAGGCGGGACTGACTCCGTGGATAGTGGAGCGACCCAAGCTGACAGTCTCCCCATCAGGCTTCGGGGCTCACATGGAGGATCATATGTTCTCCAGAAGTAAGTGCATCATTCCATCGACATTCTGTTGGCCAAAGTGAGTTGCAAGAATGCATTTAACTCTGAGGGACCTGCGCTCAGAAAGGGAAGGGAATCGGAAGCCTTGGAGAGCACTAGTCATGCCCACTGCCCCGTGGAAGGTCGGGTGCACGTCCAGGTGGCAGCAAGAGCCGTCACCCACTAACACGAGGGCCCAGCTTCCTGGGCTCCCCTCTAAGGCTGGATCTCATGCCCTGAATCACACAGCTGCCAATGGACTGTTCGCTGTTGCATGAACTCTTCTCCCGTCTGACTCATGCGCCCCTCCTCTCGTTGAAGACTGAAAAGAAACATTTCCAACGGTTACAAAAATGTCGCAGCAAACAGAACGAGATTCCCCTGCCAAGCCTTCCAGCTCAGGGATGGCTCCTTCTGCCAGGGCTCATAATTCTCGTCGTATTTCTAAGTGCCTTATGCTTGTCAGCAATCCTACTTCCTCGGTAAACAATGGAATTTGAGGTTTGACTTAGAAAAGATACATCATCCTTCGATACGTGCTTTTGACGTGGGGGCGTCAGTTTACATTTTGGGTCCCCGAGCAGGCATGCTCAGGCGCGTCCTCTGTCAGCCAACCTCCTCTAGAAGAATCCTTACCATTCTTACTGGCGGAGGCCTGGCTTTGGGGGCTGTGCCAGTTCGGCAAAGCTGCTCGGCTGCAGGTCCACTGAAACCCTGATCCATTCACGTAGAATCAGAACACACGGGGGGTAGAAGGGAGAGATTGAGCCAGCGGCCTCTCCCAGCTCCCTCAAAGCTCTTCCCTAGAATCACACGTGGGAGTTCTTTTAGTGACCGATTATACGTGTGTATTACATTCAGCGCCTGCCCCAGTCCGGTATCGTTCTGGGTTTCAGGACTCAGCGGTGAGTCAAACCACCCCCTGATCTCCTGGAGTTGATGTTCTGGGGGAAGGAATAGAAAGACAAACAAGGAAGCCCAGAGGTAAGGAAGTCTATCTCAGGCAGAGCACATGGGAAGGAAAAGCATCCTGATGAGGGGACTGACTGTGTTGGGAAGGAGAAGCCTGTTTTAGAGGGCCTTGGGAAGACTTTTCTGAAGACGAGGCAACGAATCAGAGAGGTGTAGGAAGAGAAAGTGTTGGTAATGCAACGATAAGGCTGAGTGTCCGTTGAGAGGGTGTGTGTGTGTGTGTGTGCACAAGCACATGTGTGTGTGAGTAGCAATGTCCAGAAGCAGGGCAGGTTAGAAAGGGGCTCAGTGCCATAATTACTATACCTGGGGGGATGCTGGCCATCACAGGCTCCAGGATCCAGGCTCCGTGATGACCCTCACTGTGTCCCAAGGGAGTCTGACATCACTCAGCAGCAGTCCTGGGGAGCAGGTAGAGCCTCCTTTCTACCCCACTTGCTTCTACTCACCCCACTCCACCACCCATCCTTACAATGCTCAGGGCTGTGACTCTCTTTTCAAGGGCTCTTATGGAGCCCAGCTAAGAACCTGAGGGGTCTGATGGAAAGACAGGAACCCCTCCCTCTTTGGAAGGGACTGCTCCACCCTGGAACTCTGTGAGTGGGGTGCTCTGGGAACATCCAGCAGAAGGTCCTGCTCGTCAGCCCTGAGGTGGAACAGGGGTTCAGAAAGCACACCCATTCTCGCCCAGCTCATCCCTGACCACCATCTGCTCACCGCGCTCCATTGCCCTGGTAATTGTTTTTCTTGGCATTCCAGGGTAGCAGGTCACGTTAGATTCTTCTCTTTCAAATATTCTCCTGACATCAAAGTGGAAGGGATGCAAGGTAAAAAGAAATAAATCGGGGAGGATTCTGCATGTTTCCCAACTGCTTTCATGTCTGGGATGTGCAGGAATGCTGGGGTGGGCACAGAATCTGTTATCTCCCCCAGTTCAAGGAAGGCTGGTGGGTGGGAGTGTGGTGTCCAAATGCAGAAATGATCTGGACAGATAGCAGGGCAGCAGGCTGCATGAAAGCAAGAGTCAAGGGCAAGATTTTTCAAATTGAGATAGCGTGGTGGATAACTTAGGGCTGAGCCTGAGCCATAAAACAGGCAGACTGGTGGGGGTGTGGCCCAGTGGTGAGAGGGTGCCGAGTGACCGGGAGTGTCCGCAGAGAACGTCCTTGCTTCTGCGTGACCTCAGAGGAGGGGAGCACAGCCCCTGTTGGAGCCCCCATTTTCCCACCTGTACCTGACATCTTTAAGCATGTGATTCCTTGTCTCAGCTCTTGCTGAACACTTCTGAGCTGGGGACAATTTATTCTCTTCCGAGACAGCAGATGGTGAACTGAAGAACTAAGAATGATTTCAGGATTGAGCAGGGGTTCCGTGAAGGATGCCATAGAAGGTGCAAAGGGTCAGGTGGCAAGAGCCATCACAGCACTCAGAGGAGGCAACTTTTAGGGGAGGGAGAGATTAGCACTGGTGGGAAGAAGGCTGATGAACAGCCGGATTGTAACATTTGGAGGGTTGGGAAGGGTTTCGTTCATGTCTGTTCCCGAGCATGGGCACATAGGGCTCAATACAACTGTGATTTTTAAAAATTTCTCCCTGCCTCTGCCTCCTTTTAAATGAAATTTACATCCTTCTTCTTTATAGTGCAACTTGGCAGTATGCTTCAAAAACCTTCAAAATGAGAGTGCCTGGGTGGCTCAGTGGGTTAAGCGTCCAACTCTTGGTTTCGGCTCAGGTCACGATCTTGCGGCCGTCGTGGGATGAAGCACCATGTCTGGCTCTGAGCTCAGCGTGGAGTCGGCTTCAGATTCTCTCTCCCTCTCCCTCCCGCTCTCTCTCTCTCTCAAATAAATACATAAAATCTTAAAAAAACAAACAAAAAACAAAACAAAACAAAAAACCCCCACGCACACAGAACTTCCAAATGGTCAAACAACTTCTAGGATTGTATTCCGAAGAAATAATCAGGGCTAACTGCTACCATTAACTGAGCTCTCTGTGCCAGGTGTGGCCCAAACGATTTCAAGATATTATTTCATTTTATTCTCCACAATAACCTATACAGAAGATATTATTATCATCATGCGATGTGTGAGAAAAATGAGACAGAGGAAAATTTAGTGGATTTATAAATTTAGTAAATATGTAGTAAAGTTATCGTGAGCAAGAGGTAAAGCCGGGATTTGAATCCACTTCTCAGTGATTCCAATGCGTATTTCCAGCCTTGACAATCTTCTCCATCTTTAGGAACAAATATAGTGATTTATGCATAGGGACTGATTAATTATAGTTCACACATCATGTCCGTATGAGAAAGACACGAAAAGTGACGGACAACACTTTGCCATGGAAAACTATTTATATTATGTTAAGTGAAAAGATAGGTTATGAAACATTGTATACAATGTAAATCCTATTTTATGAAAAGATATGACAGCAGTTAGGTGCTAATGAAATAAAATGTTCATATTTGTTATGTGTTAATAGGGAATTGTGGGTGATTTTTATTTTCTTATTGATGTTTTCTGTAGTCTCAACATTTTCTTAAAAGAAAGGGTGTGGCTGCTTTTAACCAGAAAAAGGTAAGAAATACCACAAAACAGGTTTTTTAAAAATATTTTATTTATTTATAGGTAGATAGAGCGTGAGTGAGTGAGCAGAAGCAAGGGAGCAGAGGGAGATTGGGAAGCAGGCTCCCGGATAAGCAGGGAGCCTGATGTGGGGCTGGATCCCAAGACCCTGGGATCATGCCCTGAGCTGAAGGCAGACACTTAACTGACTGAGCCATCCAGGCGCCAGAAACAGCTTGCTTTTTATTATAAAATTAATACCTGATCAGTATTGAAATTTTGGAAACCATCTAAGAAGGAAGGAAATAGTGATTCTAATCTCCCTGCTTAGCTGTCCGGGGACTGCTCTTCGGGTATATTTCCTCTCTGCGCATGGTCTGTTTATTGGGTTTTTTGGTTTTTTTCACATAGTCCACTCAGGTTTAAATAGGAGCTCTGATGATTCAGTGGCAATTGGGAACAAGAAAACTTTATTTCTTGTTTAACTGTCTTTCTCACTTGACCATACGGACTGTGAGGGCAGAGATGTTTATTTTTGTGTTCTTTATTGTATTTGCAGCCCATAGCTCAGCGCCCCGGCACTTTATAGGTCACAGAAATACTTGCGGAATGACTAAGTGGTGGGGGGAGGGGAGGGCGTGGCTCTTGAGTTTTGCATAATCCCCGGCAGAAGTTCTGTTTTGCAAGAGTTAGGAGAGAAGGTCCCTGAGGTGGGGCAGGCAAGATGGGGGGCCACGGGAGCGGATCTTAATGCTCATGGTTAGAAATTGAGATTTGACATATAAGGCCACTGGGACTCACTCTGGTCTTCCAAGAGGGGATGTTATATGATCAAAACCAGGGAACGGAAACGTGATTCTGGCGGCTCCGAGGGTGGATGGGAGCAGCAGAGGGAAGGGCTTGGAGGCAGGGAGGCCAGAGGCTGCCCTCAAAATTTCCTAGTTCTCCAGAGCCGATCTCGGCCTGGGGAGGGGGTTTAGACTGGGCTGTGAGCGCGCACACGGAAAGGGTCGCTAGGGGCTCTGCTTCCAGGGTCCCAGGAAAGGAATGAGTAGAGGCAGAGACAGTGCAGGAGGGCGGGGCCCAGGGTTTGGGCGGTCCTGGTGCCAACAGCCTAGTGAAACTGCCATTAAAGCAGCACCCCGATCCCCCCCCCCACTTTTGGCTTCTTGGTTGCCTGGGTGTACAGAGGAACAAATTTGTGGTGTGGACGAATTCCAGGCCAGTCATCCATCATCCACAATGAATACTCGCTAAGCACTCATCACACACTCGGCAGCCTCATCCTTTCCGAGAGAGTTCTGGAAGCAGTCCAGGGGTCTGCCCAAGGTGACTTGCCAGATTCTTCCTTGAACTTTGCTCCCTCTCTTGCTCCGTTCCCCGGTTTTCTTTTAATTCAGAAAAAGCAACAACAAACAGTTCCCAGCCCCCTCCCTCCGCCGGCCTCGTCCCTCCCTGCGGTTTGGCAGGGAAAGCGCCTTGGCTGTCCCGGAGATTATCTAACGCCGCGTGCTAAGGGCCGAGCGGTCTGGGCGGGGTCGCGCGCCCCCGGGGACCCGAGTCCCGCCCGCGCGCCCCGGGTCCCCGCAGCCCAGAGCCACCCGCCCCGGGTCCCTGCGCGCGGGGCGCCGGGGGGGGGGCAGAGTGCAGGCAGCCGACTCGGCCCCGCCACGGGCACAGCCACCCCTTCTCCAAGCCTCAGTTTCCTGCTCTGTAAAACGGGAGTGAGGGAACCCGCTCTCCTCACTGGCTCGTTGTCAAAGTCGAAGGCGGGAAGCGCGGGGAGTACTTGCAATGTGTATTACACAAGGACTAGCAGTTAATAGTATTGATTATTAGAAGTGTGGTTCAGCACGATCTTAAAGAGAATACGGGGGACACAATTGGTGATTTCCTTCTCAACCATTCTTGTAACCCTGCGCCGCCTTGTCCTCACAATGGGCTTGCACGTTCCCATGCCTTTGAACATTTTGGGATACGGTTTTCCACTGACTATTTCCGCAGGATTAGGGACCAACAAAAATCAGAATATTTCATGGTTTCAAAAGCAGCAACATACAAAGCACAATAAAACCCACAAAAGTAGAAATCCTTGCCTAACAGCCTTGTAAAATTTAACTCGACAGATAGGGCAGTGGAAAAATGGAGATCTAATACCAAGGAAGGGGATTTAGTGCAAAGTGCTGGGAGGCAAAGTGACGTTTGTTTCAAGAGTCCGTGAGCATTTTCTTGGAGGGAGTCATTCCATGTCACTTGGGTATGACTCAAAAGCACCGCTGGCTAGGTCTTCCTACAGCCATGGCCCCGGGCTCCCACCACGCCTGCGCTTATGTCGACGCACCCACGGCACTGTCCTGAAATCTCTGCTTTCCTTGGCCGGCTTCCCCCCGCAGCCTGTGGGCTGCCTGAGGGCAGGGGCTGTGTGCAGCAACCTTGGGGCCCCCGCTGGGCAGCCTCGTTGGGAGCCCCACGCCCTGCTTGTAGTCACGGTAGCGGTGGGTGGGCGTGGCCGGCTGATACGGTGGGGGCGGGGTGCACCGTGGAGGTCGGTGGGAGGAGAGGCTCTTTTACCCAAAACCAACGCCTCTCCTCTCCTTTCCGCAGCTAGGAGGGCTGACACGTCCCAGCAGCTTCAGGTAAGTACAGCAAAGGTGAGATTTTTGCTAGTGTGATCTACTTAAAAGGAAACCAAATGTAACTGTTGTCAGGCTTATCTTGTGATCAATTTGGGTGACGTCTTTTGGAAGTAACTTGGGAGAATTGACGAAATATGTTTCCAGATCCCTCTCCTGTCAGGCTGATGGTCACCCTTGTGAGCTCTAAAGGGAGTCTGAGAAATCTATGGTATGATCACGGCCAGAAGATCAGTCTTAACAGACAGAACACGGAACACCGCTGCCAGTAGCTGGAAAATCCAGGGGAATTCACTCGCAGCAGGTGAGTTCACTCACCTGAAAGACCCAAACTACTGTGTCTGGCCTTTGTGCATCTCTCGGGGTGAGGGAAAATATGAACTTCTGAAATTTCCCACTGGGAGCTTTACTGAGGGGCCATACCAAGTCGAGGCCTGGTGCTCTGCCCTGCTGGTGACTGACAGCCAGTCTCGAAGGGGAGTCTGTGCTGCCCTCCCTCTCCTGGGGCTGGAGGGGAGCAAATCTGATGACAGACATGCACAGAGCTGGATCGTGGATCTTTCCAGTAAATGTGTTCCGGGTCAATTTGTTAAATATAAGTATCACTCTTAAATAACACAAACTTGGAACAAACCATTACACATTTTTGTTTAAACTTTACAATACCGTTAACCGGTTCCTATCCAATCTAAATTCGATTTCTTTTTATCAAGGAAAGATGTTTTTCTTGCCGAAGGTAATACATCCATGTGAAAAATTAGCGTTTGCAGACAAGCAAATGGAAGGGAAAACGATGCATTCTAGATTGCGCTACTCAAACATTAAGCATCGCTAACCTCAGGTGACCCCCATCGCCCGCAAAGCTGAGCCGTGACACCAAAGCTCGCGGACAGGAAGCCTGAACACAGGCCTTCATTTGGCTTTGTCTTTTGGAGGCTGCAGTAGGTTGGGGGTCCACAGTGGAGTTAGCAGTGCTCTGTAGGATGCCCTAGGCTCTTGGGCCTCTGCTAGGCCACCTGAAGAGGACAAGCAGATGGCAGGGCAAAGGCCATCTGCCCCTGGAAGGGGTGGGGAGACCCCAAGTTCCTTAAGAGGAATAGGGTTTGAAAAAGGAACACAAACCTCAGGAAAACATCCGTGCACGTGGGTACCGTGAGGCACCCAAGACTTGGAGTATCTGTCAGTGGATTTAGCCGCACCGGTGGGAGTGGTGGGAAGGGACATCCGGAGTCCGGGCTGGTGACTGGAGAGGGACTCCATCCAGTGCCCCACAAAGCACATGAGGCCTCGCTGGGCTCCTGCAGCTTCCCAGGCCCCTGTCTTCCTGCAGTCATTCCAGAGCAAGTGGAACCATTTTGGGTTGGAGTCGGCTCTGAGACTCGTGGCCTGTGGGAGTGAGAGGCTTGGCTTATGTGGGGTACTTTGGGGCCACACTGTAAATTAGAGGAACAACTGAGACCAGCTTGTGAATGGAAATAATTACTGGGAACCACCTCAGAAGTTAATCAATGAAACCTGGAGGGAAAAAAATCAGTCCTGGGCAAGAATGTACCGCATACCATGGACCAGACATAAGGGCTTATTTTCTTCTCCTCCTCCCCCTCCTCCTCCNAAAGTCTCAATTTCCACTCCTCCAGCAGTAGATTTGCTAGAACACACAAGACAAAAGGGCTTCTTTTAGGGGTTGTTGAAGACATTCCCCAGGAACTGTAGCCTCTGTGTCCCATTGGCTCCAAACGCACAACTTGGAAAGAACCATGGCAACCTAGAAAGTTTCACTCATCCCGCTTATGATTCCAGGCTGAGCGCTGACAGATTTTATGTGTGAGTGGGGAAGATCGTAAACCCAGAGTTACCACCCCGCGCTCTCCGGAGCAGTGGGGAGACTGTCTTGTGCCTGTGGTTCCTGCTTGCAGACCAGATGTCAGTGTCAGCTCCAGGAGGGGGAGGACTGTGGACGCCCCGGTTTGAAGGAGAAACACACACACACACACACACACACACGCATGCGCGCACACACGCACAGGATCTCCTGATTTGGAACCCGTGATGGATCATGCAGAAGTGTTCCAATGTGAACCCCATTTCAGCTGAAAAAAGAAAACGACGTGCAGGGTGGATGGTGAGAACAAAATTGTTGTAGGGATTGCTTGAACTACTTGAGAACAAGGAAGGTTCCAGGCCTTTCAAAGGTATTCACATAAATAAATGTGTTGGTTACACTGATTCCAAAAAAAAATTTTTTTAAAGATTTTATTTATTTATTTGAGAGAGAGAGAGAATCTGAGGCAGACTCAGCACTGAGTGTGGAGCCCGTTGCGGGGCTCGATCTCACGACCTCAAGATCATGACCTGAATTGAAACCAAGAGGGGGTTGCTCAACCAACTGAGCCACCACAAGCCCCCCCCCATTCAAAAATTTAAAATAGCACCTGCAATAATTTGAGTTGTCAACACATCTAGATGAGGAACTCTAGACAAATGGTTTTCTGGATAATCGGTTGATGAAAATTCAAACAAATGGAATACCCTCCCTCCTGGGATATCACTCTGGAGGTTTCATGGGAATGGGCTGACCTATGACCTACAGACTCAGTGACCTGTCCCACAGGACAGCGGTGCCCAGAGTCAGCAAGGATTCCCTCTCAGCCTCCTCTGTTCTCCACTGTCCTAACTGCATAAAATTCTCTGCTTTTTTCCTTCATGATTATATTGTCTGTGCCTCAGTGTCCTTGTTTGTGAAATGAGGAAATGACAGTCCCTCCTTGATTTGGTTGTTAGATGGATTACATAAGTCATATATGTGAAGCAATTGGAATAGGGCCGGTCATGTAATAAGTGCCCAGTAAATATTAGCCATTGATGTTGTTTGATACTATTACTATTATATGTGTTCCCTCGTGTTCTTCCTGACTTGGATGCTGGCAGAGTTTCACTTTTATAGGCATTGATAGTCAATGGGAGTCCCACTTTCTTTTGGTTAGCAAAATAACTGAATCTCAGCAAATTTCCTGCTTTTAGCTGTTTTTGGACATTTTCATTGCTGCGGATGCCTGAAGGACTCTTTGATTACATCTGGGTTTGTGGCTTTTTGGGGGGCAGTTGAGTTGAATTAAATTGAATTGAGATATTAAGTATCCAAATGCTGAATAAGGAAAGTGCCCCTGGATTTGAAAATAATAAAAGTGTATTTCATTAACAATTTTAATAGTCTGAACTTTCCAGTAATTTGCTTTTGCCTTATTTCTAATTAGTCTGAGTTAGTGAGGCATTTTACATGTGCTGAGGGCATATTCTCTGTATGTTGGCATATACTGTCCAACTTGGGGTTTGTATCAGTAAAGGGGAATAGGAAGGTTTATATTTACAGTCAGATTACTACTGTGAATTTTGTGTGGGGAAGACCTACTTGGAGGTTGTCTACTTTCCTGCTTGGAGGTTGTCTACTTGTCTTTGTTTCCAGCCTCTCCGTGGAGAGAGCAGGTGGTTCCCTTTTGGAAGATTTCTGTCACAAAATTCTTTATTTGTTTTTTTAATGGGCTCGTTTGTTTATTCATGAAGTATGCATTTATTGATGGCTCACTCTGGGAATCATGGAAACAGCAGCAAGCAAAACAGCCCCTAATCTATGGACCTTACCTTCTGGTAGTGGAAACAAAAAATCAAGCCATAAATAACCGAGTGATAAATCTGATGGTGATAAATGCCGTGCAGACCAGGTGAGCGTGTGCAGAGTGAAGATGGGAGCAGAGGCTGCTAGTTTATCTAGAGAGGTCCAGGGATGTCTTCTCTGTTAAAGCAGTAATTGAACACAAGCCTAAAGAAGTGAAGGCATAAGGCACGTAGGTAACCAGGAAATGGGCCAGGGCAGGCAGAAGGGAAGGAAGTGCAAAGGCCCTGAGGTGAGAGCTCCTACTGAAGGAACTAAGATACTTCAATTTTAAAGAGGTGGAGAGGA
Organism: Ailuropoda melanoleuca; assembly: GCF_002007445.2. NCBI lineage: Eukaryota > Metazoa > Chordata > Mammalia > Carnivora > Ursidae > Ailuropoda > Ailuropoda melanoleuca. The sequence continues at coordinate 120,387,757 of NC_048225.1, forward strand.
ATTTGAGATATATGCAAGGTTGTAGTTAAGCAGGTTTGAAACTCAGATTTGGAATAAGGAATGTTCCAGGTGACAATAAATCACATATTTGTATTTATGTTTTAAGGTATGCCAGGATGAGAAGGTTTTATCTCATTTGTCAAATCCAATGGATTTGAAGTGGCTGTTTGGAGTTCGCTGTGGAGCAGGAATTGGAATGGCATCTCAGCTCACCGTTGTGGTCAGTTGTGTCGTCCATGGGAGTGAGTGTATGCATGTGGGGTCGGGTGGGGTGGCATGGAGGCCTCATATTTGCCATCCTGGAAGTAGGGTGGCTTCAGGAGAATGTACATCTGGGTTTCCAAGAGATCTGCTTGTTAGCAGACACTGGAACAAGAGCTGGGAGAGATAAGCACCTACAGTCACGCTGGCCCTTTCAGCCATGGCCATGCCCACCCCACCTCGATCTGACCTCCTCACATACCTTCACCCTACGTGTTGACAGGTAGAGTGAAGAGGGCAGGGGAAGGTCAGAGAGGTTCTCAAAAACTGTTTGCATCCCCCCCAAAGTTTCTTGAGAAGGAGACTAAAGCAAGGAAATTAAATTCTTATTGTCCATTAGGAAACGAAGTGAATTCTTGAAACAGGAGTCCATACCTACGTCTGCTAGGGATGGATTGTGTTTGCCCGGATGCATGCCTCTTCAGAGCCATGGTCCCCAGTTCCCAGAAGAGGTGAGAGTGATTGACCAGTTAGCTTCTCTCGTCCTGGGCTCTGGTAACCTGCAGTCAGGTGGAGGGTGGCCTGCATGGATCAGCTCAGTGTTGTTCCTGGGCCCTAGTCCCTAGGGCTGGTTCTCTTCCTCCAGGCCTCTACACCCAGGTAGTCTGAGAGTTGGAAGAGACTCCCCTTCCCCATCTCCACCCTCCCCTGCAATAAATACAGCCACTTCCACCAAGAGCTATGCCTGGTAGTTTCAGGAGCCAATGCTTGACTGGGTTAAGCAGGCAGCCTTCAAACTAAAAGGGGACTGTGGTGGGTCAAGCAGGGTGGCAGGCAAATGGAGAAAGAGCTGGTTATTAAAAACAGAGCGAAGAGGGAGACGGGGTTGCTAACCCCGATCTTGTTTAACCCCATAGGAATGCCGAAAGAGAGCAGGAAGATTTAGGTAAAGAAACTTTCAATGTCCACACTGCTGTGCACACAAGTGGGCATGGAGGCGGGAACGTGACCCTCGCATCTTCCGGACACTTGCCACCAGGGGGCGCCCGAGTTCACGGCAAAGTCCAGGTCCTGCTGGATCTGGGTCCGTGGCATTCTGGGAAAGGAGGGCAAAGACTTTCTTGAAAGCAGCCCTAGAGAAGTGATGTGGCGGAGGCTGTGCTCTCCAGTGATGCCGGGGAGGAGGTTCTCTTTCCTAAACGCCGTAGCCAGCACTCTTGGGCATTTCAGGAGCTCCCGGAGAGGTGGCATTGGTCCGCCCAGAGTCCAGCTCTGTGTTAAGCGGAGACCTGTGGACCATCGACCTCCCTTTCTCCCTCCTCAGTGCCCGCCGGCTTCCCTTCCCGCTCTTCCCCGGCTCCGATCCAGATCTTCCTGCCAGACATTTTTCATTTTTCATTTTAATTTTTTTCCACTGGAAAATAATCTTTGCTGGGACCCCATCAGCCACACCGCCAGCTCCTGACATGAAGGTGTCTTCTTTCTTTGCCATTCGGTCTTTTTTGAGTGGTAACCAGCAGGCGTTTTTACTCCGACCCCAGCATTCTGTGCCCCCTTCTCTTGTGCCCAACGTGGCTTCTTTCTCTTTCCCCAGGTGTGGTGCTGCCTGGAAAGAATTTGTGTCTGAGAATTGTTCTCTGCCAGACCAGAAACAATTGCGAAGAGCTGTGAGAGTCCGACCCTCTCTCACCAGGTCATTGTGGGGCAGTGGGTACTTTTATTTTTCTGGGGTTCCTTCATCTGGATGAGGGGGTGGAGGGGTTGGGTGAGAGCCCTCCCCTGTCCCCCAGCAGGCACAGGTGCCGAGCTGCCTGGCTGGAGAAGGACAGAGGGCTCTTGGGTCCGAGGCTGAGCAGGGGGCCCCAGGACGATGAGACCTGAGCCCATGGTTCCTGCCTGCTTCTCAGCTTCCACACAGCGTCTTTTCCATCTAAGTGCACACGAGGCGTTTATAGACTTCATTTTCCCGGCAGGCTCTAGGAGCGTCTTGTGATCCAAGAATCTCTTGTTAGTTTTAGACTCGAGCAAAGCTGTGTATCAGAGTCCAGTTGGAGAACAGAAGCCACTCCACTTACTTAAAAACGGTGAGAATTTAATATAAATAATAGTTAACTAGGCATAACATTGTCAATTAGGTCACTGAAAAGGCAGGAGAGAACACTAGGTTATCATAACTGTAGTGATCACAGGAGACCCTACCACTTGCAGGACTCGGGAGACAAAGGGAAGAAGATGGAATTACAAAAATTAGGACCTTGGAGGATTGGCCTGGTGGGCCTGGGACCCAGACCTCTGAGGATGGGGCATGGCCAGCTGGTGTGTCTCTGACACGGACACCCAGCTGCTAGCTGTGTGGTGGTGGGGGGGATGTGATGGCCTTCGGCTGCTAGCAGGGGAAGGCATTGCTACCACCGGGGTGAGGAAATATTGCTGGCTCATCCTTCAGAGCCACAGATAGAAGTAAGGAAGCCCAAAGAGGCAAACTTCCAGGAGGAGTAAATCCCTTCTTCCACCGTCTTCACCTAGCAGAGCCTAACGTGGAGTCATCTGGAAAAATGGAAAAACAGAAATGTATAGAATCCTAGCCCCAGCATCGCAAGGACGATTTTAGAGCTGAGAGACCATAGTCTAAAATCTGGCACAATATGCTTGACTGGAATCGCAGAGGGGGTCAGGCTTGGGCAAGGGCAAGGGAGAGACACTCACCCGGTTTTTTTTTCCTTTCCTTTTTTTATTGCTGATACTTCAAGACTAGTAGGTTTGATGATCAACCCCTAAGATGTCAGCCTGGCTTCCTGGGACAGGAGGCTTATGTGGTTCCTGCACAGTTAGATGCCCCCATTCTTGGCTATCAATCCAGAGAAAGTTCTGTGGAGGCTTGCAAGGCACGGGTGTCTCTGGGACTGCTCCCTGAGGCTGGGAAGGCCAGCAGACACACTGCAAACAGGAGAGCTGCTTCCCTCTTATGGACACCTGTGGTTCTGCATGAGGGCAGTGTGACCTGCCCTTGGTAGGACTTCACCTGCCCACCTTGAATTCCAGGAGTGACATGGGAGTTGGCTGGGAAAGGTCAATGTGATCCCCTTATGTCAATGAAGAATCACTGGTTCATGGTGATGATGCCTTTCTTCAAAAGGGATGAAGTCTCATCACTGAGATCCAGATCCCCTCCTTGAAGAACCCAATGGCCTATTTGGCCAGCAACAGAGATCCAAAGCTAAAAGAGAAGCCTTTCTCGTCTAGATATCTGCTTTGGGCCTTGGGGTATCCTTTAAAGTGGGGCAGGGGGCAGACTTTCTCTGTAAATAGCCCAGAGGGTAAATGCTTGAGGCTTGAGACCACACTGTGTCTGTCTCAGTGATCGGTCTGCTACGGTAGGGGACAGCAGCCTTGGACGGTAGCCAAACAAAAGGGTAGATTGTGTTCAGATGCAGCTTTATTACCAACACAGAAATTTAAATTTCATATAATTTTAATCTGTCATGAAATATTATTCTCCTTTTGATTTTATGAAATTATTTAAAAATATGAAAATCATTCTGAGCTTGGAAACCTTATAAAGACAGGCAGTGGGTTGGATTGGGCTCATGGCTAGCGTTGATGGACCCTTGATTTACAGTCTTCAACAGCTCAGGTCCTTAGGTGGTGCCCCTGTGAGCCAAAATCATCAAAGTGGCTTCTGTACTACCTTGCAATTTCTAGAAAGTTAGCAGTGTACCCACAGGATTGAGCTCCTGGGATCCCACAGGCCATAGGCCAGCCTGAGCTTTCTGTGCCCTCCTTTGCGGGTTTGAGGGGCTTCTGTGGGAGAAACTCTAGCTCTAAATTCTACCATTTTTCTGAGGAGACAGAGAACCTTGTTCTCCCTTAAATGCGTAGTGCTGGTTCAAAGAAATTGCTCTGTCCATCTGAACCTAATACATAGTTTGAAGAATCGCGCAGTATACCGTTTCATCACTTATGAGAAGAATCACCCCAGATATCTTTAAACAGCACGCCCCCTCCATGCACTGGGAATATGCTGGGTTTGATGACAATGGGATTTTTTTACATGGTTTCCTGGAAACACCATCCTTTTCCAAAGCAAGCTGCACTGTATTATAACTTACATTCAACGTGTGGCTTCATTTGTCTCATGGATATTTCAATTGGAGATTCGAATGGGGACAGGATACATACGAGGAACTCTGAAGGATTTGAAAGGGCTTTGGAGGAAGAAAGTTGAGAGCAGTGTTCCCTTTTGGGTCACTCAGTGGGGTGTGGATCTGTGTGTGTGCTGTCTGCGGTGTGCGTAAGGAAGCTTGGAGAAAATGCCCAAGAACTGAGTAGCTGGGAACGTGGGGGAGACGCTTCACTGCATCTGTTTTTATTCTCTGACTGTGAGCTGCGTCCGCATCTGCCTCTTCCCTCCCTCCCGCCCCACCTGTCAGCAGGACCTGACTCCGCCAGGCTTTGAGGCCACAAGGCTCCAGAAGACACACACGTGTGTGTTTGCTGCGAAGGAGGCAGGCATCTAAGAAAAGCTGGTACTATCATGTGATGCACGCTAAAGAGCCCGCGAAGGGACCCAGAGGAAGTGCCAATTACCTGCCGAGGAGCAGGAGAGGCGTATTCAGCCGGAGGAGGAGGGACGGGGCCTCCTGGCTGAGGGCAGGCCTGCGCCCAAGCACGGGGGTGCTCTCCCAAGAGTCTGGGCACCGTCTGTGGCCCTTGCCGGGGTCGGGGGTGGTGTCTGGTGTTGCGTGAGCCAGGGCAGAGAAGAGAAGGGGAGTGGGGGGATGAGGCCTGGAAAGTCAGTGGGGGACAGTGTGTGAAGGTAAATTTGTACTTTCCTGGGGCTGGGGGGCATCCCTCAGAGGACCCACAGCAATGAGGGCGTGGGGCAGTGGTGGCTACAGACTGGAGGCCCCCGGTCTGTGAAGTGGGGGGTTGGACTAGCTGAGCCCCGGGTCCCTCACAGGGCTGACTTTTGGGGTCAGTGTTTGTTCTCTTTATGAAATAGGTAAACCCATCCCGCTGAGGCTTAGCCGGGTACCTGGGGAGGCCTCCCACCCAGGCTCTGCCTCCAGGAGGGGAGCAGTCCTCTGTCCTGTTGCTCAGGGGAGAAGAGGCAGCCTGGGGAGAAGTGGCTGCCCGTGCCGGGGGGTGAGTCAGTGGTGGAGGCAAAGCCCGCTACCCAGTGGGAAGAAAGATGAGTCGCTCAAGAAACTGATGGCTATGCTCCTCCCTCCCCACCCTGCCCAGATGTTCGGGGAGACTCTGGCTGAACTCTGGGGCACGCCCATCCATGTTCCTGGCAAGCGTGGCAGGCTGGAGTGTTTCACTACCTGGCTTTTAGCTGCTGCTGGCGCAGAACCAGGACAGGATGGTTCAGTCCTTGCGAGGACTCCGTGATGCCGGAATGGGCAGGACACCTCAGGTGGGTGCCCTGCTGTCGTTGGAAGGGTCCGAGGCAAAGGTTTAGTCACTGGGACTTGGCAGCTCCAGATGGAGGCAGAGTACTTGCCAGGCTGATGTTCGGGGTGGATCTCTCTCTGCTTGCATATGAAATCAATGAGATAATGAATGTGAAAACATTTTGAAAAGTCACCAAACGTCTTGCATCCCATGCTGCTGCTCTTCCTTCTGCATTTCCCACTCTGTGTCTGGACAACCATTTCCCAAAGCTTCCTTGATTCCTCTTCTCCTTCCGCTGTTCTCACCTCCCGACTAAGCAGACACTGAGCTTTGTTGACTTGATTTCTGAGATGTCTTGCACATGCATGGCCCTTGGTTCCGTTTCTGCAGTCCCTGCCCTGGCCCAGGCCCTGCATGTCTTACTTATACTAGAGTGATAAAGTCTATCTGTTCTACTTCCCCTTTCTTCTTTTGAATTATCAGCCACACTGCTACCAGATGTTGTCATCTTAGACTATACTCCTGACGATTTTACTCCTCCCGTCCAAAGCGTTCAAAGGCTATCTGTTGTCTACAGAGTGATAAACTCTGAGGTCTAGTGTTCAGGCCTCCCGGCTGGCCCACTTCCCTGTGTTCACAGAGATCCTCTGGCTCACCTTGGCTTTTTGCCCTTTGTGCTTTCACTCAAGCCCTGCAAACTGCCTGAAATGCCTTCACTTTCAAAAACCTCCTGACAAGCCTTTTCTCCATTCTTCAAGGTTCAAAAAGGGTGGTAGATAAATGACGTACGGGATACGAAAGGTGGGGATGATTATATTTTAGATGCATCAAAGAATCTTTAAAAAAAAAAACTGATCTCATTGATGCATTCACACAGCATAGATTCATTTTGTGCAGGGCACTGTGCTGTGAGTTGTGGTGGAAAGGCTCCCTGCGTATGCACGTGGGCACAGGGATCTAGCGCTTTGAGGGTGCAGTAGACACTTTGTTTTCTTGCTTACTCAAATCCACAACTGTAGCTCCAGTGCTAGTGTGAAAATATCTGGGGGGTGGCTGTGTCTCTTTTTGCTCCAGCTACTAGGAAGCTCAAAGGCAGATGTGACTCCCAATACAATATTCATTCGCTTATTCAAACATTCACACATAGCAGGTGCCAAGGATGGACTCAGAGCTTTGCTACATCAGATTGATGAGCAAGACATGTACATAGTTTCCGCCCTGAAGAGGCAACTATTAATTCTTATATAGTTAGCGTATCTTCATTTCTGTTCTCTGTTCCTGATCTTTGTTGATTCCATTTTTAGGGTTTTTTGGAGTGTTTTGTTTGTTTGTTTGTTTGTTTCAAGTTTTTATTTAAATTCCAGTTAGTTTACAGATAGTGTAATATTAGTTTTCAGGAGTAGAATTTAGTGATTCATCCCTTACATACAATACCCAGTGCTCAAATATAACTTTAGTTTCATGTTAACTAAAATTATTTTCAGACGAGGAGAAGTACTGTCCATATATAAAAGTAAAAATGTTCCAACACTGCTAATGAGGTCCCAGATTTGATCTCTGTTGCCATGAATTATGTATTTTTGTTCTTTTATCATGGGGTCTCTCCTAACGCCAGCTAGACATGTAAATATAACCGGTGCAAAGTTTGATGTGATCAAAGCAATCTTGTAGGGCTTTATTTTTCTCTGTTCCATCTTGAAAACTCAGAGTGACCTTTCGTATTCTGTCACGATGAAAATATTAGCCCCAAGTTGTTATTTTGGGGGATGATTTGCTTTCCTGTTCCCAGTATATAATTTTAATTTTAAAAAAATCTGTCACAGTATTGATCATAGTTGTACGGCACCTGGAATCCTTTCTAGAAACTAGGCAGGGTATACGATGTAAATAAATTAGCATTTGAATAAACATGGCATATCCATCAGAAGAAATGAGAGTGTGGCGTTTCAGGGGTTAGGGGGTCTCCTCTTAGAGGCCACTCTGGTTTAATGCAGTGGGTGGGTGGAGAGGCAGGTGGGATCCCCTCCTTCCTGAAAATCCCTGTAAGGAGCTAGGGCGTTGCTGCTGGGTTGGTGGAGGTGGGCTCTGCCCCTGCTTCACACAAAGCTGCCTCTGCGTTGGGCAGTGCCTGCCCGTGGGCGTGTTTGGGGGTGCTGCACCCCAGCACTGGGGACCCCCGTGCTGCAGAAGGCTTTAGTCCGGGCCTCCCGCTGTTCTACCAGCCCGTGTTCAAAGACTTCTGCCTAATCCACCCACACATTCACCGTGCATGACTGAGGCGTGGCGGGCACAGGAACCAGCGAACCAGGCCCAGGATTTTAACAGACCTCATGTCTTCACAGATCTCCCTCTGTTTGGGTGCCTGGGGAGTTCGCTCCTTGTGCCCCCCCCCACACCCATTATTTCCAGGTTCTCGGTATTGAGTGTGAAGTGTCACATGTAGATGTCAACGATGGGGCTTGTTAGAGCCCACAAGTGAGAAGCTTGGGCAGGAAGCCTGCAATCTGGGGACTTGTTACGGAGCATGTGGGATTTTTCCAAAAGACATCCCTTCTCAGGTTGGGGGTGGCATCAAAAGCCAGATTCCACCCGAACCCCACTTGGTGCCAAAGACTGTCTTCGCTCCATTTAATTTCAGTCACGTTCTCTGGACACCTGTGCCCACATGCTAGGTGCTAGGGCCACATAAGTAAAATATGGTCCCAGAGGTGCTTATTGTCTCATGATGATGAGAATGATGGTGGTGGTGATGGGGACAGCAGTAAAATTCACTGAACGCTTGCTACATGCCTATTCCTGGGCAAGGTATTTTGTATTATTTCATTTAACACACAAATTCACCCCAAATTATTCCCTCAGTTTACTAAAAGGGGAAACTGAGTCTTGCAGAGATTAAGGAACTTGCCCAAGCTATCATAAGGGGCAGAATCAATGATCAGTCCGAGGTCTGTGTGACCTCTAACTGCCCTCCAATGCCACCCTCCCAGTCAGAGGGCACAGCCTCTCCAAGGCACAGAGATGCCTCAACTACCCAGCGATAAGTGCCATGGCTAAACACAGGGACTCTGTCTGAACACTGGTGTCGCTCCTGTGTGCCCCTGAGAACACAGCAAAGCCCAGATGATTTTTCTTCAGAAGCTTTTTCTGCTCGATCCTCAGCAGGCTAGATGGGAACGTAAAGGATATTCGAGCATTAAGTGAACCAGACGGATTATTAGGGGTTTCACAGCCATTTCTTCTTTTTTTTTTTTTTAAGATTTTATTTTTATTTATTTGACAGAGATAGAGACAGCCAGCGAGAGAGGGAACACACAGGGGGAGTGGGAGAGGAAGAAGCAGGCTCATAGCGGAGGAGCCTGATGTGGGGCTCGATCCCATAACGCCAGGATCACGCCCTGAGCCGAAGGCACACGCTTAACCGCTGTGCCACCCAGGCCCCCCCATTTCTTCTCTTAACTCTTGAAGGCTATGTGATTCTTTTCATTGTACAGATCAGGGTGCTGGGGCCTGGAGGAACTGACTGATTTAAGTTTGAACAGTTCATCCATGTCACAGCGGGGGTTTGAACTCAGGCCTCCATGTTTCCAAAGCCAGGCATGCTCTTTCTGATACACCTAGTTATGCCATGAAATGGACTAAAACTTAAGGACCCTGTCTGTTGAGTTAACAAATGCTCGCTGGGGCTCTGGTGAGGGAAAGCACTGTGCCGGGCACAGGAGAGACAGAGGAGTCGGCCACGGAGCCTTGTCCGAAGGAGTGCACCGTCCAACGGCGGGTGGGGTGGGCCGTGCAGATGATTCTAGACAAGATCCCAAAGAATGCGGTGCTGTAAATGGTGCCTTTGTTAGCTGACCCCCCCCATTCCGGCCGGCTGGTTTGGGATGCCCCCTTTCACCTCCTGAAAGTTCCAAAGTGCTGGTGCTCTAGCTCCTTTGAGAGATCTGAACGTGAGCACAGGACCAGGGGATTCCTGGGGAAGAGTTCTGAGGTCAGAAGAGTTTGCAGCTCCAGTGCCCCCCACCACTCTGGTCTCTGGCCGCCCCACCAGAGTGCGGCCTTCTCTGTCTAGGCAGTAACGTGTCTGCTTTTTTTCCTCTCGCTGGAAACGCACTTTGACATTTTTTAACAAATAACACAATTTTCCCTTTGTGTTTCCCTTAATAAAACACAGAAATGAGAGCAAGAAAAGGAAAGTAAAAAAACATGTTCCTGTCATCTCCACTCTGTAGCAGGATGTCCTCCCTCCCTCGCTGTCTCCCTCCCACCACGCGAGGGCCTCTGCCTACCCCGTCCTCAACTCCTCGCCCCACATCTCAGCCACAAGCGTTCATGAGTCTGGTGGTGGTGCTTCTGGGTTCTCTGCTGTAGAAAGGGTGGCTCCTCGGCGGGTCTGCTTGCCTCCCTGAATCTTCCACAGATGGCTCCTTGACAGAGGACAGGTGACGGCCGAGACCTCAAAGAGGACCAGGGCCCCCCCCAGATGAAGCGGTACCAGCAGGTTACAGGTCCCTGCGCACCCTCTTGACGCCCCTTATTCATTGTTGCTCCTTCTTCATTACCCTGGCCTGTCTTCCTCCAACGATGGCAGCTTCCAGACCAGCCTGGCAAGGGCCCTCCATTTCCTCCTCAAAGCAAAGTACTAGGCGAAAGACATAGCGCCTGGATCTCTTGGAATCTGCTTGAAGTTGCAGGATTCCTGATGTTTGGAACAGCTGCCTATCTCTTAACGGGATAAAAGTTAAGTTTCCACACTTGGGGCCAAACACCAATTGTACAATTGCAATTCGGGGGAGATGTGGCCTACCAGCAGCCCATATGGAAAAGGACAGAGGAGGCTTTGTTCATAACATACACAGAATGAGTCAGCGGCAGCCACTGAAAATGCTAACCCCAAATCAGGCCATGTTAATGAGTGTTTTATGGCCAGAGAGAGGAGACTGAGGTCCCGAATGCACGATCATTGGAAAGCTGCAGCAGGTCTGGGTGCCATAATTTAGGAGGGATAGAGAAAAACTGGAGCAGGTTCAGAAACAAAGTGAACAGAACAGAGAGGGCAGCTCTGCCCACATCTGACAGATCTTGGAAGTAGGATTTGACATTTCCAATGGCCAACCCTGAGCAATCAATGGACCAGATGTGGCCATGCTAGGAAAACGAATTTTGACCCAATATAAACTTAACACTTGGACCAGATGAGCTTTAAGGTCACTCCCATCTCTAAAAGTCAGTCATTTGGGGTGTCTCTTCTAAAGCCTGTTTACCTCACTTCCACAAACTCTCAGAAAACAGTATTTCTGATAAAAGGGAGACTATGGCGGCTTCTTCATATAGAGCTTCTGGACAGTGGGCTTTGTGGCCTCTTCTGTCATTAAAAGGGTGAAATTGTAGCATTTGAGTCTAAAATGCAAAACCATGTGACATGATCAGGGGAACCTTTCACAGATGGAAAGATGTCTGTTTACTTACCCACGATGTCACCGAGCTGGTTCAGGCCACAGTGAAATGATACTGGGGGAGGAGTGGGGTTCATGATCCCCAGTTCATTGAGAGGGGGAAGATAAAGCATAAAAGAGAAAAGCCCGAACACACAAGGTGTATCTTTAATGGTTTGGACACATCACTTAGCCACATCAGTGTCTACACCTGGACCAATTCTGCAAAGTGCATTATAAGGAGCCGTTGGTTCTATAGCCAACTCCACCCCATTGTTTCATAGACTCAGACTAGGAAGGCCTTTCAGACCACTGAGTGAGTGAGTACAGCCCCATCATCGCAGGCGGGAAGTATAGTTGCTCAGAAAGGTGAACTTGGCCTGCCCCAGTGGAGAGCTGGCCATGCAAGTGAGGTCCTTGGATTCCTGACCTCATGGGCTTTCACCTTTACTAGAGTGCCCCCCGCCACCCTAGGGAGCACAACACTCACCCGTCAGATAAATAGTTGGCATTTGTTAATCACATATATGTGCCTGGCTCTGCACTAAGGACCCCAGGGCTCATAATGTGATTCTGAGACACAGCCCCCTTCGTGAAGGTGCCCAGGAGTCTGCTGGGGGAAAGACAGTCCTAGCCAATATTTGCGAGTGACCTATACTAATCAGGCTGCCTTCCAGATGCAAAGACCATTTAAGGGGCTTGGGTCCCAGATCAGATGAGAATCTATTCACTTTCAGGGTATTCTCTAAAAGGAATATTCTTACCACCGGTCAAACATATTTCATAAATTCAAGACCTTTAGTGAAACCAAAACTATTGGGCATTTAAAAATACTCCTTATGCTTGTATTTGCCCGACTACTTTTTTTTTTCTTGCCCAACTTCTATTTTATAGGTTATCCTAAGAATACTTTGGTAATTCATATTTCCCCCCCACACTCTACCTGGGGTGGCAGAAAGGACAAAGGACAGGTGTCAGGGGACATGCCACTAGCCATCTGGGCAACATCAGAGAAATCTCCCAGCCCTGCTAAGCCCCAAAGATTCATCTGAAACAATGGATAAAACTATTTGTTCTGCCTACCTCACAGGTTTGTTGTAAAGATCAAGCAAAATCATGTATGTGAAAGTATCTTGGAAAGTATAAAGCAGCATTCAAATGTAAAGTATTAAACTCTTTGCCCTTTTCCCTTGTTTCCCTGAAGTCATATTCTGTGTTTGGCTTGTGGCTGCTGGCAGAAAGCACTTATAATGGCTAGCGGGGTCAAGGCCCCCCGAGGGCATGGGAGAAAGAGCTGCCAGCACTTTTTCTTTAAAAAAAATAAGGAAGTGGTCCTGTCCTTGGAGAAGGGAATAAAAAGTGCTGGCTATGTGGCATCTGGCCGGGTCAGGTTCACTCTGCCAAATGCCTGGCAATTGTAATTCAGTTCCCTTCAGGTTAGGAATTGAGGGGTCCCCAGAGAATCCTGCTGAACTGACCCTTCCCGTGGTATTCACTCTGCTCCCATTTTCCTCACCTGTAATATTGGGATAATCATTGCTTTCACCTCATAGGGTTGCTGTAAAGATGAAATGAGTTAACTGTGTAACCAAGCCTGGCACATAATAAAATGTTCGATAAATGTTAGCCCGCGTTATGATTTATTTATTGAGTATCCACTTGGGGCCAGGCACCATGCTAACCTCCCGGAGCACACAGATGATTAAGACCCTGTTCCTGCTCCTGGAGGGGCTAAAAAGTCTACCACTGGAAGCTAAGGTTGGGAGGTGTAGGGAGTTGACATTTCCCCCCAGTACTTTGCTCCCCTAAGTATGCCCCCTTCCTTAGCTGACTCAGTGTCATTGAGGGCTCAGGGTCTGGGGAGTCAGATCCTACCTAGTCTCTGCCAGGAGCCCGATTCAAGCTTTGGCCGTGGCTCCTATGGCCTCTGCACACCCCATCCGTGAACGGGTTTCCATCTGAAACAGTGAAGGGGTTTCGAGCCCCGTGGAAGTTGGGAACTTTGCGGGAGCCCCGGCTGACCGAGAAGGGGACTGAGGAGCTCGGTGCCGTGGGGGCCCGCAAGCAACCACACTCCCGCCAACAGCTTCCTGGCGCTTCCGACGGCGCGGGAAGGGCTGCGGCGCTGCTGTCGCCTGCGGTGGCGGAGAGCGGCCGGGGACGCAGCGTGAGAGCGCCGCGGTGCCGGGGGCGCGGGGGGCACGGGCGGCTGTCCCGCCGGCGCGCCCTGACAGAGCCCTTGCACGTGGAGGGGAGGAAACTTTGCGTGCCTGCGAGGCGGCCGCGGCGAGCTGGGCAGCGCAGCCGAGCCGGGAAAGGGAGCTCGGCGGCCGCTCCAGGGGCGCGCTCCCAGCCCGCCTCCCCGCGCACCCCACCCCCCCTCCGCCGCGCGCCGCGCCGCGNCCAGGGGCCGGCGCTAGCTCGGGCTCCCTCCCGGCCGCGCAGGCTGCAGCCTCGAGGGCCTACGCCGCTCCCTGCCGCAGCTCCCCGCGGCGCCCGGCCGCTTCCTCCCGCCCCTGCCGCGGGGAGCGAGCTCGCCCACCAGGTAAGGAGGGCTGCGCGTTCCTGGGCTCCGGCTCGGGCGGGCGTGTTTCGGAAAGTTGATTTGAAATGCATCCAAGAGCGAGCAGGGCCAGCCACGGCTCCTCCCCGAGGCGACTTCTTCGCTCCTGCAGACGTTCCCGGCACCAGCAGACCGGCTGGAGGACCGCCCCGCGCGCCCCCAGCAGCTCTCAGCGCCCGGGGTCCGCGAGCAGGCGGGCGCGCTCCGGCTCGCTCTCTCGGCCCCGCCTGGGCCGGGGCAGGTGAGGGACGCCCCGGACCGGTCGGGGCGCGGGCCGTAGACCTCGCAGTCCCGCGTGCCTGGGCCCGGCCCCGCGAGGGGAACACCCACTCCTTTCATCCCAGTCTCCCCACGTCGCTGGGTTCCCGCAGAGTTGTCCCTTGGGCCCGAGTTAGTATAGGTTAGGGCGGAGTCGGACTCGGGAAACCTGGGACTGAGGACGGGGTGAGGGTGTGTGTGTGTTGGGGGGGGGCAAGCGAAGGAGAAGCGCAGTTGGGGGGCGGAGGTCTAAGTACAAAACTCGTTGACTTCAAGTGAAATCAGATCAGTCAGAGCAGTTCGCGGTGACTCGTCACTCTCCTCCCACCCCACGTTTCTCTTGGCTGGACTGTACCCTCCCGACTCATTCTGGTGACCCTGGACACTCCCTCCGCTCTTTCCCAGGAGTGTGGCGGCTGTGGGCTCCCGATCCCAGAGGGCACGGACCCCAGAAGCATCGTTTCCTCTCCTCTACAGGTCCTCCCGGCCCGGCCCGGCCCAAACATGCTGGACGGCCTGAAGATGGAGGAGAACTTCCAAAGCGCTATCGAGACTTCGGCGTCCTTTTCCTCGCTGCTGGGTGAGTGTTAAGGCCGTGCGCCCCGGGCGCACTTTTCCCACCAGACCCCCAGCTCTGCAGCCCAGCTCTCCCGGACCCGGTCGGCAATAAGGGAGCCAGGGCCCGAGTCCGGCACTCAGTTGAGCCGACGCTCCGTCTGTCCGTCAGTCCCCGTGGGTCTTTCCTACCTCAAACCGACAAGCCGCCCCAGGCCTCACGCGCTGGGCACCAAATTCCCCAAAGCCGTGAGGGGCGGGCGAGATTGCTCGTGGGCGTCTGAGTGGCAAGTGATTAAAAATACCCAGGGCTGGATTTTTAATCACGGAGCTGATCGACATCTCGTAAACGCCTCCCGCTTCTCGGCCGCCTAGGGGCGAGGATAGAAAACCCGAGGCTTGAAGGCGCCCAAGTTCGAGGCAGCTTCTCGTCCCCACCAACTCCAGCCCCAGTCTCAGCCTCGGGCCCGGTCGAAGGGCTTTTCCGGGCCGGTGGGCAGCGCAGCGCGGGGATTAGCCCGCACCGCAGGGCCCTCACTTCGGTTTTAATTAACTGGAGCCGGACCTCGAGGCCAGCGGGTTTCCCCCCTGCCTCCCCAATCCCTTTGCAGCGACCGCGGAGGAGCCGCGAGCCTAGGGCCTCGAAAGGGTGTCCACACGCGCGGGTCTCGCTGATCTGGGCAAAGGATTCTCAATCCCACCTCCCACCCCGACCTTGGTGCTTCTCAGGTGTGGGCGCGGGTGTTTTAATATTTTAGCGGGAGGGATTTTCGTTTTGTCATTTAAACCTCTTGCCTCTTTCCGTCCTTCGGAACCGCTAGAGCGGGGTGAAGGCGATGAGACAGTTTGGCTGGAGAAACCATATCCAGAGAGGAATTCCCCCCTATTCCCTAGATGAAACGAAATCACGCGCACTGAGTTCCCCTCTTTCAACCACGCTTTCGGAAACTTCTCGACTCGGTGCAGCGTCGGAAGAACGCGGGGGCCTGAGGTGGCATTGCCCTGGCACGGAGCGCGCGCGACCTTGTGCCTACAGCGGGCGTCGCGGCTCGCAGTGTGCGCTCCGCCCAGCTCACGGAGGCTCCCAACGCCAGGGTCCTGGCCCTGAACGCCGAGACAGGACAGAACGAATAGACAATTTTACAATTGAGAACTATCTCGCTACTCTTCTTAGCCCTCCCTGCGTGCCCCAAGGCGACTGGCCCCACTGAGAAGCTGGTGGCAGGATCCCCCAAGGGAAAAAGCGACAGGAGTGTAGCAAGGAAATGGGGAAGGGTCAGGCCCTTTGGGACACCACGCGCAAGAGTATTGTTATCAGGGGACAAGGCCTTCTTTAAATAGCTGTGAAATGTGCTGACAAAGGCGGCCAAGCGTTCCCACATCCTAAAAAAGGGCACCCCTCCCCAGCAAAATAAAGGAACAAAGGGACAAAAGTCCAAGGGGTAGGGTAGAGAGCATTCCCCGTTTGCGTGGAGTGGGTTTGGGGTGGGTGTCGCTCGCACGCGCGGTAGCTGAGCGTGCGGGATTCACAGAATTCCCGCCGCATCTCCGCGCCCTGCTTCTTTCCTCTTCCCCTCCCCGTTTTGATGCTTCTTAATTATGAATACATCTACATACATATATATACATAAAATTATACGTGAAAACCCACCTGCAACTAGTACTACAGTCAAGGCGTAGCACTTTGGGCTTCATTGCTTTGAACAATACTGAGTTTGCCTGGAGCAAGTTGGTATTTTTCTGTACGCCTGAGACTTTTTGGGAGAAAATTAAAAATTTAAATGTTTTCCCTAAAAAAATACAACAGAATCGCGTTTTAGCCAAAGGAAAAAACCAATCCCCCCAAATTCTTTTTATAGACTCACCGTTTCATAACAGTCAAAAGAGACAAGCATAGTGATTTAATGCTTACGTGATAAACCTGGGAGCGCAAATTTATTTGTAGTCTGATTTTACTGGTTGTGCGCACATTTGCGCGAATACCTGGGTAGGTTTGATAATGAAGGCCACTTATTATTTCTGTCCCCTGCCCTGGTAGAATTTAAACCTTCCCATAGAGTTAATGTTTATTAGAAACAACACCTGGTTTGATTTTTCTCGTTCTCGGTTTGGTTGATTAGCGGGGGGCTTCCCAGGGTGGGGGCGCAAGGGAAATCGGCGGGCATGGAGTGATCCGAGCGGGTCCCGGCCAGGGTTGGCCGCGATGCTGGGCCGGCGCGGTTGACCGGAGACCGTCTATTGCTGCTGTAGGCAGAGCGGTGAGCCCCAAGTCTGTCTGCGAGGGCTGTCAACGGGTCATCTCGGACAGGTTTCTGCTGCGGCTCAACGACAGCTTCTGGCATGAGCAGTGCGTGCAGTGCGCCTCCTGCAAAGAGCCCTTGGAGACCACCTGCTTCTACCGGGACAAGAAGCTCTACTGCAAGTATGACTACGAGAAGTAAGTGATCGCGTCGCCGGAGCGCGGCCCCCACACGGGCACCAGCAGCGAGCGCTGGAGACTCGGTCCTCCTTGACCCCCACCCGCTTCCGGAAGGCGCGAGAGGCACCCGCGCTCCCAGGGACGCAGAGTGCCGGTTCAGTCCCAGGTTGTGGCCTGTTGCCCTCCCCCGGGGCGGCGGAGACATGCGCGGTGCGCCCTGCCACGACAGGCCCTCGGGGGCGCGAGCCACGGCTCCCTGCTCGCCCGGTGTGCAGCCTTCCCAGCTCCTACTCCGACGTGGCCCTTACCAGAGGACACACCTCTGTGGGGGCTCCGACCCGATCCGCCCCGTTCCCGGCTCTCCCCTTCCCTGGGGTGCCCCGCGGGCGGCCAGTGGCCCGCGTCGGCTCGCGGGGTTCCCACTCCGTCCTGGCCACGTGTCTGTGCCACCCACGCGCTTAGAGCCAGCAGCGAGGTTTCTGCCCGCACGGCCTCCGTCCCCTGTGCGCGGCTCCCGCTCGGCTTTGTCCACCGGCGTCGCGACAGACTGGGCTCTGAAATGGCGCGGCTGCCCCTCCGAGCTCCGCGCACGACCCTGTTTGCCATTTCTCTTACGGTCCCCGACCCCCCGCCGTTTCTCAAAAACCCTGGGGCGCAGGGGCAGTTAGGCCAGAAGCGGGGCCTGACCTGAGGCTCCCTCCTTCCCGAATTCCCGCGTGGGTGTGCGGTGCAGGCTTGCCCCGGATTCAGTTCTCTCCTGCCGACGTGACCGTTCTGGTGTGTTTGGAGGAGAATTAGGCGGCAAGTATTTAAGAAAGGAGTATTTGGAATCTAGATTTCTGTAATGCCTACAGCCTGGATGCGGCCGGTAGTGGGAGTTAGAAGGATTTCCTGGTTCTCGCCAGGCAGGCCCGGAGTTGCTTAGTGGGTCCTTGGAGAGGGAACTGCTTTTCCTCGTCAAAACGACTCGTCAGTAGGGACACTGACTTCGCAAAGCTGTGCACGGTCCTGAAGGCAAGGAAAGCGGCTGAAACGCAGGCCTCTCTTTTTGCACACTAGGATTGGTGTGTGGGTCCGAGTTGGACGCGCCTGCGCGCGCAGGAGAATTCCGCATTTGTTACTGGTGAATAAAAGAGCAGTACGTGGGGATAATCAAGGGAGGGGCCGTGTGCAAGAAAAGCAGTTCCTATCACGTTATTAAAAACACAGTGGAGGGGGGGTGCAGAAGTCTCCGTATAACCAAAAAACAAAAACACTGAGCAAGAATAGAAATACCTTCCTTTCAGTGTTGCCTGGGCTCTGAGGTTTACTGAAAACTGGCAAAGCGTTGATACCCAGTGACTACACAGGCGCACAGTTTTTCTGCCGCCCCGTGCTCCTTTACCGTCCTCTACTCGAATTTTGCCGTTCTGTGGAAGGGGTACTGGGCATTTTGAAAAGATAACTTTTCATTTTTAGCCCTAAAAAGAATGCATGTTCTGTTTGGGGCGCGTTGGACAATACAGAAATGAATAAAGAAATGAAAACACACGACCACTTCTCAAAGTGGTAATTATGGTTAACATTTTTTAAAGAAGACATGCCTGTATGTGTTCTTGGTTGTCTGTTTGTTGCCACAGTGTCTGAGTGAAAAGTGCAATTTTTAGGGAATTAAGCAGATTTTGCCCACAGAACTTCAAGTATCACCTTTGGATAAAGCATTTGGTTGATTGCTCGCTTTTTTCCCCCCGGTCTTGCTTTTCATCTGAAGGTTTTGGGATTGTGTAGACCCAATCTTTATCTTTCTGCTTATAGATTACTGAAATGTCCACATCCTTCAGGCACAACACTAGCGAATTCAAAAGTATTGGAGCTTAGGAAAGGATTTGGGTTGTGAATTTCTATTCTGTTTGTTAAAAAAAAAATCACGAATCAAAGAAGGCTTAAGGGTCAACACAGCTGTCTGGCCAGTCAGATCTTCTTTAAGGAAGTCAGGCTGTGTCAAGAGGGGAAGAAACAGTTGTTGTAAAGTACTTAACACAACAATGTCCTCTCCGTCTCAGCCCCTCAGGTTTGGCGGGGTTTGGGCTTATTAGGAGCCCACTATGGTCAGTTCTCTCTCACAGCTATTTCTGCAAAGGGAAAATTGCAGGGATCAACTTGCCAGCTGTTGGCCAGAACCAAGAAGATTTTGTAGAGGAGCGTGAGCTGCATTGTTCAGAGAGGTGTTGATGTTACAATGAGGGGTTTTAATTTTAATTTTAACATCTATTTCGGAAACACATGTCCAAAATGGTGTTTCTTGCACTATTTAGCTCATGGCACCCTATCAGCATGGGTCTGTGCCCAGCCCCTCCATTTTTTTTTTTTAAAGGATGGGTTTTAGTCTTAGTTTCTCCTCTGTTCCCCATCTCGATCCCATTATTTTTTCCAACAAAATGGGGTTTTCATATAATGAATAATTTTCACAGCATCAGTGTGCATGGTGGTTGCTTGTTTGTTTCAAAACCAGGCTCCAGACAAATTCCCTTATTGACCCAAGCTTCTCTGTGTAAGGCAGGGGGCTGGGTGATGAGAGGCTATGAGACCCAAGTTCCAGCTGCCTTCAGGGGGCTTGTAGCCTAACCCCTTTGCCTTCTGTATCCCCCAACTGTCCAGGATTTCTTAGAAGCCTCCTCTAAGTGCAGACAGAAATAGGTACTGCCTAGGAGTCCTCTGGAATGACTGGATCTTTGTCATCTAGAGGGATGTTTTCAGCTGCAGATAACATGAGACAGTCCCAGACAGCATTTTTTTCCTCTTGAACGAACTGAGTCTTTAAAAATAATTCTGCCCTTTTGGATGGATCTTTTTAAAATCTGAAGCCCAGACAAGGCAAATGGAGGGAGAGGAAGAAGAGCTGGAGGTGAGGTGATGGGACTGCGCGGGGGCAAATGAGGAAGCCCATCATGGAGATGCAGGTCAGGCATACCCTGCTCTCCAGATTCGCCAAGTTCAAATGCTATTCCTGCACATTAAGATGAAAGAACGTTATAGCTCACGTGCAGTCTTCGGTGAAGGGAAGAAACATAATATGAACAAAGCGAGTTTATTGCATTTATTTTAGCCATTTATAGGGACTGTGGGCAGTTTTGCATTTGAATTATTAGCTGCCTATTCGTGGTGTCAGGTGTCCAGCTAAAAAGTGAAAATTCTACTCTATCAGCTAGTGGTTACACCTTCTTGGTGTCAAGCACCAAATTTGTCTAATTAAAAAAAATGGAATTGACAGTGGCAGCTGAGACCCAGCCATCCATTTCAGACTTCAGGATGTTTTGTTAAATATTTGTCTCATGCACTATGACACCCTTAGGAGTAATTTGTCTTCTGATCATCCAAAACAAATAAGCATTTAAGGCCGGAGTGCAGAACACTGATTTATGAATGTCCACAGAAATTAAGAGCTGGAGGCGGTCTTTTCTGAGCATGACAGGTCATCAAAGAAAACTAACTAGTTAGGTGGGATGATAGGTTTACAGAATTGCCGAAGCTATGCCAAGTGATTTAAAACAGGGGGGTGCCACAGGTATGGATGTTTAAAAACTGGATTCCACTGTTTTCAGTGTTCCTAAAAGTGAGCAGACAACCAAAATATTTTCCAGCCTAGGGGACTTCTATTAATATAACTGTTGTTCCCTATTTAACTGAGTCCTCTGTGATCTGGGTAGTTTGGAGTTTTCCCTGAATTTGTTCCAAACAAATACTGTAGTTGGACTTCAGCTGGAGACAGAAGAGGCTGCTGAATTACGGGAATGCGGTAATACAATAGATAATTAAGTCTTCTGGAAGGGATCCCACATTTAAATCAAGTTTATATTGTTTCTTTCATGTGCCTGGCAGCTCGGTGCGTCAGCCTGGGCCCTCTCCCCTCACATGTGAAGTTTATCATTATCCCATAGATTGTTCTGGACATCCTAGGAGCAGAGTGGAATAGTTCTGCTGTCATCAGGGCTGTTCTCATAACATCACAACTCCCCACATGTCAACAGATCCCAGGCCTTGGGAGACCTTTCCTCAGAGGGCCAGTCCATGTTTCCCCCCCTTTCTTTGGGAGCAGACCAATTTTCCGAAGACAGAGACTAAAATGGGGCAAAGCGGATATCACATTTAGAGCTTTCTCCGTCTTGCCTTCGGCCTGCTGATTGGCAGCCCCTCGGAGAAAATGGCCGAGGTAATTATCTCTATTAGGACCAGTAATGAACTAATTCTGCATTTTATCAAGGTAGTGTAGGATGTGTGTGTAGGGAGAAGAATTAGTTAATTAGTTTGGTTTTATTACTGGGACATGACTAGGAGATCAAAATTGGGCACGCAGTTACCCCTGAAAGGGAGCCCACAGACGAAATTACAGAGGCAGCTGTAGATTTTTGCTGTACTTTATCTTTTGTTGGCCCCGCTCCTGGCATAATAAAATGTAAGGAATATAAAAATCAAACACAGCTAGGTAATAAATTGGTGTCTGCATTAAATTGCAGGGGGGGTTTAGCTCGGGATAAGCACCGTCAGCGGGCTGTGGCTGTGTGTTGGTGCAGGCCGACTAATCTCTTTTTTTATTTGAAGGGTGATTGGAAACAGTCCTTGCTCAGAGGTGTTTTCTCTTTTTATATGGATTGGTCCCTGGGTAGGACTTCCTTGGAATCTAAGACTTAAAATTTTGAAATAAAATTAGACAGCACAAGTAGATATTAATAGTATTCTGGGAATTGTCTGCGAACGTTGCTTTGCAGAGGACGGTTGTGGGATTCTTTTGATCCTTACATATATGGAGCACATTATAGAAAGTTATGTATCCAGTCCTGTTGTACGTACTATAGAGTCCTGGGACTTCTGTCATCTGCCTAGTATGGAGTTGCTTTTGCTTTCAGATTTCAGTGACAGGAGCTGTTCTGAAAGTTCATTGTTTGTCTTGCCTTTCAGTTTCATTTTTCTCATTTATAACTTTTGCATTCGCCAAAATACTGTTACCTTTTAGAGAGGCCTTGTCATCGTTGCTTTCTCATTCTGGAAAAATGTTTTTTTGGAGGTCACAAGCAGGTACTCTTTCTCTAATGAGAACAATTCCATTTCTTAAATTATCAGCTAATTAGTCTTTATGGTCAAAGAAATTATTTGGGTCACAGCATGTCGAAGTGAGACAAGAGGCAAAGATTTAAAATACTCGTTATATTATCAGAAATTTAGTAAAGCCTCTTAGGGTCCATGCCCATACAACATGTCATTGTTGAATCCCATTCACTTAAGTGTTAAGTACAGTTGTACAACTTCAGGGAATGAGCAATGTGCGGTGGATGTGCAATCACATGGAAAGATTTAAAAATAATTTCTGCCATAACTGTGACCCCTTAGCCTTATTTGAGCGCTTTTCAGTTTTTTTCTTTTCAAAGATCTTTCTAATGTGGATTTTTCAATGTCCTTTCACGTCTTCAGAGGGGAGTTCTTGTGGGCTGAGATCAGGAAGAGTGGGGGCCCCTGGGGTGGCGTGCCTCTCCTAGCCTCTGCCCAGAGAAGCAGGGTCCCTGTCCCGGAGGGCCCTGTCCTCTCTCCAGCAGGCCTGAGGCTCCCCCTAGGAACACCTGTGTTTTTCTGAAAGTCTCTTAGTGACATGCAGACGGGTTGTTGCCAGCAGCCCTTGCAGCTTTGCTGTGGGAAAGTTGGTGATTTTTAGGAGCAAACTGTAGAAAGGGTTCTGAAGGAAATAATATTAGAGGACAAAAGACATGAGGCCCTTCTCTCCCGTGTGCCCTGTTTTACTGGAACCTATAGGAAAACCAGCTTGGCATTTACATCGTCTCCGTAGTCTTTTTGACTAGCACGATGTGGGAAGTTTTAGTCAGTTTATCACAATTAGAATTAGTTCTGTGATCGCTGACCAACGCCGACTGCCGCTCTGTGTCTCTTTGTCATATGTTAAATGCAACCCGGCCAACCGCCTTGCTGAAACGAAGGGAACACCTTCCAAATGTCAAATTGTTATTTTAGTCAAGCACAATTATCTGTCTCTATATTTTTAACCAAGACGAAATTAATAAAATTGCTACGGGCCCTGGCATGAATTAGTGGAGGATTAGAGCTGCATCGGCTAAAAAGGAGGTGTAAACACTGTCATCTTGCTACGTGTTTGTTTTCACACTACTGAAAATAAATAAAATGAGACTTAGGGTGGGGATTAAGTTTCTTTTGGCATCACACAGCAGATTCGATTGGAATGCAGCAGGAACACTGAAGTATTTGCGAAGACATTAGGGACGGAATAAGACCGGGGCCTCCATCCGTGTCCCACCTTGTGTGTCTGCTGGGTCCCATCACAGATGACCCCATCTGGGGATTTAGAAAGAAGATTTTTAAAAGCTGCCTCTGTGCTGTTCTTCTCAGTTGGCGAACCGAGGCAGCCGAGTCCTCTGTGGGCTTGTCACCTGGCCGCCATGCTTGGATGAGCCAGCATTGAAGGAGACCGTTGCCAGATTCCCCATTAGTGAGCCATCATGTCACCACAACTAAAAATACAGAGTGGACTGTGCTCTTCCGAGCCCTGTAGCCGAGACTCCACGGGAGAGTCTTTCCCGATTCCAGTTTGGGGATCCTATTTTTGGATAACAGTAAATACGTCTGGCTTTTCTGACTCCAGTGTCTCCCCAGCCTATTAGATTGGTGTTTGATCATTGTTATCCGGTAATGGGCCGGCCCTGCTAGCTGTCTGGCCACTATGGGTCGGCCTACCTTGCCTGACAGGCCCAGTCAAACTCTGTGCATATAACAAATATCTTTAGCGTCCAGCATGGCTGGGAATGGACCACATGGTGTATCTGGTGCTCCCATCTGGCCCCCTCCCGTTCTGCCTCCCCCTCACTCCCCCGTGCCCTGTGGAATTCTAGTAACATGACTCTTGCCAGCATCAGATCTTACTTAAAGACCATCTCATCAACCGCCTCATTTTTCCACCAAGGCCATCCTTATGGACCATGAGGCCCCTTTTGATTTGCTCACGTGGAGGAAACTAATTAGTCTTCTGGATGCCAAAGTCCTGTCGCATGGCCCCCCTGTTACGGAGCAGGGCTTAGCTCAGTATTGGCAAGGGGCATACCCCTCCTGGTTTGCTTCATCTCTTGACCCTTGCTCTTTGGGGGACTGGTAGGGTCCCCCGAACATCTTCTGAGTGTGCCTGGTGCCCCCGTGGATGCCACCTTGTGTGCTGTCACTCTAGATGGATGTTTCTGGGGGGTGGGGGTCAGAGAAGCACCTGAGTCTGACGCTGTCACCGGTAAACCAGAAGGAGTTCTGATAGCATGTGAGCACACTGTGCATCCCCAACTTCTTGCTGCTTCTTCGGACATGGCGCTTGTCCAACCTGGAAAGAACCCTCCTCTATCTCTGGAGCACAGGTTCTGTGGCTGCGGTGGAAGGGATCTTTCCAGCAGCCTCCTCTCCGGTTCCATCGGCCCCTCCGCTACCCCAGCGCCACGCCTCGACTGCAGTTCTGGTGCCTCTCCCTATGGAGCCTCAGGAACCTTTAAAAGGATTTTTGAAAACAAAACAAAACAAAACACCCCCTCCTGAACTCCAGATTAGCCTCTTAAGCTCATTAAAGTTCCTTTAAATACCAAAATGTTGGGCTCCTGGGGACGATCCCCCAAACCATATTTTCATTCTTAACATTGTTGTCATTCACTGTGCAGCAGATTAAGGGCAGCTCCCTCTGGGCCCAGAAACGGTCCCCTCTCTCTCTGCAGGAGGGTCCAAATATGTCTTTGTTTGAGGACTCCAATAGCCTGAACCTAACTAAGTAGGAGCCGATGGCGGCTTGGCCTGGGGCCCCCAGCTCCATGCTGGAGAAGAGGTTGATGTCTTTGGGGGATAAGATGGGGCCTAAAATGGGGAATGGGCAGTTGAGTGGAGAAGATGCGGTTTGTACAGTTTTCAGGAGCTTGGTGTCCATGGGCCCTCTCTCAGTCCCGGTGATGGATGACTGCTCCAGTGGCCTGGATTTAAAGGACTGTCCTTGCCCTAGAGAGTGAGGCTGGCTTAGCAAGCCCTCTTTCTGGGACCCAGAAGAGATGCCAGAGCCCAGTTTCTGTTCTTCCCCCAGGCGTTGGTGGACCATGACAGTTCAGAGGTGGATTTTTGCGGCCATACCTGTCTTTGGCCCCATGCTGCTCTTCCCTTCACTTCAGCCTCTTTTCCAAGGAGCCTCCTTAATAGACCCACCCCCTCTCTGTCATTTCAGGCTTCCTTTCCTAAAGCTGGCTCTTGAGGAGAGCTTTCTGGTTTTGACAGTGGAACAAATCCTTTTTAACATAACCATCGAGAGTTTTCTCCCCTGCTGCTGGCCCCCCTCGCCCCAGTCTCCTCCTGCCCCTCCTACATTGTAGCAGGGATTCCTTTGTGCATGTGTTCCTGGTACACAGACGGTGATGGCTGAAATCTTCACAGGGATACAGGCACAGCTTCTCAGAGATGAAAACCAGTGGGCAGTGCCGTGAGGTATACTTTGGAAACCCAAGGAGGAAGAACATTCCAGAAGACCCTCCCTTGCATTTCTTTAGCCAGAGTGTTGCTTGGTCCCTGTGCCTCTCTTTCCCTTGGGGCTCTATGTACCCAGCATCCCTAGATTCAACCAGAACACTAGTTATACAACCCCCTTTTCAAGATCTCAGCTCGGTCTTGTCTTCTTGCCTATCTTGTGCTCTGAACCCATCTCTTGACCTTATAAATTTCATATTATCTTGTGTACAGGATAGAGCCTGGTCTTAGCTATCTGTCAAATTGGACAGGATATTATGAAATAGTTCTCTTGGGATGTACCTGAGAATGTGGTGTTCTTTTAAAGATACTTTTTAACTCGAAGGGTGTTCAGTCGAAAAGGAATGACTACCTAACAGTAGAATTTGAGGTCCTAGAATGGGACCAGTAGAGGAGATAATTTTGGACAGAATGCAAAAACCACTTTGTAGGGGGCTTTCCTGTTTGGTTGGTTGTGGTTTTATACCCGCTCCTTTTCTTCTGGGTTCTGCTCTTGGTTGGGGTCTTTCATTTCAAAAATCCATATCCATAGATGGAAGGGGTTGGACAGGTGGGTGGGGTTGGTTTGGGCACTGCGTAGCTCCCTCCATTCCTGGAAAGATAACTGGAAACACACGTCCTACTGTCAAGAGATGTCCAAGCCACAATTTCCTTATCCGTGCAAGGGAATATGCTAATAACCTCCTACGGTTATTGTGACACTTGACTAAGAAAATGAACATGAAAAGCTTTTTGGTAAAATACAGAGAACTCTACAAGGTTGGGTATTATATTTGTTTTTTTATTTCTATTTGAGTAAAAGAATTTAGATTCTCAGGAGCTATGCATGATGACTCTGCATAGTTTTAGTGGTTTAGAGCATAGACTGTGGACACAGGGCGTCTGGGATCACATCCTTGCCCTGCTGCTCACTAGCCATTTCCTCGGGCAAGGGTCTTACTTTCTTAGTGCTGGTTTCCGCTCTCTAAAATGGGGGTAATGATAGTACCAATCTCCTAGGGTCATTTTGGGTTAATATTTAAAAAGTGTGCAGGTCAACTCTTGGCTCGTAGGAATTTCCATAAAAGGACATGTTGAAAAAAATGTATCCTTTTCCATTTTCTTTTTTCTTTAGAAGATTTTATTTATCTATTTTTGTGTGTGAGAGAGAGAGAGACAGAGAGAGAGAACAAGCAGAAGGGAGGGGCAAAGGGAGAAGCAGACTCCCTGTTGAGCAGGGAGCCCGATGCAGGACCTGATCCCAGAACCCTGGGATCATGACCTGAGCCAAAGGCAGTTGCTTAACCAACTGAGCCATCCAGGCGCCTTCCTTTTCCGTTTTCAAAGAACCTTCGCATGTATTATCTTTATTGGACCTCACAACAATTTTAAAAATTAGATAAGGAGAGGTGTTTTTCTCCCTCTGCATTTTATAGCTAGGAAACTGAGGCTCAGAGAGGTTAAGAACTTGTCCAAGGTCACGCTGTTGGTAAAGAGGGAAGCTGGGATGCAGTCCCCAGCCGTGGACTCCTGGTCCAGTGGCCTTTCCTCTAAATCACACCATCTGCTGCTCGAATTCTGGTGTTCACACCCCAGTGAGATCACAATTCTCAGTTTGTCCTGTTGAACCAGCTCTTGGAAAACAAGTCCCCACCTGCTAGATACTTGAGCTTTCAGGCAGCCTTCTGACGGTCAGCTGTTTATATATTCTGTGGTTTTAAAGGAAGATTTTTGGAATTGGGGATTGCCTGAGTGTGTGTGTGTGTGTGTGTGTGTGTGTGTGTGTGTGTGTGTGTGAAAACTGCTAGCATACACCCATCACTCCTGTTTATCAAACTCCACACCCACAAAGCCATCCCGCCGCCATCCTTTCCTGTCCCATCCCATCTGCATTGGGCTCCATTGTTCCTCTAGCTTAGCTGTTCTTCTCCACCGGAAGGATGACAAAAAGGCAGACAAGCGTCCATTTTTCTTTCTCTCCAGCTCCCAGAGTTTGCTATTGGTGGCTTGTTCTGGGAGCCTGTCTGCACATTTGGCAGCAGAACTGTTAAATATCAGATCTGGAGCCTTCCAAACATAACTTCCATTGGGACTAGCCAGCAGCTGTCCATCCATTCCTTGCATAACCCTTTTCCAAGGGTTCTTCTGAACTGTGTTGTATTTTCAAGCGAGCCCCAGCCTCAGCTAGGAAAGATCCCTCTGTGCCCTGGTAGGAGGCTGATTTTCAAAACTGTTGACTCCCTCTTGTTTATTACATGAGCTGGCTGGATCAAAAAAGGGATAATGGAATCTTGGTTTTTGAGGAAATTAAGTATTCCTGTATTGTATTATTTCACTCACCGGTGCTGACACTTGGTTCACTTAAAACTAGTTCCAGTCAATTTTAGAGAGATTTGGAATGTAGGTCTGAATTTAATCCCTAAACTGGCGTGTAATGAAACTAGAGATTTCAGGTAATACAGCAGTAACTGGAATGCACGTTACCTGGTTGTATGCGGATTTCTCAAATTGAGAATTAAATGGAATCTTATAAACAGTTGGTTTATTAATTAAATCACTCATTCATTCATCTAATCATCAAACAGATTTATTAAATTCCTCTATGTGCCAGGTATGTAAAAAATGGTAAAATGAAGCGTGGATGTATTAACAATCTAGCAGAGACCGTTTAGAGACATAAATTAAACAGATGCCTAAGAGAAGGAGGTCTGGCCTGTAGGACAGAGAGCCACTCATTTACGTCCCTTGGTTCTGCAGTGCTCTCCGCACTTCGTGATGTCCATACTGCTTGTCACCATATGAAGTCTCTATTTATCTGTTGCTTTGTGGTGTGTGTCATTAGGTCATAAACTCGGTGAGGGCAGGGACCTTCCTGGTTTTGTTTTGTGTTTTGTTTCTTGAGACCTGTATCTCGAGCATCTTGCACAGTCCCTGACACGCAGTAGGCATTAGACAAATGTCTGTTGGGTGAATGGATAAATTAATCTATGTGTGACTTGCTTGGGGCTGTTACAGAAGCTTCATGGAAGAGGCGACAGATAATTAAATAAATAAAGGCACATTTCAAATCGTGGTAAGCGCCAAGAATCTACGGAAGAGTACATAGTAATACATGACCAGGGGACCCCAAGCTTTAGGATATTTTATCACATAAATCAGGAGAAGAGGGGAATGCCCAAGGGGATACTACATAGAGTGAGAGGAGCACCGGTGGTCAAGAAGCCCATCTGTGGTGGGACGGCACGGAGACCGGAGGGGACGCCAGGGTGAGTGGGGTTCTGGAAGACAGGAAAGTGGTGGGGACTTTCCAAAACTAGGGCTGCCTGTTTGCTCTTAAAATTGGCAGTTAGTCATTGGTAACCTTATCAAGAGTAGTTTTCTTCTTCTTCTCCTTTTTTTTTTTTTTTTAAAGATTTAATTTGTCAGAAAGTGAGCACAAGCAGGGGGAGCAGCAGGCAGAGGGAGAAGCAGGCTCCCCGCTGAGCAGGGAGCCCGATGGGGGACTTGATCTCGTGACACTGGGGTCATGACCTGAGCTGAAGGCAGATGCTTAACCCACTGAGCCACCCAGGCGCCCCTCAAGAGTAGTTTTATCAGAGGCATAGAGGGGACGGGACAGCATTTTAATGGGTTGTAGAGTCAAATGTAGTTGAAAGAGCAGAGGGAGTGATATGAGCAGCTCTTCTGAGAAGGTGGACAGCAGAAGAAAGGTCGGAAGGGAAAGAGACAGCAGTCCATGGGGTGGAGCTAGAATGAAGGGACGATGTCCTAGGATGGGCTAGTCTTGAGCCTCCTTGATGGCTAAGATGCGTTTCGTCAGGAAAGGAAGGAGGTTGAGGATCAAGGAGAGAGAGGGGCATCCAGCTGACAGAGGAGAAGCCTGGGGAAAGGTCTGGCCCTGCTCTCCTCTCTCCCAACCATTTATTCCCTTTGTTCTTTTGTACCCATCTCCATGGATTAGCGGGAACTAAACCACAGAATGGAGTCCCACAGAAGGTGGGTCTGTTTTCTGTCACTCCTCAGGTAGCCACGGCAGCTTCCCACGTTGCGTCTTTTCCAAGGCCACCCTGGTACATGGGCCTGAGGGGGCCAGCAGAGGGAGGCTGCAGCCCGTGTCCTTCTTCTTCAGACCCTAGTTGTCTTAGTGCAAACCTCGCTGTCTGTCACCTTCCTATCTCCGCTCTTCAGCGGTCAGAACTCCATTTGGTTACGGTGTGGCCCAAGGTTTACATGGTGTGGCCAGTTCCCGAGGACATGTGTGCCAGCCTCCCCAGTCCCGGAGCTAGTGAGCTGTGCTAGGCAACTAGACCGTCTACGTGCCTGGTGGTGGAAGGGCCTTTGCTTCCTGGGATACCCAGGAGAAGCCTGAAGAGAAGGGCGTCCAGGATTGGGACATGGTTCTCCTTGTAGGCTGTGATGGCCCTGTCTCTCTCCACCTGGCTGTCACTGTTTATGGTCTCGTTTACACGATTGGTTGGTATGTGAACTTTCTCAGACTGGAGACTAGAGTGACCTGGAAGATAGTAGTGGGTTTTTCCAGAAGCCTTGAGCCATAATCCTGCCTTTGCCTCTGCTTTGGCTGGGTGGGCCCAGGCAAATCACATAATCTCTTTGAGTTTATATGGTTTGTCTCAGTGCCTTTCCTTTGAGCTCTGAGAGGTGTGGCACACGATCACAGACTGATGTGCCCAGTGAGGGAGTGAGAATGTTTTTGACCGGGAGCAGGAAAGCAGTGTATGGATGGGTATGAATCTTTCCTTAGGTCTAGGGCCATCATCATCCATATGACCCTAGGAAAGAAAAAATAAGTAAGTGTTATCATAAGGGGCCAGACCTCTTCACTTAGAAGGGGATTAAGCTAAAATTGGTGCTACCAAGGGAGCCGAGTATTTTTCAATGGTTCTGCCTCTGTGGCCAGTAACTTCAGTGGAAAAAAATCAGTGACAAGTGATTTGTTGTCACAGACACCCAACTGATTCACGGAATGAATGTTTCTACTTGGTTTCGACAGAGCTCCACAGCGCTAGAAGGGAAAACCGTGTGGAGCTCTGTGATGTACATTTCGGTACTTCGTGATGTATTATTTTCAATTTCCCTGTTGACAGTTAAAGAGCAAAGGCCAAATGGACTGTACTCTTTTAAGTGGCAACGTGGACACAGTGGGATCGTTGGAAAGCCATTAGTAGCCAAACCTAGTTAATATCAGCTCAGGTAAACACTCTTCCTCACTGGCGCCTTTCCCTCAACTCAATTATTAAAGGATTAAAGGACTTCCCCAATGAGCTCCCTTAAAAATTTAATGATGTACAGTATTGCAGGGGTCGAGCTGTTACGACAAAGTGATTCAGCTTTGCCCTGATATCGCTAATCAGACGGAAAGGAAGGTTCTGAAGCTCCCATTACCTGTAATGGGGGAGACCCACCATCAGTAAAGTCCCATGCTATGGCATCCAGGCAGCTCACGTTCCTGGCTTTTACCAGATTGAGCCAGCTTCTGGGGGCAAGATGGAGGGACAGTATGTCCTGCCCGTGGCCCTCTGTCTGAATAGTTCTTATTCTTTCTTAGAATTGGATAGTATTTTCAGGAGAAGCTGATGGAGAGAGATGTATTTAGGGCTGTGGTGTAATATTGTAATTGTGCATGAGGGGGTCGTTCCATTCCCAGTGATCACTTGTAGCCTTCTTCAACATGAAGCATGTGCCTTTTTTTGGGGTGGCTGGTGACGTGCGTGCACG
This sequence comes from Ailuropoda melanoleuca, assembly GCF_002007445.2. NCBI lineage: Eukaryota > Metazoa > Chordata > Mammalia > Carnivora > Ursidae > Ailuropoda > Ailuropoda melanoleuca. Next base: position 120,418,832 of record NC_048225.1, read on the forward strand.
TGCACACGCACACACGGACACACTCTGTCCCCTTGTATAACTGGGGATATGAACATGTGGGATCACTGGACAAAGTCAGAGGTGTAACCTGCGGCTAGAGAACTGAGTCAGCACTTGTTAGTTTCTGGGGGGACCCAACCTGTGTCCTCAGACTCATCAGCATCAAGGGATAAATACTGAGCTTATAGCCACAACCAAGCTCAAAGTCCACAGGCGTCAGTGCGTGAGAGTGTTGCGGACATGCAGGTCTGCAGTGGGGAGTACGGCGAGGGGTGAGTGGCTGGCACTTTCCAGGTTGGTGGCATCTGTCTTAATTGCCATGTCTCCATGCATCTCACTGACAGCCTAATTGATGAATCACTCAGCATTCATTTATTTTTAAAGATTTTATTTATCTGATTTTGTCCGGGAGAGAGAGAGAGCACAAGCAGAGGGAACGGCAGGCAGAGGGAGAAGCAGGCTCCCCGCTGAGCAGGGAGCCTTATGTGGGACTCATCCCAGGATTCTGGGATCATGACCTGAGCCAGAGACAGACGCTTAACTGACTGAGCCACCCAGGCATTCCGAATCATTCAGCATTTGGAAGCCCTGTATTTCAAGGGTCATTTCTAATTTTAAAACCCTATTTGGTCTGAGATCTCCTTGTTTTTTGTTGTCATTTTGTTTTTTTAAATCCCATTCCTTATTTGGTTGTTCTAAAGTTGGAGACCAGATTATCATCATTTTTCCTGTACAGTTTTCAGTTTTCCCTTCTAAGAGGTGCATCTATCTTGACTCAGTTTCTTTTCTCTCTCTGCTCTGAATTTACCATTTAATTAAGAAAATTGTTATAGTGAAGGTAGGATTTAGAACTATGGTCCTAACCCTCCATTTCGGCCAGCCTGAAAGGTAAATTTTACTTTGTTCACCTATTTACCTATTCAGCTGTATTTATCGAGGACCTATGACATGGCTAGACATTGTTACAGGCACTTGGGAAGGAATTGTGAACAAAGAGAATCCCTAACTTCATGGAGCTGACATTCTAGAGGGGAAGGAAGACAGCAAAGAAACAAAATATACCTCCCCCACCCCCACCCCGCCACTGATATCCACAAGTTTGACTTTTCTTCCTACTTGAATATCCATCTAACGCCGCAACCCACCCCTACAATCGCTACTACCCCATTGTATGTCTGTATTTTCCCTTTTTCCAGCCACTAACCACCCTCTAGCACGTGCTGTAATCACTCTTTTAGTATGCCAATATATTGTTTCTCCTGTTAGCATGGAAGCCTCATGAGAACAGAGCCTGGAACAGTGTTGGTTACTAGGAACATAATAAGTACCCTGTGCTCGCGGTGGAAGGCCTGGGGTGACGGATTCATTGATAAACCTGTCTCACACCAGTGGTAAACAGAAAAGCAGACAGGAGGTGATTCCAGGGTATTCCCCTGAGCTGGGTACTTCACTGAGTTGGAGAAGACATGAGGGCAGAGGGGGCAGTGGGGGCCATGGGAGCAGGAAGAGTTTTCTTGGATGTGGGCAAGATAATATATCTGCTTCTGAGCCTTATTTTATTCCTTACACACCTCTATGGAAGCCAGAAAGGAGGGGCAAGTACAAAGGAGACGAGTGAAAAATCCAGCAGGGCATCTGGGGGGCTCAGTGGGTGAAGTGTCTGCCTTTGGCTCAGGTCATGATCCCAGGGTCATAGGACGGAGCCCCACATTGGGCTACCTGCTCGGTGGGGAAACTGCTTCTCCCTCCACCCCTCCCCTGCTTGTGATCTCTCTCTCTCAAATAAATAAATAAAATCTTTAAAAAAATCCATCAGTGTTGATACTTAGAGACTTTGTTTGGAGTAGAGGTTTCAAACCTGGGTTTTGCTTCAGGGTGTCCGTGAGTCCCTTGAACTATTTTCTTGGAAGTATGTGTGTGTGTGTGTGTGTGTGTGCGCGCGTGCACACATGCACAGATGTTGTCAGTTCTTAGAGCTGCCTGTGATCCCAAAATGGGTAAGAGTTAGTGATGTGGAAGAAAGGAGGTTGTGAAAACGGACGGCAGAAAGTGAGACGTACCCCCTCACCCCCACCCCCACGCATGGACAAGGGTTCACATCTCAGCTCTGTTACTTGTGTGTCCATACAGCATCTAATAAAGATCCTCGGTAGATGGCAGCTAATTATACTAATAATTTACTCACTAATGTTCAGCACTGCCAGCCAATTGCAGATTATTATGCCCATATGGGCAATTTTATTCTCATACCAGTGGTTTGTTTCTTTCATTACTTTTAAACTTCAGCATTACTTTTCTAAGAATTCTCCGTGGATGTCCCTAATATTTTAAAAGGACATAAAGGCAGACAGATTGCCTTGTAAAGTAAAAACACACATCAGATGCAAGAAGGAAACATCAAGAGTAAGAGGAAGTACTTGGTTTGAGAACGGGGGCTCTCAAACAGATGAAATCTACTTCCCATCGTGGGTTTAGACGGACCGACTGATAAACTTAAGGCACAGGCATTCAGAATTTATTTGTTACATTAATCCTAGACTGAAAGATAATTAGCAAATGTGTTGAAGTAGGCTTATGTTTACCCTTCTTTGCCAACAATTGTGACCGTTTGTTGGCGACTGAAGATTGAACTGAGTTCTCTTGTCTTGATCACAGCTGTCAGGAGAAAATAATGCGCTCGAGTTTCACACACGTGTGAACTTTCTAGGTCTTCTGTTATATTTAACAGGGGCTTAGTCTCTCTCAGGAGGTACCAATAATGATGAGACATTATGTTATCGATCATCCTTTAAAAGCAAGGCAGCAGAATAGACCCTAATTAAACACTCTGCAAACAGTAATTTGGTGAGTAGGCTCCAGTTTTCACATTTACTTATAATATGAATTCATTTATGCATATACTGTGAGTATTTAAGCCTTTAAAAAAAAGATTTATTTATTTTAGAGAGAGAGTGCAGGGGGAGGGGCAGAGGGAGAGGGAGAGAGAATCTCAAGCAGACTCCGCACTTGGTGTGGAGCCTGACGTGGGGCTCGATCTCATGACCCTGACATCACGACCCGAGCCAAAACCAAGAGTTGGATGCTTAACCGACTCCCCACCCAGGTGCCCCAATGAGTATTTTAGCTTTTATGTGGAAATTCGAAGTCTTCATTTGTATTTCCTTTTTAAAATCAGCTTCTCTCAACTCTTCTAATGCTTACTTTGAAGCTACTGTGAAAACTACTGGCAGTGGACACGGAGAGCCCAAACGAGAGAGGAGCCTGGAGAGTCTGTGATAACAGACAGTATACCACATAATCATCATCCCAGTCTCTTTCAAGATGAGGAAATTGAGGCTCACAGAGGCTGAGCCTCCATCCCGGTGTCACATGGTTTCTTCCTAAGTGGTGTAGATGGGAATCAGGCTCAGGCTTTCCACAGCTCCCTGCACAATGTCACAGCTGCTTTGTCTGCGTGGCAAAGCCCTGGAGATGCTGCCTGTTCTCATCACCAGGCTGTATGGAAAGGTCATGCCAATCCCTTCTGTGGAAATTTAAATTCAAGTGGTTCTGAGACAGATCTGTTGCTGAGCACATAGGTCTAAGTCACCGTCTAAGAACGAGTGAGGTGATTATCCTGGACACAGTCGCACACAACTGACGGAACAGTGACAGAGAAACAAAATCCACAACGATGGATGTGTTAACTTGGTAAATGGTCCCTTCCACCATTTTGTCTGGGTTTGGGCACACACAACTTTGACCATTGCGAACTGTATCTGGAGCATAAGAGATATTTATGTATTTTATACATATGTGTATTTGATATGTATCAACACATACACATGTGGAATCATTGGATTTTAGTGATGGAAGGTACTTCATAGATTTTGGATGGTATACATGGTGAAAAACAGGAGCCAGATTGCCTGATTTCTATTTTTTTTTAAATATTTTGTTTGTTTGTTTGTTTATTTATTTTAGAGAGAAAGAGTGCGTGAGAGGGTTCGGGAGAGGCAGAGGCAGAAGGAGAGGGAGAAAGCAGACTCCCCGATGAGCAGGGAGCCAGTGCAGGGCTCGATCCCAGGGCCCTGGGATCACTGCCTGAGCCGAAGGCAGATGCTTCACCGACTGAATCACCCAGGTGTCCTGATTGCCTGATTTCTTTTTTTTTATAATAATATTTTTTAATTATATTATGTTAGTCACCATACAGTACATCCCTAGTTTTTGATTGCCTGATTCCTAATCTTTATTTTTAAAGTAATCTCCTATAGATGGCATATAGCTGCGTCTTTCTTTTTTATCCATTCTGACAATCTCTTTCTTTTAGTTGAAGTGTTTTATCCATTATATTTGATGTAATTATTGATATAGTTGGATTTCAGTCTATCATTTTACTATTTTATGCTGTTTTATTTTCTCTTTTGTTTTTGATTTCTATTTATGCACTCTATTTTTTTTTTTGTTGTTCTCCATTTCTCCTTTCATACCTTCTTTTATTTGATGGATTTTTAAAAGAATTTTATTTTAAGTTGCTTATTGGCTTCTTAACTATATTTAAATTATTAATTTTTTCATGGTTGTTCCCAGGATTATAATATGCATCCCTAACTATTCATAATGTGTGTAGAGTTGATATTATACCATTGCACATAACCCATCAGAACCTTGGAACTATATATACCCATTTACTCTCTCCCTCTATTCTGTTTGCTATAGTTGTCAGGTTTTTTTCTCTGTTCTTTGGACTGTGTCATTTCTATTGATCTATATGTCGGCTTATCAACACTTTCTTTGTCATCTTTGATCTGCTGTTAAGCCAACCCAGCATCTGCGTAGAGGTGGTCTGTCAGATGCCATGAGAGTTTTTTCCTTTCTCCATTTGATTAGCTCTCATTCAGTGGCATCAGTGTGAGGCTTGTTGGGGGGAGTTATTTAGGCGTTTGGGGACTTACTGCCTTCCACGACATGGCTCTGTCCTCTTTCCCCATTTAGTGGGACTGTCCAGTTTCACTCCCTTTACTTCATTCGTGAATCTGCCTCTCCAGACCCATGTCATGCTGGTTGCCCTTCACTGAATGGCTTTCTGGTTGCTGACATGTTTTGGGGACAGAGAGGCCCAGTCTTGCTGCAAAAATGTGTGTGTGTGTGGGGGATGGCACCCTACAGTTCTCAGCTCAGGACTCTCTCTCACCATGGGGTGAGGTGTGCCTGATGCTTGTTGATACTGTCACGAGCATTATTTTGTATTTTGAGATTTCTGCCCCAGAGGGACAGATTGCTTCTTCTCTCCTGACAATTGCCACACGAGCTGAGAGGGTCTTGAGAAAGCTGTGTTCTTTCCATGGGGTTTGAGATAAGACAGGAGGCCCAAGAGAGTGAGGTAGTCGGGCATGCACCTCTCTTTATGATTCAGCAGGAAACCTAGAACTCATTGGAAGATTCAAGTCTGCCTGGGTCGTCTCTGAACGTGACTTTCTGTTGGCCCCACTTCCCTGAGGGTCACCCCCACAGCTGTGCCTCCTGTGCGCCACCAGCCAGCACGGGCACAGGTGCACGAACCCTGAAGGTGGCCCCACCAGGTGAATCACCTGTCTCAGTCTTTGCTGAGTTCCTGGCCAGGTGCTGGACAGACTTGTAGCTGGCTGGGAATGCTGCAAAGGTACCACGGGGAGCGGGGAGCGGGGAGCGGGCTTTCCAGAGCCATGGGGCTTGCACCAGACTCGCGTGTTAACCGTTCACTCTCTGGAGGGAGCGCCGTGGGACTGCCTTCATGCCCAGCGACAGAGCAGGAGACGTTCACATGTCCGTGCCTTGCTCCTCTCACACGCTGGCAGGTTGTTGCTGGGGCCAGGACTAGCGGTCTCCACCAGTGAACCCTGTCTGTCCCCAACTCTCATCACAGGAGCAGATTCTTGGCCCACTGGGCCCCTGGTCAAAATCCAGAGGTTTCCGTGTGAAATCCTGAGAACGTGCTAAACAAGGGCACAGCTTGGTGTTTTTGTTACAGGTTTTTAATTCCCCCCAGTTGGTGTCATGTGCTCTTCTTCTCTCCCTGGCCCCTCTCATTGCTCTTCCTCCCCCCCCGCCCCAAACCTGACCCGGGAGCTAGAGCAAATGAAGCCCTGCAGCTTCCAGGCCTCCATACTCGATGGAAATATTTTCCATTAAAGTTCCTCGGTGGACTCTTCTGCATAGAGGTGGCGGCTGCCGCAGCTTTGGCCTCTCCCCACCTCGGAGAAATCCCCGTAAAGGCCTCTTAGTGAGAAGGATTTACAATTGAGACAATGCCGCTTTCACAGCTTTTAATTACACTTGACTCCTTCCAAAGCCTCCCGCTGGCTGGAGCTACCTTGTTGAGAAGGGCCAGGATCTGGGCAGTGTGTGCAGACCCCGGGAGGCCCGCCGTCCAGCCGTCCCCTCCCTGCCGGAGGAGTGCTGCCTGAGAGAAACCTGAGCCCACTGGCGGGCGGGACTGCCAGGTGCAGTGTTTGCAGCAACCCAGGATGGCCGCCCTTGGGGCTGGTGTCTCCTCTAGTGGGTTCTGGGCTGGGATTCAGAGTGCAGTGCTCAGCTCCCGGACGGGGCGGCGGCGGAGGCCCGGCTCCTGCCTCCTGCTTGTCCCGCACACCCAGAGGGCTGGCACCATGTTTTGGCATCTCCCTCTCTCTCTCTCTCAAGTGGGGTTTGACTCTGTAGAGGTCAGGATGACCTGGAGCTCTTTCTGGGTGGCCATACCAGCTGTAGCAGCTCCTTGAAACAGGGCTGGCGCCCATGGTGGGCTCTGGACGATGAGCCAACGTAGCGGTAGCCCGTGATCTGGTTTGGGCTGGGATCTCTTCTTTCCTTGGGGTGTCGCTTCTTCCTTCTTTTGGTCCCTCTGTGGTCTTTCCCCGTAGCCCTTACCTCTCTTCTGCCTGCCTTCTCCCCACCAGTGATGCTCCCCTCATTTCAGCTGGCGTCCCGAGGAGAGGGACTTTTGAATCTGAAGCCAACCAAGCTCCCCTCTACCCTCCTCTGCAGACCTGTGTTTTCGACGGCCTTGCAAGGGGATTTGAAGCTAAGCGAGGCGTCGAGCCAGAGAGGTCAGCATGGGCCTTGTGCATCTCAGCCTGCTCCCATTTCCAGGCGGGTACCTGTTCGTCGTGGGGGGCTGCCCTGGGCCCTGTAGGATGGTTAGCGGCTTCCTTGACCTCTTCCCACTGGACAGATGACAGTCTCAGTCGTGACCATCAGGACCATCTCTTAACCGTCTCTTGCTGTACCTTCTGTGGGGGCAAAATCTCCCCCAGGTGAGAACCATTGGGGCTAGGGATACTAGGAACCACAGGGAACTGAGCAAGTTTGGGGCAAGAGATGAGTTAGGTTTTCGAGATTTGAAACTAGGGCTCTTGGCAGAAAACAGCATGGGGAGGGCCTGGAAAGGGCTGGGGAAGAAAAGGGTGCCGTCACTGCAGAAAGAAAGAAGTGCTGGCGATCAGAAAGCCAGGCTCTCCGGCCTCGGCCTCGGGGTCTCCTCTGACCCACAGGCCCAGTCACACGACTTAGTTGGGCCTAAAAGGAGAATCTGGTCCGGAGGGACGGCAAGGCTCTGCTGTCTGTGACTCTGCACTGGTTTCACACCACTGGCCAGTTCGCAGAGGCTGCTTTCAGGGATGGCGCGGGTCCTTCCCAGGGACAGAAAGCAGGTAAAGGCGGAACACCCTGGCTGGGGGTCTAGGAAGCAGCTGTGCCTAATATGGCCCCTATGTGCAGCTGTTCTTAGCTGATCCTAACTGATCCGAAGAGCCCCACACGTTGCCTAGAGGGTGCAGGGAAATACTGAGCCTCGGAGGCCATCGTATGGAAATGGAACTCACTGACGGCTCAGGCGCGTCCCAAACCCAAGTATCTTCCCTCCCATCTGGTCTGCCTGCTTTCCCTCCTCCCCCCCCCCCGGTCCAGCCCCTGTAATCACCATTCCCATCCAGCCTCCTCCAGCCTACTAGAAAGATCTGGGAGGCTGGTGATGGATTTGACTGAACAGTGTGTAATATAAAAGGGCAGAGCTGAGCCTGCAGGGACCGGGGGCTGCACGCGCTCCAATATTGCTTCCTCCAGCAGGGCAGTGCCGGGGAGCCCCTCTGGGATTACTCACACAATATTACTGCCACTGGTGAGGTTGGGAGGGGGGGTAGGCAGGCGCGGGGAGGGTCTCGGGCTAGCCGCCTACGAGGCCCGGAATAACAACAACAATAATAATGGCGATATTTTCATAATAGTAAAAATAGTAATAATTGTGTTTTCCAGGTTTATTAACTTTGGGAAGTCTGGTTTATTAACTCTCCTGGCTTATTAACTTTCGAAGTCTTTGCTCGTCACAGCATCTGCCTGAGGCTTGTGGGCGTGTTTGAGTTCATCAGTGTCAGGCTCCCTAAGAGAAAGAGGGGCACAGGAGAGAGGGGAGGGGCGGGAGCAGTGATATTTGAAGTAATTAGACTTTATTGAAATCAAATGCCCGGGCAAGAAATGGTAATTAACTGAGAGGCGGGTGCTCTGTTCTCCCTCATCCAAGGACTGTCGGGCTGTCAGAGATGAGCCTCATCCTGGGGCCACTGGAAAGCTTCTGAAAGGCTGTGTTGGAAGGAATATTTTGGTTTAAAAATAGAGATCTCAATTGAACAGGATAGGAAGGAAGCCTACCTTCTTTCCCCTAGTTACCATTGGTACAAAATACAAAAAGGGGAAAAAAAATAAAATTAAGAAGATAGAATGGTTTAACTGGAAATTCCCGTCCTGTCTCTGAAGTAATTCACTAGTGCAGATAATCCAAGACCCAGTAAACGAGGGAAGAAACTGATTGTGCAGATCTGGGGAGGTCAGATAGAAAACTTTTGATGAGGATTATTATGAGGAGGACGAATGCGGGGGGGGGATTTCACTATTTTGAAACTGATATGATGGTACCTGGGATGAGGAACCCGGGAGATTGGTTTCCTTGGGTTCCCTCTGGGGGCTACGCAGTTGCCTTTGGAGGGATTTAGAGGTGAAGGTGCGGGGGCACTCTGGGGCTCAGGGCTGGGACTGGCTCCTCGGAGAGCCATTCAGCTCAACTTAAGGAATACTTTCCAGCACCGCTTTTGAACTTGGGGAGAGTGAGTCCCTTATTACAATGGTGGCGTAGAAGGCGTCCCAAATCCTTATGTTAAACATATATTTACTATCTGCGATCCTTCAGTACAAAGAAAAAAGCTGGCCTAACTCGATGACTTGGAGATCAAAAGAGCATTGGATTTGGAGGCAGGAAACCAGGTTTAAGACACCCTTTGAACCTGAGTTACTTTATGTGTGAAAATAGGGCCAATCTTGCCTGACAGTGTTGGTCGAAGGATTGCACGAGACGACCAGATTGGGGTAATGCTTTGCAGACTGGAAAGTGCTCTATACGTTCAAGGTTGAAAGCAGTTATTGTTATTATTAATATTTATCGTTGTTTTATGCATACGGGCCTCCACAGTGGTGCAGTCGCAGACATTCTTTTTCTCCCAGCCTCTCTGGTGGTTTTGCTTTACGTTCGCCCTCCTGGCACTGGACGATAAAGAGCCGCTGTGTCAACATTGACACAGGGATTGCTCTGTGTCTGGATGTATTCAATCAGTAATTTTCACTTGCAGCTCTTTTGTCAGTGCTCTGAGACTCATGGCCAAAATGCACTGCGGACACGCAAAGGCCCTCCTGTATTACGGGGATTTACTTCTAATTAGGAGAGTATCAAGTTGAGAACCGGGCCCCTCATCAGGGTAGAGCCACTCTTGGGCTGATGGAAGGAGGCTTAGCATGGAGCCTTGGGTGGAGCCGTGTGGTCACGGCCCCGAGGACACCCCGACTTTAGCCCGAGGTGGGCTGTGGTCTTCACATGCTGACTCATCTGTGCTCGTCCCTCTCACCTTCTGCAGCTAGTCTGTCCAAGGAGGCAGGGCCTTCTGGGTAACGGTCCCGCTTAATCAAGACTCATTCCCCCACATCTGAGATCTGCATGCTTGCTACGTGCCAGGCACTCGTCTTATTTTAACGAACCATCCTTCTCACCAGTTGTCATCCGAATCAGGCTGGTGATGCAGCCACACTGTAGACGAGGAAATGACGTGGGTGAATTTCTCTCTATTTAGAACACAGGTGATGAAAAGATAACTGTAAGCATTGGGTGGGCACTTTTCGTTCACTTAAACCTGATCCATTCAGCAAATGTTTGCTGTAGTGTAGTTGGGCCTATGGGAGGGAATAAAAGGAACAAGAGAAGATCTTTGCCTTTTCATGTTTTATGAGCTGGTGCTGGACTTGAGAGCCTAGATGGGAACGAATCGAGAACACGGACATCAACAAGCTCAAAGGTGTAAATGAAATATGCAAGGGCTTATCACGAGGGGTCTCTCAAACGGATAAAGAGCCAACCAGAGAAGGTTTTCTAGAGGAGGTAGGGTTTGATCCAGGTCTTCGAGTAGACCGTTGGCAGAGATCAGGTTTTCCTAGGTGCGCTGCCGGCCGTGGTGCTGATGGTGACTTTATGCCGTGCGTAGATCCACAGTTCCCACCGTGGCGGTAGTGTCTTCTCACGTGTGTCGAAGAATCATGGTATCAGACCAACGATCCTCAAAGTGATATGAAGTTTCTGTTAAAATAAATCTGGTTTAACTAAAATAAGTGAGTTGATTACAAGTGATAGGTTATAATCATGCAGGTGGTGGGAGCTTGGCCTAAACCATGTCTGTGGATGTGAACATTCCTGAAACGTAGGGAAGTACTGGTGCAGAGGAGATCATCACTTCGCATAGGTTTGGCTTTTTACCGTTTACAGTTTGATGTGGTTTCATCTATTTTCTGTGGCCTGTTTTCGTAAGTACTCCGGATGGTGGGCCGGCACACCATGACCTTGGCGCAAATTGGAATTTTAATGTGTTTATTTGTTCATCGAATTTTGACTATTTATTTTACAAATGAGGAAATGAGGCTGGGAGAAGTTCCCTTACCCAAGGTGAGACAACGAGTGAGAAGTGGACTGGGCTTAGGTCCTGGGCCTTTGGATTCTGAGACAGTTATTCCATTGTAGGGGAGTAAGGGGGTGTTCCAGGTCGAGGCAATGAGATTTGAAGACATAGAGTTACAACTGGCAAATTGTGTTCTAATCCAAGGGATGCTGCAAGAAACTGGTGTACCGAATTAGAACACGATTACACAGAAATTGAAAAATCGGGAGGAACAAGGGTGGGGAAAATTGGAAAGGATCTTCAAAGTCTAGGTGTTAAGGAAACCTAGTGTGTTCTTTACTATTATTATTATTAGTAGTAGCAGTGATAGTACTGGTTTAACAGTCACGTAACATGAAATTGACCATCTAAACCACTTTAAAGTATACAATGTGGTGGCTTTCAGTCCACTCACGACGTTGTGCCGTCATTACCACTAACTCTAGAACATTGCCATCATCCCCATTCCATCAGCATTAAGCAAACACCCTGTTCTTTCCTTCCCCCAGCACCTGGCAAACACTGCTCTGCTATCTCTTTCTATGGATTTGCCCATTCTGGATATTTTCATGTAAATCAAATCATGCAATGTAGGGCCTTTGTGTCAGACTCCTTTCACTTAGCATAATGTCTCAAGGCTCATCTGTGCTGTAGTAAATATCAGTATTTCATTCCTTTTTATGGGTGAATAATATTCCATTGCATGAATGTACCATATTTGGTTTATCATTCTTCCTTTGGTAGACCTTTGGGTTGTTTTTATTTCCGGCTATTATGAGTAACGTTGCTGTGAATGTTCATCTACAAGTTTTGCTTGAACACCTGTTTTCAGTTCTCTTGGGTATATACCTAGGAGTGCAGTTGCTGGGTTACATGGTAATTTTATATTTAACTTTTGAGCAATCGTCAAGCTATTTTCCAACAGCAGCTACACCATGTTTCATTCCCTCCGACAATGCATGAGGGCTCCAATTTCTCCATATTCTCACCAACCCTTGTTATTTTCCCATTTTCTTCTAATTCTAGCCATCCTAGTGGGTGTGAAGTGGTATCTGATCGTGGTTTGTTCTGTATTTTCCTGATGACTAATCAGGTCGAGCATCTTTTCATGTGCTTATTGGCCATTTGCATGTTTTCTTTGCAGAAATGCCTCTGCAAGTCCTGTGTCCATTTTCAGATAGACAAAATTTCAAATTTTGTCTTTTTGTTGCTGAATTGAAAGAACCTTTATCTATTCTGGAACTAGACCCTTATCAGTTATGTGATCTGCAGATATTTTCTCCCATTCTGTGGGTCGTCTTTCCATTTTCTTGATCGTGTCTTCTGATATACAGAAGTTTTAAATTTTAATGAAGTCCGATGATCTATCCTTTCTTTTGTTTTAACTTTAAAACAAGGGGGTCCACGTGGTTGCATGTTACAAGGTTGTAATGGTCAAAGACACTGAATTATGGGGTAATTAAATGCTTGTTTGGGAACATTTGCAAAATATTAAAAATATAGGGAAAATGGAAATCATGAATCATATCACTATTTACAGAACACCCTCTCAGTATTTTGGTGTTTTTCTTTCTAGTCTTTTTTTTCCCTCTCTTTTTTTGTGGGTATTTATGTGTGTCTGCCTGTCCGATTGCCCTTTGTCTGTTTATTCATACTGTATGTACGTTCTTAGAAATACCTATCTTCATTTGATGCTATGCGGTGAATGTTTCCCCATATCATTAGTCTTTGAAAGTATGGTTTTATTGGTTATGAAACTTAATTATAGCATAATTTGTGTAATCATTTGTTATTATAATTAATGTTTAGTTCATCTTCCTGGTAATACACATTTTATTGTATTTTACATTATTTCCTTAAATTGCTGAAGGGAGGAATATAGCATAAAATATATTAACATTTTTTAAGGTTCTTGAGATCTTTTCCTTCCTTCCTTCCTTCTTCCCTCCCTTCCTTCCTTCCTTCCTTCCTTCCTTCCTTCCTTCCTTCCTTCCTTCCTTCCTTCCTTCCTTCCTTCCCCTTGAAAGGGGCCAGGTAGAGATATCAGTGAAAATCAGTTTGGAAATGGTGTTAAGCTGGAGTAGGGCCTGGGCATTTGTTGGTCAGGGCTCAAGTGCATTAAAAAGGACCACACCATCTCTACCTGGCTCCAGGTGTGATCATAGAGTGTTTCAGTGACATTGCTTTCTTTTTTCTCTTTTCACCAGAGTTTACCTGTTTTCGAATATGAGCTATTTTGGAGGATATACTCATGAAGCCCAATCACTTTCCTCCTTTCTGACTCTAGGTCTGAATTCTAGAATCAATGTGGTTTTTCTCATCTGCCTGTTCATTTCCTCCCAAACATATAGTAAAATGACGAGTGCATATTGTATATTCTGTTGCTGAAATACCTCTTGGATTTGCTTTGATTTTTTTTCTGTCCCATAGAAATAGATATTTATTCGTTTATTTTCTTGAAGTATAGTTGACACACAGGGTTACATGAGTTTCAGGTGTACGACATAGTGATTCGACAAGTCTGTGCATTATGCTATGTTCACCACAAGTGTGGGTCACATCTGTCACCATACAAGGCAACTATAATACAGCTGATTGTATTCTCTATGCTGTGCCTTTTTTTTTAAATAAGATTTTATTTATTTATTTGACAGAAAGAGTGAGAGAGCACAAGCAGGGGGAGGGGCAGAGGGAGAGGAAGAAGCAGGTTCCCCACTGAGCAGGGAGCCTGACTCAGGGCTTGGTCCCAGGACCCCGGGATCATGATCTGAGCCGAAGGCAGATGCTTAACTGACTGAGCCACCCAGGTGTCCCATATGCTGTGCCTTTTGTACTCATGATGATCATGCCATTGCTGGAAGCTGGTACTTCTCCCTCCCCTTCACTCATTGTGCCCATCCCCCACCACCCCCCCGGCATCCACCAGTTTGTGCTCTGGATTTGAGTCTATTTCTGCTTTTTGTTTTATTCATTTGTTTTGTTTGTTAGCTTCCACATGTCAGTGAAATCATGTGGTATCTGTCTTTCTCTGCCTGACTTATTTCACTTAGCCTAATACCTACTAGGTCCATCTATGTTGCTGCAGATGGCAAGAGCTCATTTTTTTATGGCTGAGTAATATTCCATCCTGCATAAATACCGCGTCTTCTTTACCTATCCATTCATCTCTTGGTGGACACTTGGGTTGCTTCCATATCTTGGCTATTTGTAAGCAATGCTGCAATAAACACAAGAGTGCAAATATCTTTTCTAATTAGTGTTTTTGTTTTCTTTGGGTAAATACCCAGAAGTAGAATTGCTGAATCATATGGTGGTTCTTTTTATAAATTATTTTTTTGAGGAACCTCCATACTGTTTTTCACAGCGGCTGCACCAATTGACCTTCCCACCAGCAGTGCACAATGGTTCCTTCTCCATGTCCTCGCCAGCACTCGTTCGTTCTTGTCTTTGTGGTTATAGCCATTCTGACAGGTGTGAGCTGATATCTTACTGTGGTTTTGATTTGTATTTCTCTAATGATCAGTGATGAACATCTTTTCATGTGTCTGTTGGCCATCTGTATACCTCTTTGGAAAAATATCTATTCAGCTTCTCTGCCCGTTTTTATCCGATTATTTGTGCTTTTGGTGTTGAGTTGTGTTAGTTCTTTATATATTTTGGATATTAACTCCTTATCAGATATACTATTTGTAAATCTCTTCTCCCATTCAGTAGGTGGCCTTTTCATTTTGTTGACAGTTTCCTTTTCTGTCCCAGAGCTTTTTATTTTCGTGCAGTCCCAGTAGTTTATTTTTGCTTTTGTTTCCCTTGCCCGAGGAGATCTATCTCAAAAAATGGTGCAACGGCCAGACATAGCTGTCTAACTGCTGACCTTGCTCCTTGCCTACTTCTCCTCCTTCTAGTCCTTTCTCTCTACCAGTTGTGACTAGTTACTGTAGTAAACCCAATCCAGTGGACTTGCTCATTTGTTTAAAATACCTTCACGGCCTCTCCATTACTTTCCAGATGGAGTCCTTAGCTCATAAACAGGTATTCACAATCTGGTTTCTGTTGGGACTTTAGGGAAAACTTCTATAGTATAGTTTTCAGTGTTAGGATGTCATGAATATTAAGTTACTGTATTAACTTAATGCAACCTTTGTAAGGAGAAACAATAAAGGAAAAGGCAGGCTTTTCAGTTTTGTTTTTGAAGTAGTTGTCTGCTTCTGAATAATTTTCCAGAAAGGTTCTACCAGCTTGCACTCCCATTAGCAGTATGGGAAGGTGTCAGGCTCTTTTCATCTTTCCCTTGCGGACCATTTTTTAAAAAATAGATTTTATCTTTTAATTTTTTTTAAAGGTTTTATTTATTTGTTTGACAGAGAGTGTGTGCATGAGAGAGAGCACGAGCAGGGGGAGTGGCACGCAGAGGCAGAGGGAGAAGCAGGACCCTGAGATCATGCATGACCTGAGTCGAAGGCAGATGCTTAACCGACTGAACCACCCAGATGTCATCTTTTTAGAGCAGTTTCAAGTTCACAGAGAAATTGAGTGGAAGGTACAGAGCTCGCTCTCCCAGATGCTCCCTGAACCCCCATGTGCACAGCCCCTCCCATTATTAACATCCCCCACCAGAGCGGTGGTCCATTTGTTATTGTCAGTGAACCTACGTGGACAAATCATTATCCCACAGAGCCCATAGTTTATATTAGGGCTCCCTCTTGGTATAAACTTCATGGGTTTGGGCCAATTTGCAATGGCACGTATTGACCATGATAGGATCGCACAGAACATCTTCTCTGTCCTCAACGAACGTCTGTGCTCTACCTATTCATCCCTTCCTCTCTACGAACCCCTGGTAACCGCTGATCTCTTTACTGACTCCATACCTTCGCCTTTTCCAGAAGGTCATGGAGTTGGCATGACTCAGTGTGCAGTCTCTTCGGATTGGCTTCTTTCACTCAGTGATGGGGACTTCCTCCATGTCTTTTCACGACTCGATAGCCCGTTTCTGTTGAGCCCTGAATAATGTTCCATTGTCTGGATGTACTTCATTCATTCACCTACCAAAGGAAATCTTGGTGCCTCAGAGTTTTGGCGATTATGAGTAAGCCGCTGTAAACAGCCATGTGTCAGTTTCTGTGTGGACGTAAGTTTTCGGTTCCTTTGGGTAATACCAATGGCTGGATCGTGTGGTAAGAGTATGTGTCGTCTTGTAAGAAGCCACCAAATGGTCTTCCACGGGGGCCATGCCATTTTGCATTCCTACCAGCCATGAGTGAGAGTTCCTGTGGCTCCACGTCCTTGCCAGCATTTGGTGCTGTCAGGGATTGGATTTTGGTCTTTCTAATAACCGTGAAGGGGTCTCTCGTTGTTGTTGTTCATTGACCATTTTTTTTGGAGGGGGTGGGGCAGAGGGAGAAGGAGAGAAAGAATCTTAAGCAGGCTCCACAGCCAGTGCAGAGCCTGACATGGGGTTCAATCTCATGACCCTAAGACCAGGACCTGAGCTGAAATCAAGAGTCGGAGGCTTAACGGACTGAGCCATCCAGGTGCCCCTTCACTGACCATTTCTGACTTACAAACATTTGCTGACTGATAGTGTTCAATTGGATTTTAGATTATGTATGAATTTGAATGATTTTTCAAAGCGTTAATGGCCATTTTTTTCTGCTTTGTCTCTTTTATAGCACTTTTTTTCTCTTTCACATGTATATACGAATGAACACTTTATCATATTTACTAGATATGTTTTTCCTAGTTTGTCATTTGTTTTATAATTTTTTTATCCCAGGGACACCTGGTGGCTCAGTCAGTTAAGCATCTGCCTTCGGCTCAGGTCATGATCCCGGTGTCCCAGAATCGAGCCCTACGTTGGGCTCCCTGCTCAGCGGGGAGTCTGCTTCACCCTCTGCCTGCTGCTCCCCCTGTTTGTGTTTCTCTCCCTCTCGGACAAATAATGCTTGTCGTCAGTAAGCAGAGAGGAATGGGAGCCCACATCTGGGCCAGGAAGTGCACCAGGCACTATGAAAATAACCATGAAGGGGCAGGCATGGTTCCTATCTTCATGGAGCTTGGAGTTCCTGAGATCATCGATCCTTTATTCTTGCCTTTATTCTTTCACAGTTAACTTCTGTACCCATCTAGATTTCTACTACTGTATATTGTCAAGTGAGGAGATCACTTTTTCTCCAATATCCAGTTTTCCTGACCTCTTTTGTAGGAGAGCTTCTCTCTTCTCTGTGGTTTATGCTGACTTCCTGTACATCAGAGGGTTTTCAGGGCAACTTAAATTGTGTCACTGACTTTCTATCAATTCTAAGGCTGCTGGTACCCTGCTATTTTAACTTTCATAGCTTTATAATTTATTTTCATATCCTCAGTTGAGCACGGCCTCCCTTATCACCATAGTTTTTTTTCTTTAATAAAGACTTTTTGTTCTCATCTTCATGCCATACTTTGTATTTTTTTGTCAAGTTAGAGAAAAAAATACGGGGATTTTCTTCAACTTCAGGAAAGGATTGCCTGTAAACCGGTCTCCTCCTTAAGGAACAGGCCGTGTCTCTGCATTTATGCAAATCTTTTCCATCTCTCTGTGAGGTTGCATTTCCATTATGATGGTCCCACATATTCCTTTTTAGGGTTATTCCTAGATATTGCATGTTTTCTTGCTGCTGTGAATTTTTATCATAAATTTTGTTTGAAAAATTAAATGTTTACATATAAAAATGTTTACATATAGAAAAATTAATTCTTACAGTTTATCTTGTCTCTATATTTTACCCAATCTATTAACTTTGTTTTTCATTGCTTTCTTGGTTTAATTCATTTTCAAATAATGAAAATGTATCTTCTTGTTTCAGCAGTTGTAAGTCTATTTGTTCTATCGGTTTCTTTACACAGAACTTTTTAAGTATTTAAATAGTAGTGGTTTAATAGGGAACATTCTTATCTTTTCCCTGGATTTTAAGGGGGGAAATGAATGCCTTTTGGTTTCTTAAGTACAATGTTGGCTGTACGTTTAGGGTTGATTTTTTTTTTAAAAGATTTTATTTATTTATTTGACAGAGATAGAGACAGCCAGTGAGAGAGGGAACACAAGCAGGGGGAGTGGGAGAGGAAGAAGCAGGCTCCCAGCAGAGGAGCCTGATGTGGGGCTCGATCCCATAACGCCGGGATCACGCCCTGAGCCGAAGGCAGACGCTTAACCGCTGTGCCACCCAGGCGCCCCATAAAGATTTTATTTATTTATTTGACAGAGAGAGAGACAGCCAGCGAGAGAGGGAACACAAGCAGGGGGAGTGGGAGAGGAAGAAGCAGGCTCCCATCAGAGGAGCCTGATGTGGGGCTCGATCCCATAACGCCGGGATCACGCCCTGAGCCGAAGGCAGATGCTTAACCGCTGTGCCACCCAGGCGCCCCGATGTTCTTTTTTTTTTTTAATGAACATATAGTGTATTATAGAAGTACAGGTTAGTGATTCATCAGGCTTCTATAACACCCACCGTTCATTACATCATGTGCCCTCCTTAATGTTCATCACTCAGGAACCCCATCCCCCCACCCCCTTCCCCTCTAGCAACCCTCAGTTTGTTTTCTAGAGTTAAGAGTCTCTTATGGTTTGTCTCCCTCTCTGTTTTCATCTTATTTTATTTTTCCTTCCCTTCCCCTATGTTCAACTGTTTTGTTTCTTAAATTCCACATATGAGTGAAATCATATGGTATTTGTCTTTCTCTGGCTGACTTATTTCACTTAGCATCATACCCTCTAGCTCCATCCACGTTGTTGCAGATGTCAAGATTTCATTCTTTTTGATGGCTGAGTAATATTCCATCATGTCTCCACATATAAGGAATAGCTCTGTTCCCTATGACGAGGTTGGTGGGCATTGGTGTATACGTAAGAGAGAGGGAGAGAGATCTCAGCTGAATTACATTCAGCTTCAACCAACAGCAAACCCAACTTACTCTGGCTTAAACAAGAAGGGGAGTTTGTGTTTTTCCACATTGCAACAAGTCTGGTGAACACAGGTGATGCGGTGGCTCATTAGTGCCGTCAGCAACCAACCTCTCCCTGCATTTCTTCTTTCCATCCTAACACAGAGGCCTTTATCCTCTTGGCCACAGAAAGGCTGCAGCCCCAGCCTTGAAACCAAATTCCAGGTGGGAACAAGAGGGCAGGGCCTGAAGGTGAAGGGTAAAAGCCCAGAGTCACACCAGCTGAGTGTTTTCTCCTTTAAGGAGCTTTCCTAGGGGCCACCCAGGGTCTTCTGCTTGTGTCTTGTTGAGCCAGATGGGTGATCCCTAAAAGCAGAAATTAATCTGGGAGAAGGGCCCTGAGCATGCTGGCGGATCAGCCAGCCAATAGCAGGTTCCCCAGTCTGGAAGCAGGTGGCTTGGAGCCCTCAGAGAAGAGAAATAAAGTAATACCTCAAGGAGCCAGCCGAACTTCTCTTCTGACCCTCTGTGCAGCATGAGTAAGTCACTTAACCTCTCTGTTCATGGGGTGCTGTCTGCCTCGGCGCCTAGAAGGGTGTTTGTAAAGGGCAGATAAACTCTAATCCTGAAAGCGCTCCTATTTTCATGCCATTTTTGGTGTTAGGATAATTTTTGTGTTGTTTGTTTTTTGGTTAATGAGTAAACTGTTCTTTCTCCCTGATTTTTATGGCGTTATTATTAAATTACTTTTGCCTGAACAGAACCAAAAGGTGAACAGGATGTCAAAAAAGGGAGCACGGACAGCTGTTAGCAACAGGAATGACTCCTTTTTTTTTTTTTTAAGATTTTATTTATTTATTTGAGAGAGACAGAGTTCACACAAGCTGGGGGGAGGGGCAAAGGGAGAGGGAGAAGCAGACCCCTGCTGAGTGGGGAGGTGGGGAGGCCAATGGGGGGCTCTATCCCAGGACCCAGGGATCATGAGGGGAGACAGAGGCAGAGCTTCCCCAACAGCCACCCAGGCGCCCCAGGAGGGACTCCTTTGAAAGGGAGTGGGAATAAGGTGCTTAGACAAAAACGCAGAAAGTCATCTCAGCCTCTCCTCCAAGGGGAAGGAGGAGGGAAGGAGGAAGACGGAACCATAATGGTGCTTTTTAGTGCTTTGCCCCAGTCTGCATTGTTTCTCTCCTCTGCCTTAGGGTAAGAGAAATGCCTAGCTTTGCAGTTTGATTGGGAAAAGCACCCTCAATCCTGTTGCTTTTGTGGCAACTATTAATTGCTTCCTGAATTTATACAGCATAAATAAAGCAGGTTGCCAGGGAGTGAATTACCCAGTGGATAAATGGTGGGTCATTAATGTAGTGTTGACCCTGAACCCAGAGGATGACGTGAGGTCCGTGAGAGCGCTGGAGAAATTTACCAGAACCCGTTTCAGGGGAGGTGATGTGTTTTAAATCCCCCTGTAATGCAATGAGGGGAATCAAATTAGATAATAGTTTGCAGAAATCTTCTGGGCTTGGAGCCCTGCTCAGAGGGATTTTATCCTCTTGTATTGTCATGCTTTACTTTTTAGGGCTATACCTGTGTTCCAGCCATTCCCAGAATGGCTTTATCGTTTCCCCCCATGGCGTAAGCCCAAGTTGACACGTTGGAAATGTCATGGTGTGCGGGCGTTCCCTGTTTATTTTATTTTGTAGTAACAAGTAAATTCCAATTTTGGCTTATTCTGAAGCCTAAGATGTCAACGAGTACAAAGAGAAGAGTTAGTTCAATCAGTCATTCCATGCATCCTGCTGCCTTATTTATGACTTGCTCCTCTAGGACTATCCAAGGTGTCCCTCTGTGGGTGTCACACCGTTGGGAGAGTTGGTGTGTGTGTGGTAATTATATTTGTGGAGAGGGAGGTTTCTCTGGGCTTTAGAAACCAGAACCAGAGCTCTTTGGGAGTCCCATCTCTTGACTCTTCTCACTCTGATCCGGTTCCCCAAATTGAGAGCACCCCTTGAAGAACAGAATGATTCGCCTTCGAGAGGGCTGTGGGTATGCTAGGTCCTGCGGAGGGGCGGGGGTCACAAACGGATGAGAATTCACTTTCTTCTCGGGCATTTTTAAGTATCCATTCCATAAATGAGCCTATCAGGGTAGGGTTTTGTTTTGTTTTGTTTTGTTTTTTCCTTGTTATTCCAAACGCACTGTCACCAAACCAGATCCTGATCAGAAATGGGAAGGGAAGCCTCAGGCTTGTGGTGGGTGGAAGCCTTGTCCAGGCCCGGGGGCGCCTGGGATGCAGGCGGGAAGGTGCTGGCTCCTGCTGGCTGTGGGCCTCCCGCCGGCTCCCTCTCTTCTGTCCCATCCTTTCTTGTGCTGTGAAAGGGGAGATCCACCTGGCTGCACGGCCAGCTGCAGGTGTGTAGCTCAGGTGTGCGTCCCTCGGGGCCCTACCTGCCTGTCGTGCCAGTGAGGCCATGTTAACCGTAAATTTAGATTCCCTGGTCTGTACCACCACCTGTGCAGGACCTTCAGGACTCTCCAAATACCGCCCTCCTTCCCCCCACCCCCCACACATTTCAGTATGTGCTTCTGCAGCCCCCTGTCAGCCCTGAGCTCCAGGGAGGACTCCTCCAGCCTTTCTCTCCTGTTCCGGCTCCTCCCTGCAGTGCTCTCTATGCAGGAAGCAGCTTGACGGGGAGCCACAGGCCCTGCGGCCGGGGCACCTGCCACGAGGCTGGTGGTGTGGCTGCCATGGGGCGAGGCCCGTGTTCCCAGGACTGCCAGGCCTCAAGGTGACCTGAGGTCCCCGTGGAAGCTGGGTGCTGTGCTCCCAAGCCTCTCTACTCTGCTGTCCCCCATTTCCCTGTGAACTCTTGGGGCATGTTCGTGGGGCTGGGGAGGGGACAGGCACTGTGCAACCCTCTCCAGTGCCTAGTGACGACCTGCCTCTCTCTCATACACACAAGACAGAAAACCACCGGACCTGACGAAGCCACTCAACTGAAAGCAAAAACCTTCCTCCTCCTGCCCCGTGCCAGCCTGTCACACAGACACACGGGCCGAGGGGGCATCTGTTCAGCAGCGGCCCGACTCTGATTCGGGCACCTGCCGGTCCTCGCTTGGGCGGCTCGGATCCACCTCTTGTGACGGGATGTGAGGCACGGCCATGCGGAGTGGGCCCTTTGGGCCTTTAAGACTTTCGAGTGTCAGAATCCTGATTTACACCCGTGCTGCGAGAGGGACACTCCTGGAGGGTTTTCCGAGGCAGCTCCTTGGTGTGGATGAGCGCTCAGCTGCCAGAGACGGGGGTTTCCGGGAGAGGGGCAGAGGGGCTGGGGGGGGCAGGCACACGTGTCTGCAGCTGTGTCAGGGTTGGAGGGGACTCTCCGGAGCGTCTTGTGCCTGTTGGACGCTTTTGAGCTTCTGCCAGGGGCCCCGCGGGCTAGAGGGGCCACGTGTCAAGGTTGTCGGGCCGAGCGCTGGGTAGTGAAGTCCCACGCTGAGTGCAGACTCCCTTGGAGTCAGGGTGACAAGGATTTAGTTTTACAGTGTTGGATTAAGGGCCAAATACAAGCTGACTTGGATAATTTTCTCTTTGCTGGCTCCTTAGCTATGAGTAATTTATTCTAACCTCCTTCCATAATGCCAATTACAGCTGTTAGCACGTACTTCAAAGCCAGGATTCAAAGTACAAAGCTATGGTTAGGATTTCCTGTGCTGGTGTCCCAGAAGGCTTTCAACCAAGGTTGGAGTTGGGTGAGATGAAAGGCAGTGGGGCTTTTCCCCAGTGTTCTTGGGGTAGCGTGGATGCTGGGGGAGCTTAGGGGAGGAGGGTGGAGCCACCCCCAGAAAGGCTTGGCTGGAGGGAGGACTCATCAGGAGCTAGGGATGAGGCCTGTGACGACATCGTAAACACAAAGGCCGTGGCTTCCTAGAAGCCTGATTTTCACTGAACAGGGAGGGGTAGAGAACAGACCTCTAAAGAGACCGAAATAATTGATAGATATATCTTGTTGGACATGTCAAGGGGGACAAACGGTGGAACTCGAGACTGTCCTTTCTTGTGTGGGGATCTGATCAGGCACTTAACCTGCAGGGTGGGTGACAGGAGAAGGAGCTGTGTAGCCAGTCCACCAGGAGCCTCCGGGGTGCCACGCTCTAGCACTTTGGCCTAGGACAGAGTGGACTGCCGGTGGCCACCATGCTCCTTACTAGTGTGAAAAGGACATCACTGAGTGTCACCTGCTGTCTGTGTGACACTCCGGTAATTCCCGTGAATGTCAGGTGCTGCTTATGGGAAAAGGCAACATGCCTGGCTGCTAGAGGAAAGGGAAATTGCCAGTTTTGCATCAAGGGAGAAGGTGCTAGAAGTCTTGTGGGTCTGGAGACCATGGACATCTGTGCTGTCTGTTCAAGCACTGAGAGACTAAAGAGAACAGGGAGAGCATTTTTGGAATGAGAGCTGAAAAAGATACCGGAATAAAACATTTAAAAAATGTAGAGGAGAGACTAGAAGAAATAGAAAGAGAAGCCAAGACATGAGGAAGGAAAACCAATGCAGGACCAGCTAGAAAGGGGGCCGGTCTTAACATCCAGGTTACAGTTCCCTGTCTTTTGTCAGACGTTCAAGTGAGGAGGGTAGACTCATGGAAACACTCTCAGAGACCTGGAGGCACCTGGCGCTGAGAATGCACAGAGACGCTGAGGTCTAGGAAACAAACTGAGGGCTGCTGGAGGGGAGGGGTGGTGGGACAGGGTACCTGGATGACGGGCATTAAGGAGGACACTTGATGGAATTAACACTGGCTGTTATACACAACCAAAGAATCACTAAATTCTACCTCTGAAACTAAAAAAAAAAAAAAAAAAGAACGCCAGCAGAGAACCAGAGTTGCTGGAGTCCATTCGGAAGCATTCTGGAAAGTTTGATTCTTAGAGGCTGATTCGGTGAAGCCCTGTATCCCTTTGCCACGCTGACTGCCTTGGCGTCCAAGGCACAAGCTAGCCGTGTGTTCCGTAGCTCAGAAATTTCCCACGTGGTGACTGTCCCCCTGGCCCCCGGGCATCTCCCACATAAGTGGCTGAGATGGCCATTATTTCTCAAGGAGGCACCTGCTTGGGGGATGTTTGCCACCTTGGGGGATGTAGGTAGCTGGCTTTGGGGCCCCTGTTTGCTGTTACCCCTCCTTCTGGTGGCTGTGGGGTGAGGGCTGGCCCCAGCCAGTTGACTCCCTCAGCTACCCTGTCCAGCCCTGGTTTCTGAGGGCAGCTGGGGAAATGCCTCCAAGGGATCCCTCCTGTGCTGCTGGGCTTGTGTCTTCAGACAAAAAAAAAAAGGGAAAATGTTGGGATTTTCTAAAGAGGGCTTTTCCAGTTTCCTTAAAAAGAAGCTGAGCGGCCACAGGTGCTCCTGTGAGACTGCCTTGTAGGCTCTGCCTCCGGGGACTCCGGTGGCCTCTGGCTTCTCTTGGGTTTGACCAGTAAGAGGCGCTGGTTGGAGAACTGAGGGCGGAAGGGGAATGAGGCCGGGTGTCCGCTCCCCTGGCTCCTTCCCGGGCCACCCCATGTTGGCGTTGTCCTTTCGCCAGAAGCCTTGTGACTCTTTCCGCCCAGCTCTATCTGGGTCTATAGCTGCTCCCGGCCCTCCCCGCAGGCCCAGGGATGGCGCGGTGCCCTGAGGCTCCCAGCCCAGGGTGACATGCCATCCTCTGTCGCTTTCCCTAAGCCCTTTGAATTTTAAAAGGTAAATAGTATCTTTTAAAAACTATTCCCTAGGGGCGCCTGGGTGGCACAGAGGTTAAGCAGCTGTCTTCGGCTCAGGGCGTGATCCCGGCATTGTGGGATCGAGCCCCACATCAGGCTCCTCTGCTGGGAGCCTGTTTCTTCCTCTCCCACTCCCCCTGCTTGTGTTCCCCCTCTCGCTGGCTGTCTCTCTCTCTCTGTCAAATAAATAAATAAAATCTTAAAAAAAAAATAAAAAAATAAAAACTATTCCCTGACCCACCAGTGACAGCAACACTGACAAGGAGAGCATGGAGGTGTGTGACTGAGGGTGAAGTTGGTTGGTCCTCTCTGAAACGGTTCACGACGAGAGGCAGCTTGTTCTGGCTTATTCTAAGTGAAATTGCCAGAATGGGTTGGGGTAAGGAGCAGAGGAGATGGGTTTTTGGGGTTTAGGATCCATGTGCCTATGACATGAATCATCTAGGCCATTAAACTGGGATGGAAGGTGGCTTCATGGGTGTGTGATCTGTCCGTCACACAGAGCCCTGCCCTCAGGAGGGCCCCAGGCTTGGATTCATTCTCTGCTGTCCCATGTTAGTAATTCTTAATCAGTTAAAAATTAAAATCTTTAATTCTTAATAATTAGACGATAATGTATGTTATATATCCACAAGGTACTAATATATATAGAAGAATATGTATAAATATATATATTATAAAATTGTGATTTTTAATTTTCCAAAAGAGGCCCTGTATTTTCACGTTGCCCCTGGGCCCCATAAATTATGCTGTTCCTGCCGGGATGAACTTGCCTGTGGGTTCTGTTTTGTTTCCAGCTGGTGTGAGTTGAGCGTGACTATGATGGTGCCTCGGCCCACGACAAGGCCATTGACTAGAATGCTACTTCTTCAGGGACATTTGTTTCTCCCTGGCGTACAGCCTCTTTGTTTGAGCTAGAGAGCAGTAGTCGAAAGATAATGCCTTGATATTTCGTTCAGTTCCAGCTTCACCACCCAAAAGTCTGACTATCCGTTCCCATCGTTTGCTGGCACATAACAAACCAATCCAAGAGTGAGTGGCTTGAAACAACAGCAACGTAGATTTTGGTCCTGGATCTGCCGTTCGGGTAGGGCTTGGAAGAGGCGGCTTGTTGCCGTTGGATACAGTTGTCCACTTGGGTGGCTCAGCCGGGGACAGAGGGTCTGTCTCCAAGATGGCGCCCCTTGGCTGGCAGGTTGGTCCTGGCTCTTGGCCTGGGAGTTCAGCTGGGGCTGTGGCCTGGGGGTCTTGGTTCCTCTCCATGTGGGGGTCTACACAGGGTTGCTTGGGCTTCCTTACAGCATGGTGGCTGGTTTCCAAGCGTGTTGATCCGAGAGGCAGGAGACAGAAGCTGCGGGTCTTAAATTCTGGGCCCAGAGATTGGCACAGCATGGCTTCCTTTGTCCCTTCCACTCTCAAAGCACCCACTCAGATCCAGGGTGAGGGGACCTAATCCCCACACGGAGGGGAAGAGGGTCAAAGGATTGATGATCAGATATGGCATGTGTCACATAGTCCTACCTTTTTTATATGTGAAAAAATTCAAGGCAACAGTGGAATGAAATAGCAGAGCAACAGCAAATATGGGGCGGAGCTGGACTACGTGTCTATAAGCTCCTGATTTCCCAGACGATGCTCCATCTAGCATACCATTACTACTGTTTTGCATAATCTAATAAACAGCAGTAACTCTTCTCTGTCCTCATGTCCCCGGTTTTCAACCTCAAAGCACGTTGTAATAGTAATCAGGGAGGTATTCCAGTACTTTTTTTTTTTTTAACTGCCAAAACAGAGAATGTTCATTTAGAAAACAAAGGTAAGCATCCAAAGTGTAAAAACAGAAGCAATTCCCATTTGTCTTGGTTGATGAGGGGGTGTGGGGCTAGAACAGGACATGGTAGCTTCTCGTTCTAGAGGCAGAGTGGGTGGTTTGGGACCACAGCATGAATGGCCGCAATGGTGTTAGGAGTCCTACTCTGGGTCGCTTTGAGGTTGAGTCAAGACTGAAGGTTTTTGGGTAACTCTCAGCCCTCATGAATGGCCTGCCATACACCAGGGGCCCCTGAGGAGCACCTAGGCAAATTGGGCCTTCCAGCAACAGCTGTCCCCATCCTCTTGCAAAGAGCTTGGATGCCCATGTGCTGGGGGAGCTGGAAGGTGAAGAGCCCCTTTCCCCAGAGCCTCTGGGGTAAGCCTACACCTCTCTTCCCTTGGGGTACAGTGTCTGCAGATTAGAACTTGCTCGACCCAGGAAGATGGGCCTGAACCTTGGACAACTCTGGGAAAGAAGTCAATGGTCTCCAAAGTTTGGAGTGTGCGGGCCTCTGGTGTGGCACTTGGAACCCACTGCTATCTTCAGACATGTCTCTGCAGGGGCATGAGGCTGTGGGGAGCCATCCAGTGGCCCTCTGCATCTGTCACTTGCCATCCTGGGGTCGTGAGGGGCAGGGTACTCCTGGCATGGGTCTCTAGGTGGAAGCAGAATGGGCTTAGGGCCTTCCGGTGGTTTCAGAACCCAGTTGAGTGGAGATTGCTTGCCACACAAACCCTTATGAACCTGGGAATGCGGTACAGGGACAGCCAGGCCTGAGATACCCTTTACACCCAGGAGATTGTTTTCCATGTGATTACAAACTTCCAATACACCATGTATCACTTCAGGCCTGTCGTCTTGAAAAACGCAGAAGAGTAGATGCAGTTTCTTCTGCCTACCCTGATTCCAGTCAGGCATTCCTGGGGGAGAGTGAGGGGCCCCCGGGGAAGAAAAAATGTGAATCCTGTTGACTGAAATGCTTAGTTCGTGGGATTCCATTACATCTGTGGATGGGATTCCAGATAAGTCTAAAACGCCTTGAATGTGGGAAAAAAGCGGTAAAGTCAGACGAGAAATAAGACGTTCAGATTTGGGGACGTTACAGCATAGTGGCAGCTTTTGTATAAAAAATTCTTTCAGGGCGCCTGGGTGGCTCAGTCGTTAAGCGTCTGCCTTTGGCCCAGGGTGTGATCCCAGGGTCCTGGGATCGAGCCCCGCATCAGGCTCCCTGCTCCGCTGGGAGCCTGCTTCTTCCTCTCCCACTCCCCCTGCTTGAGTTCCCTCTTTTGCTGTCTGTGTCTCTCTCTGTCAAATAAGTAAATAAAAAATCTTAAAAAAAAATTCTTTCATTGTCCTGTGGATGATCAGAGTCACCCAAGAAGGTTCTAGAACTCATCATCAAATACAGGATCCTTCGCAAGTCCCGTCCGTGGGGCATCGCCTCTGAACTGCAGGGACCTGAGTGTGTGCAGGTGGTTGGTGCTGCCCTTCAGCTGTGATTACCTCCCGATGGACCTCCACAGTGCCCAGCTCATACATCCTGCAGCCCCCGGACCTGCAGTCCTCCGCAGACCCCCCGCTAACTTAACCAGTCCAGAAACACAGCAGAGTGAAGGCAAGGGGGAGAGGCAAGGCACATGGGCCGCGGCCACACCCCTGCCCTGCCGGGTTGGGTCCAGGACCCCCATGTCACTTGCTTGTTCTGCCCAGAGACTGATCTGCTGTGTCTCCAGGCCCCTCAGCAGGTGCGGTGATGTCTGGCCAGGCCCAACAACTCCCATTTATTTCTGGCTCCGCCTTGGGTGCCCTGTGGGTTTTGAGAGCGGCCGCTTTGAGTTCGCAATGCTCCATCTGCTGACTTTCTATTGAGTAGAAACAAAGGAGGTGCTTCGTATCCCCTCGCCCGACTCATTGGTTTTATAATCTGAAGCAGGCCCAATCTACGCATCCAGCAGCCAGCTTGTGGGGAGGGGAGCACAAAGTTAGGAAGGTGGCAGGAGACCAAGTCTGGGTCGGAGAGCAAGTATTGTATTCACCCACCCCGAGGAAGAACTCAGGTTTATGCTGCATGAGGTGAGGATGAATTGGTGGGGCGCCCGGGGTCCCTGCCTTTCGAGAACTACCCTGTCAGGCCACCGCAAGCCTGAGACTCTGTGACACAAAGCAGAGAGCAGCAGCCTTTCATCACTGGGCCTGGGGTCAAACGATGATGGCCACTGACCGCCAGCAGAGTGCTGGGCAATGTTTTCGTAGCCCCGAGGCGTTTGTTCATCTGTATATGGGGGAGACGATTTGTGCCATGGGATCTTATTGTGAATACCCAATGGCACAGCTTTGAGGAAAGGATGATTCGGGGCGGGGGGCCAGCATCGTTGCTCATTCCTCCAGACACCAGGAGGTGATGGTTTTCGTGGGTCGTGGGGAAGGTGGGTGGTTCGCTTCTTGAGCACCTGGGGATGCTAGGTGCCCAGGGGTCTGGATTCCTCCCTGGGGAGGCTGCTGAGAGCCATGCGGGGATGCAGGTTACCCCCAGAAGTCTGCAGCACGAGAACTGGTAGGAAGGATTGGAACTCAGCCTGAGGTGGGAGGGAGGTTCTTTGCGAAGAGGGGAGGACGAAGCCCCTGCACAGACGGTTGCCGCTGTTGTTAGAGCAGAGGCAGAAGGTCTGCGAGCAGGTCACAGGGTTCCCTTGCATCTTGGGCGAGAGGTAACAAATGAGCTGACAGTCTGCCCTCCAGCC
This sequence comes from Ailuropoda melanoleuca, assembly GCF_002007445.2. NCBI lineage: Eukaryota > Metazoa > Chordata > Mammalia > Carnivora > Ursidae > Ailuropoda > Ailuropoda melanoleuca. The sequence goes on from NC_048225.1 coordinate 120,448,042, forward strand.
CCCCACCAGGACTTCCTCGGTTTGGCCACTGGGGGCTCTTGCTAGGCAGAGGCGCCTTCCCTGCCAGGTTTTTGTTATTAACGTTGATCCCACGTATCAGAGAGTGGAAAGCAAGCCTTGGAAATCCGCATCCAAGTGGGATTCGAGGCTCGCTGGAGCAGCGTGTGCCAAGGGCTGGGGGTGGGGACGCGGGGCGGGCTCTTCGCTCAGCATCAGGAGCAAGCCCTCAGCATCATTCACTCTGTCAGGGTATCGCAGTGGTAATCACTTCCAAATGGCAGTGGGGTGAGGAGGGGGATCCCCCGCAATCGCCCAAGGAATGTCTTGACTCAGGACGGAAAAGGAGGCTTTCCATAAGCAGCTCCTCTTTCCAGAGGGGACCAACTGTGGAACATGAGACGCCCCCAGGCCTCTCTTAGCATCATCCATAATAACAGCCGTGTCAACCGAACGGAGGGGGCGGGGACGATAATCCAGGATAGGGACACGTCCCATCGTCCGACCCGGGAGGTGCTTTCAGGGTGAGCGGCTCATTCCTCCAAAAATGACCCATGACCTCTGGAGCGTCTTCTGAGGAGTGATTGTAAGAGAGTGTGTGGGCACCCGTTCTGTCTCTAAATGCGGGGTGCAGGCACGGTAAAAGTCCCTCACTACACACACAGACCCCAGCTGCAGAACCTAGTGCAAGAGAATCCAAACCGCAAGTCACATTGCCACTTACCAGCTCTGTGATTTCCATTAAGTCCCCTTTCCGAGCCTCGATGTTCTTACCTGTAAAATGGGGATGATAATGCCTATCCTATAGAATTGTGAGGAATAAGTGACCGAACTTTGGAGAAAATGGGAATCACGGCATAGGTGTTCAGTAAAATTATATTAAAATGATATTGAAGAGATTCAGTGTGTTTCTGACTGTTTTTGCTGGGAGGTCTTGTTTGTTTCAGTTCCTACTGGGCACCAGGCAGCATTGCACAGAAACATCATCTCCAGACTTGGTAGAGAGCTTTACTGCATTCACAATGATTTCATCTGTTTCTTGCTGCAACTCTTACTGCTTCCATTTGCAGTTGAGGGATCTGAGACCAGGGCTGAAGCAACTTGGCCATGTGACTCGTCTGTAGGGTGTCCTGGCCGTTCCAGGCTCTCCTCCTGGGCTGACCGCGGGCTCCGTGGAGCCCGGGGAGAACCCACCAGTGGCCACTGGACTGCTCTCCTTCCCTGGGGATGCATTGAACGATGTAGCACTGATGCATCTGTTTCAGACTGGGACTAATCATTTCCTTATGAATATGCTGACTGGTTCTTCCTCAAAACTATTTCTTCCATAGGTGATTCCTTTCTTTCTGTTTTCCTTATACTGGCAAGCAGGCTCTGGAAGCCCTTCTCTGGCTGCTCGACCTCCAGAAATGGTTCTGTCTCATCCTTTAGGGAATCCAGGTGGAGGGGGGGGCAGGTAGCATTTGTAAATATAGTTAGTGGCCTTCATAGTCGTTTTTTTGTTTTTTTTTTTTTTTAGTTAAAATTTAAAATGTGACAGTACTCAGGGATGCTTTTCATTGAAGACCTGGGTCCAACTATCATTTCCGATACAGACGTCTGAATGAGATTCACACTAGGAACCCATCATACTCCTCCCACCCGTGGGCCAGGCTCCTATGGATGGAAATTCCTTCAAGATGCGTGCTGCAGGACCTGCGGACCGAGGTCAAGGAGGCTGCCTAGTTGCAGACCCGGACAGGTCTGTTGTAAGGGTATTGCTGAGGTCTGGAGGTTATGGGTGAATCACCTAGCACCTAATAGCATCTTTATTTGGTAGGCACACTGCCCAGAGGCCCTTGTGGGCACAGCGTGATCCTGGCGAGGGGCCCTGATGGTTGTTATTCTGTCCACAGCATGGGTACATTTGTAGTTAGTAACTATCTCAAGTCGTACTTTGGTTTTGGGCTTGCTCAAACCAAACCTCACTCCCAACCGGTCTTCTCTCTATGCGGCACCTTGGTTATCCAGAATTCTTGTGGAACAGCAATCAAATTTCCCAGAGAGCCATTATCTATAAGAGTTAAACCTTTTGGGAACTAGGTTTGGTAAGGTTTTGATGGACAGAATTGTGAGGGCCAGTAATGGGATATACATTGATGTTTTTCCACACAAAAGTTGGAGCTCCTCTCTGTCTCTTGCTGCCTATTATCTTTCCTCTTGCCGTCCCTCCACTTCCAGAGCTGTGCCCTGGCATCGCTTCCTGTGTCGGTCAGCAGAATGGATTTCCTGCCATTTGTTTCACTGTCCTTTCTGGAACAAGAAGGAAGGTTTGGCCTGCCTTGCCTACACTGCCTGATTCCCTTGCATGAAGCCACAGGGAGTTCTCATTACCACTGCCCATATGTACAGACACAGCATCTGTCCTCTGCCCAGGAGAACACAGGGAGAGTTGCTGCCAGCAGTACAGGGCTGAGCCCTGTCTCCTGCTGACCGATTTTCTCTGTCTGGTGCCTGGATAGGGGAGGAGGAGGAGGAGGAGGAGGAGAAAGAGGGCGGTATGGCACGTACCGTTTCCAATCAGGACTGGAGTGAAAATCCTGCCGATGGTGGGAAGTCAGGCAGAGGCAGCCCGACCACCAGCCATCTTCTCTCCAGGAAGTACCAAGAACTGTATCCTGGATGTGTGATGGCGTGAGAGCCGCCAATAGGCTGATGGTGAGATTTGGAGACCTTCTGCACTGCCTGCATTTGGGAAAGAACAGTCACCATGTGCAGATAAATGGAGGAGGTACAAGCTGACCATGGTTAGCTTTTACAGAGTGTATCTGCTAGCTGTTGTCCCAGGAATGCTGCATAACAAAGCATCTGGAGACTCAGGACTTACAAAACCAAACATCTGTCTTACTGATGGACTCTGTGTTGGTAGGGGCAACTCTCCTTTAAGCTGTGGATCACTGGACTTGGCATCTGGCTTCACGTTGGGTTCAGGTCTTACTTAAATTCCCTTTGGATCCGCAGCCAGTGAGTCATGTTCTTGTGGATGATGACGGAAGCCACACCACACATACCCATTGACCCACATTCTGTTGGCCAAACAAGTCCTGTAGTGCAGCCCAAAGTCAATGAGGGAGGGGAATTCACTCCATCTCAAACAGAAGTGGTGGGTGGAGAGTGAGTATTGATTAAATTAGAAGCTAAAGTATCACGCAAAGTTACGCATCTATAAATTCCACCAACTCAAGTTCTGAAGATTGAGGGTGGGAGGGAGGGAGGAGGAGGAGGCAGAAGGAGCGAAGGACGTCAGGTGGGTGGGTGGGTGCTTAGCTGGGGGTGGTAGTGGTGCGGGTCCAGGCAGGAGTTGGACAGCGAGGGGGTTGGCTTCTCCGTAGACACATCCGGGTGAGAGGGCTGCGCCGGCTCCCGTGTGCCATAGCTCTTCTTGGCCAGTCCTTGTCCTGACTGCTACACCTTCTCTCTGAGGCCCCAGCTCTGGAATTGCCTGTCCTGCTGTAGCTTTCAAGGAGCTGTGAACATCAGCTTTTATGGCTGTCATTGAGACCCATGATAGAGAAGAACCAGGTTTCAGTTGGATGTTGCCAATACTTGGGGTAGATTTCTGTATCCCTGTATTTCTTTGGAGCAACCAGTGAATATCCAGTTTGACTTTCCTGCTGTGAAAGGTGCAGTTGGCCAGCTCTACCCAGGAGCCATGGCTGGAAGAACAGTGGTTATAGGGACTTCTTTGCTTCCCGACCCTCACACAGCTCCCTGTTCTTGCCTCAGCCCTGGATGGAGAGATTGATTTTTAGGTGCGATATTTGGCCTACTACTTTACGCTTTAAGGTCTTCCTCTTGATGTCTTTTTTCCCTGTGTGCTAGTTTTCGAGAACACTCCGGTGCGGATAATGTCATAGGTCAGAATTGTTCTCCCTTTGTCCTTCCCCCTCTCCCCCTTGCCCATGTGTTTCTAGAGGAAGGACCCTTCCTCCTCTCCCCCTTGCCCATGTGTTTCTAGAGGAAGGACCCTTTCTCCAGGGCCCTCCCACCGCTGGGTGGCCATATGTTGATGAGACCCCTTTACTTGGGCAGAGTGCTATTTAGCTAAGTCGCCCTACCTGTCGACCGGTCCACCTGCACATTCCCGTCTCCTCCCTTCCTTGCACAAACACCGACTGTGTGCTGGGCACCCGAGACTCACACACATAAAAGTAGCACAGACCTGTTCTTTGCCGTCAGGAGACCCACACTCCCGAGTGCCTAAGAGAGGACTAGAGATCAATATAGTGCGAAGTGGTGAGTTTCGTGGTGAAGCTGTGCAAGTTATGACTGGAACGCAGAGTGGAGGCACCTTAGCCTGTTGGCGGGGTTGGAGGCGGCAGTGGTATATGGAAGGCGGCCAGGAGGAGGTGATGCCTGATGAGAATTGGCAGAAATGGAGAGGAGAAACTCTGCAGGCTGGCGGGACGGTGTAAATAAAGGCACCAGGCAAGGCGCACAAGGGGAAAGCAATGGTTCAACGTTGCGGGATTGCGATACCAAGTTGGGGACCGGCAGATGATGGGGCAGGGAGTGTTGACCAGGGTCAGATCAAGGACATCTTCGGATGTCATGTAAGGAGCTTGAGTTTGGGGACCCATTGAAAGTCCCCTTCGAAGCAGGCGAGCGACATGCTAAGATTTGCATTGTGTTTAGAGAAGAGCATTAACTGTGTACCGTTAGTTATTGGGGTTGAGGGAGTAGAAAAAAGGACAGACTCACGGCTTGTCCAAACCGGTCCTGCCTGCCCCTGATGACCAGGTTTAGAGGAGGCCTATTCTGGGCGAGATGGTCCCAAACAGGAAATGCCATGTTTTTGCAAATAATTGAAGGAAGGCTGAACTATGCTCATGGCCACTGGGTTCCTTTTTCTTTCTGAGACCAGGCTTATTTTGGGAGTGAGAGGCAAAATTTATATGGCACACTGTGATCTTCCTAATCCCATGAGATGGGCTCTATTATTATTATTGTTGTTGTTATTATTATTATTAATTTTAGATGAGGCTACCAAGGCCCAGAGAGCTCAAGTAATTTTCCCAGAGTGACCTAGTTCGTAGAATGGAGCCAGGCTTGCCCACCTCACTTCTGACCACCTCCAGAACTAAACTTTAAACCAGCTCGTGGCACTGTGTCTACCTGACTCCCTCCTTCCTCCAGGCCCAGAATCTGAACCCCTTGGATCAAGAAATGGAGTGATAAGCCGTGCATTTTAAGAAAACAATGGCATCTGGTCTGGGATAACTCACACACACTGGACAGGACATCCTGGGTAGTAAACGTGGAAAGTTTTCTTCTCTCTTGCTATTGCCTTGAAATCCACCCTGAGTTCCATAGCTTGCACCCAGGCTATTTAGAAAGACCACTGTTAGGGCAGAGGGGGCCTAGAATTCGGCAGGGCATGGAGTATGGACAAGTGGCTTCCTTCTCCATCCTTCCTTAGCCCCATGGGTACCCACCTACGCCCCAGCATGCTTTGCCTCCCTGGGACCCAGAGGGCTGGTGGTCGGAGTGAAGAAGGCGTGGGCGTAGGGGCTGTCTGGAGGAGCAAGTCATCGGGCTGCTGAAGCCAAGTCCGTGACCAGCACGATCCCTGGAGGGCCAGCCGTTTGTGGTTACTTGGCCACTCTTCCAGCTGAGGAATGTGCTTCCCCCTTCTCATATGTCTTGTGCTTTTGTAAATTTTGACGAGGATCCACGAACAACCCAAAGCGCCAGAGTGGGTACAAGGTCAGCCAACCGCAAAGCATTCCCAGCCCCCAGCATATTCGGCATAAGTCAGATGCCACTTGTGGGCCATAAAGGAGACGATCACTTCGTGGATGACTGCAGTGGGGACCCCGTGGGCTGTGGAAAAGCAGAGGCAAAGGCAGCCCATCCCAGATTTACCTGCGCACTTGGGAGCCTCTTGGAGTTCTCTGCCTGGTGTTGTAATCTTGGCACAAAAACAGTGTTCTCGCTAGCTCTACATTCCTGGCTTGGGCCCAAGATGTATAAAAAATTATACATTATCTTTCTTTTCAAAGCTTGAGAATTTCATTATTATTATTTATACTGCACCCTTGATTTAAGGCAATTGACAGTCACGACAAAGGCTGTGGACAGAACATCTGTGTGTGTGTGTGTGTGTGTGTGTCCCCCCCCCCCCCCCCCCCCCC
>NC_048225.1:120454270-120455028 GCF_002007445.2 Ailuropoda melanoleuca
GCCCCCCCCCCCCCCCCCCGCCAATCCACATGTTGAACTCTGATCTCCAGCGTGATGGTGTTTGGAGATGCGGCCTTTGGGAGGTAATTAGGGTTAGATTAGGTCATGAAGGGAGGGGCCTCACGATGGGATTAGTGCTGTAGGAGACCGAAGCTCTCCCTGTCATGGGAAGACACAGCAAGAAGATGCCATCTACAGATTGGGAAGCAGGCCCTCACCAGGAACCAGGTCTGCCAGCACCTTGATCTTGGACTTCCCAGCCCCCAGAACCCTAAGAAATTAACGCTTGTTGTTCAAGCCCCTGAGTCTGGGATGTGTGTTGTAGCAGCCTGAGCTGACTAAGACAACAAAGGTACAATCAAATGATTGGAACAAGAATGCAAGAAAAGGAGCTAAGCAATGAAGGGGATAGTGTGGAACAAGAGGCGTTCCAAAGACACAGGCTGAGGGGATCCTTCAGGCGAACACATGAAACTTGGTTCTGAGTTTTCAAGGAGCCGGGGGTAAAGCAACGATTCTGAGTTGGGGTGGGGTGGGGTAGAGGGGTGGGTTCCACTGCTAGCAACTGGCAGCCTCCCCACGCACCTGGAGAGAGAAACTTCGCCTGGTACTTTTCTCTAAAGAAGGGGAATCCTAGGAATGATTATCTTAGGGTCACTGAGCAACTTTGTGGGCAGTGATTTTGTAAAATGATTATCTTAGGGTCACTGGGCAACTTCATGGGCCATAATTTTGTAAAAGTGATCCCCAAGCATTCA
>NC_048225.1:120463242-120525328 GCF_002007445.2 Ailuropoda melanoleuca
GGGGTAGAGGGGTGGGTTCCACTGCTAGCAACTGGCAGCCTCCCCACGCACCTGGAGAGAGAAACTTCGCCTGGTACTTTTCTCTAAAGAAGGGGAATCCTAGGAATGATTATCTTAGGGTCACTGAGCAACTTTGTGGGCAGTGATTTTGTAAAATGATTATCTTAGGGTCACTGGGCAACTTCATGGGCCATAATTTTGTAAAAGTGATCCCCAAGCATTCAGTGATACTGGTCTTTCATCTTCATGGTACCCGGGTGAAGTAAAAAGTGATTGGGCACAAGTATTTTCGATGGACAGTTGGAGAAACTGAGGGCAGGCCTTGGACCATCATTGTCAAGGGTAGTTAGGGAACAAGGAGGAAAGATTTGACCAGCATCGCCAACATCTGAGAATGTCCTCTTCTTTCGGTAGAAAAGTGTGAGTGAGGGAAGGCGGGAGGCAGGAGGCAGGGGTTTCCTGTTGGCTCTGCTGTGCGAGCATCTGTCGGCATGACTTCAGACAGTCCCCTACTGCAGGTGAGGGACACGTGGGCCTTGCAGTGTCCTCAGCTATGATGTCTCAAAGATGTCTCTGCCTGCATTTCTGTGATTCGGTAATCCTGGCCCTCCTCCTCCCCCCCGCCCCCGGCCCAGTCCCTGAGAGCCAAATACATAAGTAAAACCAAGTGAAATAAGTCATCTCACAAAGAAATACTTCATCTTGAAGAAGTAAACGGCTTTCTAGGGATGAATAACTTGGCAACAGTTGAAAACAAAGGAAAGAAAGAAAAGAACCCATTTCATCTGTGTTCGTGGTGTGTGTGCTTTCTGTCTTCACGATCTCATGGCTTTGCACCTGATTTTTGTTTTCCCCTTAAAGTACATCTTGGAACCCGGCTGTCATTTCTGACACTGGAGGAGCGTATTCAGCGAAGCGTTCTTGACTTTTTTTTTTTTAACACTGAATTCCACCAGGCTGGAAGCTGCTTGTCTGTGTAAACAGGGAGGCGGGCAGGCGTCCGAGTTGCTGCTGTGTGAACGAGAATGGTTAGTGTGGTGTGATGCGGTGTGTTCTCCCCCCCCCACCCGTGCTTGTTTCAAGTAAATTTCAGGTCTTAGAGAAATCCTGGCTGTTGCATTGTCCTGGCAGAAGAGCGTGTTTGGGCGGAGTGTGTCCTCGACTCCTGCTAGTTTGGGGTGACCCAGATGCTGTGTCCGTGTCAGGGTGGAGGGAGGGCTCTGGGTTGCAGCGTCCAACTGTCCAGGTGCCAGGTGCGATGCTAGGCAGGTGGGTGTAACACCCAATAGGACTGGAGCTGTAGAAAGTTCACTCGTTAAGGGGAAAGGGATATTAAATGGACCTTCAGGGATTCCACAGATGGCACAAGGGAGCCGCCCCCCAGCTTCGCACCAGGTTCAGAATTGTGTTCAAGCCAGTCCTGAGAGCTGGTGGTTTTGAGTCCCCGTTGTGCATATTGGCACAGTGGACAGTGAGGAGAATTTTACTGTGATTGCATATGTAAGGAAAGCAGATATCTGGGCTCTGATTTACTCTTCATCAGACCCTCCCACCATCAAACAGGTGCCCCTCAGAGTCCCTCGCCCTGAGGCACCACCCAGGGCTTCTCCAGCCTAGTTCCCCATGGTGCCAAATCTGTCTGTACTTTTCCTGTGTTCACCGGCATCCTGGGATTCCTGGATAAGGAGAAGCAGGGGGGGTGGGGGAGGGGGTAGGGAGAGTTCTGGGCATTTCTACAATATTATATGCAAGTGCTGTGCAAATAAAATGCAAATGAAAACAGAACGCTCAAGAGCTGAGCAAAGGTGATGCAAATTTGCTTTTAATTTCCGCGCAGTTGCAGGCAACTCGGAGGCATCCAGGGAGCTGCCGTGGGGAGTGGGCAAACGTGGGGAGACAGAGCTGGGCACTCGGTGGTCAGCGGTGGGCTTGACGGTGGGTCTTCCTGTGTGATGTACGCATAAAACGCGGCTCTCCGGAGGGATGCTGCGGAGAACCACTTTCTCTGCACTTGGAAATGAGGGAGGCTTGAGAGAAGGGAGAAGAGAGAAGAGGGCTTAACTGGAGTCAGGTCAAGGTTCTGATGGAGAAGAATGTTGCGTTGGGCACTTTCTGGTCTATCTGGGGAACTCTGCTGGGGAGGATCCTGGAAGCTGCCCCAGTCCCTTGGTGATGAGGATGCCCTTTCCAGAGAGCCAAGGGGAGAATTAAGTATACAGGTCCCAGGTGGGGAGCACATTGTGGTGGATGGCAGATTCTGGTCAGCTCCGAACTCAGCATGGATTGGCGGGAACTAGGACATCCGCTGAGGGTGGTGTGGGCTCTGCAGAGTATATGGGTCAGGGCTGGGCCCGCCAACACCTGTTGGGGTCGTGCTCCGAAGGGCTTCTGATGAATCCATCACCGTGTAACTGACTCTTCTGAAAGCGTTCTGAGGGAAGGGTTTTCTGATCCAGTGGCTATTGTCCCACAGAAGCTCTTGGGGAGCCGGTTTTAGGGAGCAGAACCAGTGACCCAACAGTCATGCTGGGTCAAGAGGTCAAGGCCAGGCCCCAAAGCAGGGCTTAGTTTTCCTGCCTGAGAAAAGGGCTAAGGGGGGGAAAAGAAAGGATTTGAGAGATGAAGTCAAGGGTCAGGAAGAGGTAACTGCCACCTTTAATAGTATAGTTCCTGAAAGAATACTTGTCTCTTTTCTTTCTTCTTGCCTTTTTTTTTCTTTCTTTCTTTCTTTTCCTTCTTTCTTTCTTTCTTTCTTTTTTTTTTTTTGGTAGCGTGTTTCTTGGTTGCCCTGTTATCAGTCATACATGCAGGAGCTCCAAGAGAAATATGTTTTAACATCCTGAAACTGAATTATTAAATGGGGATTAACTTGGTGTTGACTTTTCTTCATGGCTGATTTGCAGTATAAACTGGGTTTAAGGCATCTTTTGCTAAACCTTCTGGATTTCAGTGGATCGCATTGGATGAGCCATTCATTAAAGATTTCATGCTGATGTTATTTGTTTAGGCTTTGATGCCCTTTTTCTGTTTTCCCTCCCCTTTTATTCAATAATGATATCTTTCAGGCAGAGAATACCTTCCATCCTGTGGTATTAAGGGCTTTCCATGATAGAGAGCATGGCCCTATGGCCAGCAGTGAGGCAGGAACTCAGGGGACTTTGGTGGCCCCTGTTGGTCCCCAGATGGCCATATAGCTGGGACTGGCTTCCAAGAGGCGTAAGTCCTAGACTCCCTGGCTGGCAAATGCCTCCTCTAGTTGCTCTTGGAAACCTCGGATCCATCAACAAGGGAACTTGCCTTTTCGTTTTAGTCTTCAAACACCCAGAGAGAAGTAATGGCTTAAATTCATACGATTCGTAGAAGTCCATCATCACGTTCTTGTCAGAGATCAGATACTGAAGGGAAGAGGGAGGGGCCAAGATCTACCAGAAGGACACTGACTTTAAAACCATGCGTTCTGAACCCTGCTACACCCTTAGACAAGTTTTTCAGCCTCTGTGAGTCTCATTTTTTCACCTGCAAAGTGGGGGAAAAAACATACTCTTGGTTGTGAGGATTAAGTAAAATTATTCTTGTAATGAGCTCAGCATCTAATAGATGCTCAGAATTTCCTTTCCACATGCAGACACACTTCGCACAGCTGAAGTCACAGTGTTGGCATCATTTTATCTATTACCCTCACAAAGTGAGTACCTCCTTTGATCCTATGGCTTGTCTCTCTCCATCATTGTTCGTGGCTGCCCGGTATCACGTGTGGTCACGTGCTACACGTATTGTGGGTTATTTTGGTTGTTTCCCAAAGCTACAGTCTCTTCTGTGGGCCTTAGAGACTCCTGTCTAAGGAACACGCTGCCTCTGTTCCTTCTGGAACACTGAGATGAGAGATGATCTCAGATGGCACGGTAGCATTTCACACAGACCAGCCACCGCGGCTCTGGCCAGAGGTCAGCCGCCCAAGTCCAGAACGGCACTTAGAATGTCATTCTCAGCCCTTTGGGCCCCACGTTAATTGATCTCTTCTTGCAGCTGGGTCTCCCAACTGTATGTGTCTGAGCCCTGGGCTATAATACCGCAGATGTGTTCCTCGCTCTCTTTAGAACGAACCCTTTGGCCGATTGTACGGAATTCCTCCCTTTGACCCTTGCTGACAGTGGCCTCAGCCCTGGCTGTGCTTCCCCACTGACTGGGCCACACGCCTTTCAGCTGAAAGTTGCACTTGAGACTCCATAACCATTTAGTCGTTAAGTGACAGAGGTCCTTGCTGGTAATAAATTAGCTCTCGTCTCCCCAGCTCCCCAGCCCTGCCAGAGAAAAGGCCGCTGAGGCGTTTGTGTGCTCCAGTGAAGGGAAAGGAGGTCAGCCAAGGGGCTTTAGTACCTGCACCCAAGAGGGTGCCTCGCTGGAACATTCTAGGTTTCAACCTTTATCTTGAGTTTTAACTCTTGCAAGCCACAGGGGGTGACTTCTTCAAGGAACACCTCGAATTGTCTTTATGTCCTGTGACCTTGCTTTTCTGGTTTAGGAAATGGGAACTGACTTTTAATGGGATAGACACTTGACATACATTGTCACATTGAAGCTTTGCACGGCTTGGTGCAGTGGGCTGGGTTTTATTATCCTCATTTTGCAGGTGGAGGAATTTTCCATATAAGGCGTCAGGCTTTGAGAGGTTGAATGACGTGCCTGAGTTCCCCTAGCTATATAGCATCGTTGCTGATAATGGGACTACTGACACCAAGGCTGGGGGCGGTGGGGGAGCAGGGGTGAGCCTTCCTCCTGGCTAAGTGGGCTGCAAGTTCTTAGGGTCATTCAGGACTCAGCCCTGGAGGTCACAGTAAGTGCCTAAAGTTGGTCTAGAGTCTACTGGGAATCCATTTTTATTTCTACTAATGTCCAGCCGCTAGCCCTCCCTGACTGCCACTGTCTTCATTCAGAATGTAAAGGCCTTAAGACCATTGCCCACCATCTTGCTTTTCAGTGTTGAGTGTTTTTCTCCTTAAGTGTGAGCTGGGACATCCCCAGAGTTTATATTAGACCATTTTAGCCTCACTGGGAGTTAAGACTTACAGGGTTGCTTTCAGCCTTGTGTTTGCCTGATAAGACAAAGGACACACCATTCCTTTCTTGAGAAGCTCTAGGAAATTCTGATCCCTGGGTCCTGTGCAGACCAATTACACCGGGACCGATGAGGGTGTGACTTGAACATCTGAGTATTTTAACCGCCCCCCGTGCCCCCCTCTCCGGTCCCTCTCCCCGGTCCCCCGCCCCCGGTAATTCTAGCATGCAGCTGGGAAGGAGAGCCTTTATTTTAACCTCTGAAGGAAGAGATTTTTTCAGTACCTGGGTGTGCACAAGGGCAGAAGGGGAAGAGTCTGAGTGAGCAGAGGATAGATAGGGGAGTTTATGTGTTCACTCATTTAGTACCTAATGTTCCAAGTGTTGTGCTTGGGGCTCTAGAGACATCTAAGACACCTTCTTCATAGTCTGATGGGGAAGAGAGACATACAGAATTAACTGAGTCAACTCAGACCAGGGCATATGTTGTTGCTTTGCAGACCTCCATGTACTTCGGAATCACCCAAGGAGGTCTTGTTACAAATGCAGAAGCTAACACACTTGCTGAATGTGGCTTGACTCCCCTGCTAAATCAAGCAAATTCAAACCCCACAGCCTTTCTTGTAACCTACACGGTAATGGAGAGGAAATGCACATTCTTTAGAAACAAAATAAAACAGAAAGTTACATTGTTTGCAACACCAGCTGCTCTGTGTAGTGTCTACACATTCAAACTAGAAAAAGCACGTGTGAGAGGGAGGAAGGGCAGAGGCCTGGACCTCAAATGTACCAGATCTGATTTGGTAGCTGTGGTGGGAGCCCAAGCATCTGCTATTTATTCTACAGTCGAGGTATGGAGAGGGTGCTCTAAGGGATCGGGGGAAAAACAGATAATTCTGAACAGAGATGGTGAAGAAGGCTTCACAGTGGAGGTGATGTTTGGAGCTGGCCCTTCTGCGTTGGGCCACACACCTTTGTGGCACTCCCACACCGTGTCTGCATTTTTTTCAGGTAATGCTGGTACCCCTGCTCTGAGATGATAACCTCCAGTGCACCCAGCAGGACCTTCCTTGTCTCTTCTCTTGCCATTCCTGGTCTCACGCTTCATGCCCTGGTATGCATCTCTGCATCTTGCAAATGCTCTTCCCCATCTGTAATGGCCTCCCCACTTCAACTGATCCATTCCCATTTGTTGTTCAACCCACATCAGACCCCTTCTTGTGCAGGAAGATTTTGTGATCTCTAAGGAACATCCCATATAAGTTTGACACTCAGTCTTTCACCGTATCTTTTGAAGAGAAAGTGTCTAAGAATGGATAGAATTTGGCCTAGTGGGGTGAGGGAGGTTAGGCAGTAGCATTCTGCAAAGGGAGGAGGACAAGGAACACAGGACAGAGTGTTCTCAGGGACTGGCAGGCTGTGGCAAGCCTCGGGGCACGGGGCTTGTTCAGGGTGGCATTTGAGGCCGGGATGGGTTTCGTAGTCTAAGTTTGGACATGCGGCTCTGATCTGGGCTTTTCAGCAGTACTGCGATGTGATCAAATCTGTTCTAGAAGGAAAAACACGCACTTTTGCTGACACTGTGGAACATCTGGTGGCATCAACGAAGCAGTGTAGATTGGAAAGAAATTTTGGGGTTAATTTACCATTTTGCTTTTCAACTGTATGTCCCTTATAAATACGTGGTTGTCTGTACATGTATATTTCAGCAGTTTAAAAGAACTCACAAGCAAGGTAGATTTATCGGTTTCTATTTACATATATAATTTGAGTGGGATTTAAAAACTGGATCTTTAATCAGTCCGCAAAAAGGTTACAACAGTTTCCAACCAGCCTTTTCTGGTCAAAGAAATATTTAGAATGAGAGAAGAATAAATGTTCAATCTTCTCTCCTGTTTTTCAGGTTGCTGCCCCAGACCTGGTGCACAGATTTCAGGCCCATCTGTTGGATTTGCTGCTACCAGTCACATGAACCTTATGTTTATTGCTGCTCTCTTCCCTCTACGTCCAGGGAGCTAGTTTTCTCCAGGGGCTGGGGCTGAGGATTGGCACTAGGGAGGGTCCTCTTCTTAAAGGGCCAGGACCCCTTACTTTTCCATTCATGGGTTTGATAGGCATGTTTCTTTCTCTCTCTCAGAGAAAAGTATCTCCACTTTTACAAGTAGGTGGAATTTATCCACTGATCATATACCTTGATTGCAGTGTTGACACAGATGCCCTTGTCCTTAGGAGGGCTGGGGACTTCTATTGGAGCAAAAGAAAAAAAAAAAGAAACTTCAGGTTTCTTGAGACAATGTCATTAGGTTATTTCTCTTTAAAAAATAGTTATATCTGATTATGAAAGAACCACATATTTATTATAGAGAATTTGGAATGCATAAAAAAGAAATGAAAATAATCTATCATTGCATCATCTAGAAATAATTCCTGTTAATGTTTTGTTACCTTGCCTTGTGTTCCCCCCAGCTCCTTCCTGCTTCTATATTTTTTTGTAGACATCATATTATGTGTATTATCTTATAAATTGCTTTTGCATTTAACAATTTATCATGAACACTCTCCCATCGCATTAAAAGTGCTTTCACATTTCCAATATCAGTTTCAATGGTTGCATAATGTTAAATTGGATTTATGTACCATGTGATCTAGGTGTTGGACATCCTTGATTTTTTTTTTTTTTTGTCTTTAGGGATTCAAAGCTGAAACTCAGATAGACTTTAGATTGGCATACATGCGTCCTCTGTAACTGTATGCAAACATTCATGTGCATTTAATTTTTATGGGGAGAAGTACCATTGCTTTTATTAGATACTCAGAGGTTTAACTGCTGAAGGGTCAGAAATGGATAAAGGTACTTATGTTAAATCCCTAGAAGAGGAATTGCTGAGTCTAAATGGTCCGTACATTTTTAAGGCTTTTGATGACCTTGCCAGGTTGTCCTTCCAGGGAGCTGTGGCAGTTGACCCTGCCCCCACAGCAGCCTGGGGTGCCTCTGGACCCCAGCCAACCACGACCAACCCTAGGCGTCACACCTTTAGAAACTTAACATCAAGTTATTGCTGGCTGTTCCGACTATTGGCTTATAACTTACTCTTAAGCATTGTAGAGTCAGTGCTACTCTTAGAGACATAGGCACCCCAAATGCTGCGGGGATGCTGAGGTCTGGCTGAAAGGGTTTATAACTAGAAGATCTGGGTTTGTCAGCTAAGTCAGCGCAGCCACCTCCCTTGCTGGGCTGACCAGGCAGGGTGGTGTGTAGCAGCTCGGTCTCTAGGCTCAGACTTGATTGTGTTTTCACATTGGCCCCTGTGCTTACTAGCTGTGTTACCTGGCACAGGTGTGTGAAGACTCCGTGTCTCCGTTCCCTCGTGCATAGACTAGGGATCTAGCATTTGTGCCCATTCTCACCCATAGGGCTCTGGTGAAGACCAGTGAGCACCCCCTTGTACGGCATTTAGCTTTGTGTCCATGGCACGTGCTCAGCCATTATCACCTGTCACTGTTATGTGTGTACCATTCTCCAGGTGGCCTCCTCCCTCCCTCCCTCCATGTGATTCTCCATGTCACAACTTTTAGGGTTGGAAAAGGTCCTTATGTCTGCAGATGAGACAGCCGATGAGACGTACCGGCCCCCACTGAACCAGGGAGAGTAGTCCCTCCTGGTTCAGAGACTGGTTTTGAGGACCAGATATTGTCTGTAAAGTTCTTCTAAACTTGGACACATTGATCCTGTGTTAATTAGTCATGCGCTGTCTGCATGGCCCATGACAAATGCAACCCAAATAGAAATTGACTACCCGGAACCCAGCGTTCACTGGAATCTTCCTAAGCCATTGCTTTCCTCGAGGGCATCTAGCCCAGTGTCCAGGGAGTGTAACAAGTGCTCCGGGCTGGGGCGGAGGATTGTCAGCCCTGCTTGTGTTTGTCTGTCCCAGTTCCCTGGGTCTTGTTCATCTCTGAGGCCCACCACCCATGCACACATTTTTGAGGGAATGAGCAAATGATTGACGTCTCCCTAGAAGAGATAAAGGGAAATAATTTTCATCATCAGGCATTTTCAAGCCTAAATCCGGTCTGTTTGCTGGTGGGTGCACCAGGGGATGCCACGGGCTGAGCTTTGTGCTGTGCAGGGGGGAAGCCGGGCCTCCCTGCTCTGAATGAACTTTAACCTGTCTGTCTTTTCCTTTCCCCTCTGCCTTTCACTGTGTAACAACCATTCCTACAGCTTCCTCACCTTCTGAGCCTTGCTTCCTCTCTGTGTGGGTCTCAGAGCTTTCAAGACGAAAACAATGTTTCCAGAACGGGCAACTATGAGTCCGCTATAAAAAGGAGGTTTCCAGTAGCTGTGCTCAGTTCCCCGCATTTGCTAAAGAGAAAGAAAAGCCCAGATTCCTGTAGAAACATGATGCCAAATTCTGCTTTTCATAGCTGGTGTCTGTTGGCTATCTTTCAAAGCCAAAAGTGTGCGTGCCTTTGCCAGCCATCCCTGCGTTTCCTCGTCTGCGGTGAGCAGCCGGGTAGCATGCCGTGGTTCAGAGGACAGGTTTAAATCCCAGCCCCGCCACTTGCTAGTTGTGTCCTATCAGGAGAGTTGTTTAACCTCCCTGACCAGTTTCTCAAGTGTAAAACGGAGATGTTGACAGAACTACCTCGTGGGGTTGAAATGAGGACCAAATGTGTCCAAATGTTTAAAACACCACATGCTACAAGTAGGCATTCAAGATCGGGGATCCTCCCTGCTTTGAATTCAGCTCGCACGTTTGGCCCCAAGAAGCGTCACCAATGTTTAAACGCGGTCCAGTTCACTTACCTCGTTTTCTAGATGAGGGAACTGGGGCCCAGCAGATAAAGCGAGGGGCCCAAATTCAGTCAGCTGGTATGTCCCATAGATGAAAAGAGGCCGACCTGGCCTTGAGCCACCCTCTTCACCTCGAAGCCAGGGACAGACCCTAGCTGCTACTCACATCAGTGTTTCACGTGCCTTGGACTGGTGTGTCCGTTCTGGTGGTCACATCCTTAACGCCAGCGCCTGTGAGTTTTCTCCCTCTGTGTCCCCTTCCGTGTCTAGGGCAGTGCTGCAGACCCCGTCATCAGCTGCTGATAGGAACTGTTGTGAAGGTGGAGGGTCTTGGGGATGTCTGGAGTTTGCAGGGTCACTGTCCTAACAGTCCGCAATCTTCTCTTGGTAACTATAAGCCATTTCTATCCCTATTAACAGTGAGCAGTGGAACTGACAGGTGTCTAAAGTGATGATATGTAAGCAGGAGCTGGATTGATGTTCCACAGAGATACTGGGGAAGGAAGGCTTGAATACAGAAACTCCATGGCCTCTTGTCCAGTGGTTCTCGAACAAAAACCTGCATCAGAATCACCTTGTTAGAACAGGCTCCATAAATATAGATTGCTGGGTTTCTGAGTCAGAAAGTGGTGAGGAGGGCCAGGCATTAGGCTTTCAAACAAGTTCCCAAGGGATGCTGCAGGTCCAGGGGGCATACCTGGAGACCCACTGCTCTAACGTCTTTCAAGTCTGAGAGTCTGTAATTCTTAACACTCCATGACAGCTGTTAGCATCTTGCAGTCTGCGGTGTTCTCAGCATGTAACACAACGGCCGACCCATGCCGGGTGTAGTGGGCTAAAAATGACCTACAAAGATACCTGTCCCTAACCCCTGCAGCCTGTAAATGTGACCTCATTTCGAAAAAGGACCTTTGCAGATATGATTAAGTTAAGGATCTTGAGAAGAGATTATCCTGGGCTGTCCAGGTGAGGCCTAAAGAGAAGCAGGGGGAGATCTCTTTCTCTCTCTCTCTCTCTCTCTCACACACACACACACACACACACACACACACGCACACACACTCACAGAGGTGACGTGAAGATACAGGTAGACATCGGAGTGATGTGTTCACTACCCCAGGAATGTCAGCAGCCACCAGAAACCGGAAGAGGCAAGGCACGGATTTTCCCCCAAAGCCTCTGGAGGGCATTATGACCCTGCTGATACCTTCCTAACCACCTCGTGACACAGTTCTGACCGCCCAGAACTGTGAAGAATAGTTTTAAGTCACAAAGTTTGTGGTCATTTTTCACAGTGGCCAGAAGAAAGGAGTGTAGGAGGTATTCAGTGAACATCAGTGAGATGTGCACCGGAGTTTAGAGACAGGGATTATGATGTCCATTTAATTGATGCGTAAACCGAGGGCTCCGTGGATCTGGTCCAGGTGTACTGCACATGTTTACTGAACGGGAGGCCCAGGTCTGTTGCCTACTGCTGTTTTCTTTCTACTAGCCTGTGGTCCCCCACCCCCCACCTCTCCGACTACACGTTAGAACAATTGAACTGGGACCCCCAGCCCTGGGGCTTATGCTTTGTTATTTTAAAAAATGTTCCTCCAGTACTTCTGGTGCATAGCCAGGGCCAGCCAGTGCCTAGACCAAGTTCTTCACGGAAGCTGGCTGACCCCGCAGTGGCAAGTAAGACCTTAAATACGTGGCAAGTAAGACCTTAAATACGTTTGCAAAGCACACCTGTCAGATTTCACCTCGCAGTGGCCCCTTGAGGCAGGCAGGGTGGGTGCTGTCTTCTTTCTCTGAATGTGTGTTGAGGCCTAGAAGTGGGACCCAGACTCAGTCCTCGACCCACACCCCGTGCCTCCTACGCCACAGGACACCATTGTTTGTGACTGCATGCCTCTAATGACACTCATGGGGTGGTCAGTCCTGAGATTTTGGACATTGGGAACATGAACACTTTTATATATGGTCTCATGTGAGGTGGGAACATGAACACTTTTGTATATGGCCTCATCTGAGATGTGTGATGGGAGGAGAGGTCGGTGAGATTCAAGCCAGGGAGCCTTCTCAACATTTCTCCAGAAGAATTTCACATCCCCACCCCCCACCCCCCATGCCAGTTGCTGGGGCACTTTGCACCTGACTCTTGGGCCAGGCTTGGGGGACCAATGGCCCCAGACGCCTATTAGAGTGCTCACTAGCCCAGGGACCCCTGTGCAGAGTTCTGCAGTGCCATTTTGCTCGTAGGACAACCAGGGGCCCCTGGCTCTCCTTTCTCTCGGGGACAGTCCAAGAAAGGTAGCTGAGCACGCGTTCTGGTGACTTCGGGTCAGTGGGTTTTAAGTTGCATCTGCAGTACCCCTCCCCATGGCAATGACAGGTGCACACCTCGCCGTGACTTCATAATGTGACTGCAGAGGACGAGGTGAGGACCCAGGGCACACGGGCCTCCGGCTCTGGCCTGGCGTGCGGGACACCCCAGCAGGGCCCGCCGGTCTGTTTGCTGTGTCCACTCGGCCCAGCTGCTCACGCTGGTGCCTCGCTCTGCTGATCGGATATTACCTAGTGATTTTTTATGGAGTGAAATCTAAAGGAAATTTGAGGACGAGATCACTTCCTGTATTTTAATTAGAGGTCCGAGACTGTTTGTCTCCGGTGCAGCCGGACCGTCGCACCTCCACAGCGGGCTGGCTGCTGGGACCGCGGTGGGCGCGTGAATTTTAAATATCTGGAGAGGGTTATTTGAAGAGCTGGGTCAGGACCGCCACGGCCGGCTGAGTGTGTGGGCGAGCACAGACACATGCTCGCGGCGTACCCCATACAGATGTTTGAACAGTCCCCGAAGAACACACATTTTCTGTTGTAATAAAGGAAAACACAGTCCTCGGCGGTAACCTAGGCGACACGGGGTCCCCCGAGAATTGGAATCTTTAACCACATGTTGGCTGCTTGCAGGCCCGGACCGGGAGGGCCTCGGCTGGTGTGGACTTCACGTCGCCTTGTAGTTCCCGGCGGCGGAGACAGCTGCCTGCTGTTTGCTAGCACATAAATCCCTGGGGAGAAATAAGAGCTAAGTGGTTGTTACAAAGGGGTGAAGGGTCTGACTCTCACGGCGGCCAGTCACAGAAACGTCTCTGCTCCGCCCCATGACGTTTCTCAGCCCCAGACACCTTTCTGCCCCGATCCCTGAGCGTGTTTTGGAATCACAGGGCTGGAAGGGGACTCGGGGGGCCACCTACCCGTCCCCCCCACCCCCACTGCCTGTCAGTTCTCCTTTCGTGCTGGCCCGGCCCAGGAGAGCTGTCCATCCAGTCACCCCCTGGGATGGGCATAAATATTGTTATCTCCGTTTAATAATAAGCAAGGTAGAGCGTATTTGTTCCAGGGGAAATGACAGCGGTTGTAAGCCTAGTGACTTGGAGGTGATTTAAACCTCCTCATCTGGATTTGTTTAACACACTTCGGTTTTATTATTCGGTTTTCATACAGGAAGTTAATGAATAACTCAGTCCGGCTCTATAGCTATACAACCAAACAAGGGACCCTGGCGGGGAGTTCATTCTCAGGACAGGCGTACCTCGATTTACACAATAGCCGAAGTCTTGGGAAATCGTCTCTACACCATATTTTTGAAATAAGAGTCTTTAGAGGAATGAGGAGTATAACAGTCAGTGGGTTTATTGTTGTTTTTGAGGGTTTTTTTTTTTTTTTTCTGTTTTTAAGCAAAGCCAAGATGCATTTTGGAACGTGGATGATTTTCCTCTAATTGACTTTTTATGGGTCTGTTGGGAATGGAGTGTTCTTCAACAGGACTTTGTTTTAAACTTGGGGATGGTGGCTCAGGGGGCAGGTGTGGCCCTTATAGGAGGTGCTGCCTAGGATTGGAATGAAGTGATACTAGTAGATACTAGACCATTGGAGCAGAGGGACCCATCTTCACCCTTCCTGGACGAAGTGCACCAATGTTCTGGAACACAGAAGAACAAACTAATTCACAGATGTAACCCCTTTGAGGGCCCAGTTCCAACCACATCTTATTACTACCTCTTAAAGGCAAATTCCTTTTTGAATTTGGGCTTCCTTTATTAAGGAGAGGTGTAGTCTATGCTCCAATTTACATATTAGGAGTGGAATGGGAAAGAGTAGTGCCTTGAGCCCCTTAGAGAAATGGACTCCCATGTGAGAAGAGGCTTTTTAAAGTCACTGATGATATTCTGCCCACAGAACCATCTTTAGGGTCTAATGAATTGGGCTGGGTCAGGTGGATTCCTTGGGAGGAAGTCTGCCCTACCCCGAGGCAGCTGGCTAGGCAGTGGACTAGGAGGTCATTCAGACAATTAGCAGTTTGCATTTTTAAAGCTCATATGCTTCCTATTATCAAGACAAATACAACGGGACTGCCGTGATTTATTTTTCCTTAATTAACCTAATCTTAATAGTAGTCCCCACTGTAATTGCCTCCTGGATTTTAACCGAGTTGGGTGATAGGCAGGGCAGGGGGATGAGACTTCAGCCAGATGCACCTTGGACCCTGTGGAATTGTCCGCTCCTTTCTGGCACCAGACGTTCTTCATAGTGCGGTGTTATCATTTACTTTCCTCTCATTATTTCTAGACACCACCTTGCACATGCTCAGAACACCTCTGGGAGGTGTTCAGAAATTGGGAAGGGGCTTGTGTTCAGAACCGGGCAGGCTGAATTTGAAGCCTGGGGCCCCACGAGATCTGTGGGGTGGGTCTCAGGCGGTTTACTTTCCTGAACCCCACGTTCTCATCTGTAAAGTGACTCCGTGGTAATAACCCTGCAGAGCTCTTGTGATGATCAAAGGAGAGAAAGCATAGACAGAGCGAAGTGTGGTGCCTGATATGTGGTGGGCTGTCTCCCCTCCACCTAGGATGTTCCGGTTCCAGGAATCAGGGGAAACTGAGGCACAGAGAGGTTAAAGTCACTTGATCAAGATAAAACCAACGTGGAATCCTCAGATTCTGGCTTTAGAAGCCATGTGCTTTCTTTGTCCAGGTGGACAGAGGTAGGAGATTAAGACCAGCGTGAAGTGAAAGGAACCAGCGCTTTGGGCCCATCCTGGCTCTTCCCTGGCTCCTGTCTTCTGGGCGAGATTTACGCAGTCTGTCCGGGCACTTGCTGCGCAGATCCCGGGCCTGCCAGGAAGAAAAGAAGGACGCTAAGATTTAGTGGGTGCTTTTGCATAAGTTAACTCATCTGATAACAAGAGCCCTTCATGGTTGGAATGACGGAATCTCTCTTACAGATGAGAACATTGATGTTCAGGCGTTTTGAGTGGTTTGTCCACAGTCACAGAGCTAGTGAAAGCCATGAAGGTGGGGGTCAACCCAGCCCGCTGGACTCTAGCTACCGGCCCTTCTGCCTACCCCCCCACCTCCCCCTGTACAGTGACTGCTTGGGGTCCTGCTGCCTCTTGGACTTCAGCCTTTGAGTTTGGACCAGGGCTGGGCTGGGTTTTCTCCACTGGCCTAGAAGAAGGCTGCACTTTTTCTAATTAGCTAGTCCGTACTCAGACTGACACCAGGGAGCTGGGTCACATGGCTGACGAAGCTGGAAGGTCTCATCACCCTTGGCCTTCCCACACTACTTCCACTCCCAGACAACAGAGCCACTTCAGGGAAACCAGGGCCCCTCAGGCCAGTGCAGAAACTCACATAGCTTCTCTTAGTTGTGTTTAACAATGCATCCTGGCTAGAAACGTTTCCCTGCTTCTAGCATAAGCCCTGGCAGAATCCGTTCCTTTCATTAGGTCCTCGGTAAGATGGCGGACAGCTGGTCTTATAGCCTCTGTCCTAACCTTTCACGAGGAAGCCCCGGCGCGTGCATCCACCTTGGACTTGCAAGCCTTTTCTCCTCTTCTGGGCAAGAGGACTGTGAGCCCACGCAGCCCTGAGACCCAGAGCAGCTCTTGGCCCAGGAAAGGTCTGCAGCATTTCTGAGCTGTCATGGCAAGAGACAGGCAGAATTATAGAATCACAAAGTTTAGAACTGGAAGGAATACGAAACATCGTTTCATCCAACTGTGTCCTTTTATAGATGAAACTGGTCTTGCAGTGTCCAGACTCACCCAGCACAGGTGATAAGAAGGATCTAGAGTTTCTGCAGAACTTTCTCTGCCTGTGGGTTTTCTTCCAAGTACGTGATGGGCCCTAAGTGTGAAGTGGAGGCAAGAATTCTTTCATTCTCCTCATGAATTCCTGCATCCAGGCCAGACACCCTGCAGCCTGTGTTCGTATTAACATTTAAGTAAGTAAAGGAAACCCGTTTATTCTTTTTAAGAACAGCACTGTGGATGCGTGGCTAAGGTATAAATGGTATCTTTCCAACATCAAGCACGTCCCGTATGTCAGAGCTTGGCAAGGTCAACTTTCATTTTTCCTGTCACCCATTTTGCAGATGGAGAGACTAAGGCACTCTGGCTCTCCCCAAGGCAACCGTCATGGGTGTTTTCCCCTGTCTTTGGCTCCTGGTGGCCACTGAAGCCTGGTCAGACACCCAAAAACTTCCTGCCATCTCTCCCTCCCCGCTTCCCTGTGGGAGAGAGGAACACCCAGACGGAGGCCGTCTTCCTTCCCGCACGGGCGCTGGGCGGGCGCTGGGCGGCCGAGGCTTTGTCAACGGAAGGACTTCCGTGTTGGCAAACCTGCTCGCGCTCAGCAGACACGTCCATAAATCTTGCTGAAAACAAATGCTTTAACTAGAGAAGGAAAGTTTAAAAGGCCCTGTGGGCATATTCTAATCAGTGTTCACTAATATCAGCCGGCTCGGGTTTGGAGTGCGGGGCTCCCGGCGGAGGGGGCCTGGGTAGGCACCGTGTAACACGCTGCGGGCTGTAATTAACTCTGCCCTCAGCCGCCTGCGCGCTTGCTCTTAATATTAGCTCCGACTCCCGGAATGAGCCTCCAGTGCTCGCTGCGGGGATGTGTTCTTCAGACTTCTTTCGCAGCCCTTCTTTAGCTTCTGTTCCAAGCCCCCCTCCCCACACCGAGCCAAGTGATCAGATGGCATCAAATGAAATCAATAACCAGGTAGATTTTTGTAGGCATTAAAAATTCCCTTTATCTGGAGAATGCTGGCAATCCCTGCATTTATGGCTCGCGTTTTACAGTGTGCAGAGCGCTTCTGCACACACACTTGTACCTCATTGCAGCCCCGTCAGGTGGCAGGGCCGATATTCTATTCATCTAACAGATGAGAAAAAACAAAGCTCAGAGAGGGGGCAGCTTGTCTGATAGCGCCTGGGTCGGAAGTGGCTGTGCCCTGGATTCAGACCTAGGTCTTTGGATCTCAAAAACGGTGTCTCACATACAGGTGTTCTTGCGGACCAGAGATGGTTTGTAAAGTTGGAAGCTGGGGCGAGGGGGAGTGAGTTTGGATCTTCTCTTTACTTCCTGCCAGTGGAGTGATGATGATTCAACAACTTCTTTCTTCTGTCTCCTGGCAACGTAGAGATATTAGACGTCAAGGAAGCATAGCCTTGTGGTTCGTGGTGTCTGGTGGGACAAGGACAAGGAAAATCCCACCTAAATGTTTATAACTATGGTGAGTGTTTGTATCTTATTCATTAGAAGAGCCGTACATGTGGAAGATGCTTCTTAGAACATGCTACATGCTGGGCTCTGTTCTAGCCGCTCAGACGTGATTTCTCTGCCCGCGGAGCGCCATTAGAATTGGAGGAAACAAGTCCGGAATAAAGATGCCAATATGAAAAGCAGTGCTGTGTTGGGTGATGAATAAAGTGACCAGATGGGTACTTAGGGTGGGTGACTGGGTGGGGGGGTGGCTTTTTGAGCTGAGATCTGACTGCCAGAAGAAATCGTTTATGTAAAGAGTGGGGAGGAGGAGGCTGTTCCAGTCAGAAAACAGCCCAGTGGAAATGCCCGATGTTGGGGAAGAGCTTCCGAAACACCCATTTGAGGCACAGAAGGAATCCTTGTTGGATGAAGGAGGGGACTGGCGTGGCTTGGGGTTGGAAAGGCGCCAAGGATCACACTGGACGTTTAGTAAATCTGAGTAGGGATTTTGGATTTTATTCTAAATCCATTGGAGGAGCCACTGGAGGGCTTTCCACAGGGGAGTGAAATCTGATTTACATTTTCAAAAGGTCACTTGCTGCTGTGTGGCTGAGTGTAGGAGATAGGAGGTAGCGGTGGAGACAGTGAGAAATGGAAGGACTCTGGACATGATTGAAAGGCCGAGTAGGACTGGTTGACTTAGACTGTGGCTGAGGGATAGGAGGGACCGAGGATGACTCCTGGCTAGATGGAGACCGTACCAGCTGCATGTGGACAATTTGGCAAGCAGAAGGAAGCATGGCAGAGAGTTCTGTTTGGCCGCGTTAAGTTGCAAATGAGTTATATATCCAAGAGGGGGTGTCAGGAGGCAACTGGATGTGTATTTGGAGGGGGGGGTCAGCGGTCAGAATTTGGAGTTCATCCTCGGTAGATGGTATTGG
This sequence comes from Ailuropoda melanoleuca, assembly GCF_002007445.2. Classification (NCBI taxonomy): domain Eukaryota; kingdom Metazoa; phylum Chordata; class Mammalia; order Carnivora; family Ursidae; genus Ailuropoda; species Ailuropoda melanoleuca. Next base: position 120,481,572 of record NC_048225.1, read on the forward strand.
AAAGCCTGGGGTCGGATGGATGGCCTATACAGAGTGTGTGTAGCTGGCAGAAGCAGAGGCTGGGCCCTGGGGTTGGGGTTCCAGCAGAAAGCAGAAGCATCGAGGCTGGGGGCTGGGCATGCCACGTGCCTCCTTCTGTCTGAGGTCTGTGTTGTCTGTGCTCTTAACCCCAGTCAGCTGGGGTCACACCTGTGGGCCACGGACCACAAGGGGGCTGAGTGGGAGGTTGATTTATCAGTGGAAACTCATTGCCATGTCTGGAGGGAAAAATCCCTTAACTTATATGGATGATCTGAAAGTCTGTAGGCCTCTGACTGGTGAACAGGTAACATTCTCCATGGCTCCTGTTGGCCAGGCACTATTCTGGGCAGTACGGCCTTGTTTCCAGAGGACGGGGCGCTGTGGCTTCGAGTGTGGGTGCCCACGCACCTGCGTACACAGATGTAGGTGGACACGATTTCCTGCCAGCACAGTTGGCTGAGTGGGCGGTCCTTTGCCACACACGTAAAGGCGCCCATCCATCCTTCACGTGCAGTGGTTGGCCGGCATCGTAAAGCCTGCTTTCCGCTCTGCCTGTGGTCAGCCTGAAACCTTTCCTTTTGCGCACCTTCCCCCGTCCTCACCTCTGGAAATCCTGGAGCCTTCAGTCTTTGGGGATGGACGTGAACTCTGTTGTCCAGCATGGACATGTGTTGTTTGGCATGGTTCCTGGCTTCCACATTTGCTGTGGCTACTGCTTAAATCTGCCCGACCTGAGTCCATGAATGTTTGGGCCACAAGTCCAAGCGGACTGCTGCCAGAGGCCCTGGTCTGGGCTTTGGGGTGGGGTATTCCTTCTCTGCTGCTCTTTTCAGTGAAGATGAGGATTCAGGGAAGCCATGTGCAAAAATCTTCAAGAACTAGAGATTTCTGGAGATTTTTTTTTTTTTAAGAAAGTTTAATATCTTGCATTTCTGTGTTTTCTTTCTCAGAAGCACTTGAAGTGTTTTCTGCTCCTTATCCCGTTCACCCCTCAAAGCCCAGCAACGGGTGGGAATTATTACTTCCATTTCATGGAGGAGAAGGCCCCTAACAGAGAATCCTGCCTGAGGTCAGAGAGCTGGCCAGGGGGGCTGGTGGGCCTCTAGGCCCCAGGGTCCAGTTCTCTGTATCCTGGCGTGGAGAGGTCCCTTCTTCTGCAGGAAAGGTGTTGATCTCATCAGATTTGCAGATGGTACATTCGTAAGGACCCCTATCTAGTCTCCAGACCTTCAATGCCTGTCCTCTACTAAGTGTCACAAAGGGCCCATCCAAAGCACAGATCCTGGGGAATTTGGGTAAAGGATCAATGGGACACCGCAGGGGGGCTGAAAAGAATTGAAAGCTGCTTTTAATAATAATGAAGTTCAGTAATGTTTGTGTTTAATCTCAGATGTATAAGCTTGCTTCCATACCTTTGTCATTTCTATCTAGCCCTCTAAATTCTTCAGTAGAAAAACAGGCAAGAATCACAAAAGCATGCCTACCAGTTTACCGAGCTGGCTTTCCATGTGGCGCGCAAATACTTAATCACGCGAATGAAACCAGGGCGAGTGGCATAGCCAAAGAAATAGTAACCTCCAGGTTGAAATTTTGGGGCCGTGGTAATAAATGGTCTGGTATAGCAGTGACTGAGCACGAGGGGTGTCATTCAAGGTGGACTGGTGAGACGTGGAGGTGAACCCCCCAACCCCACACCTTTGTCTTTAAGAAGTCAGCCCTCCAACCTCTGAGGACCGGCCCTGGGGAGGGGGGGGAGGAGGTGACTCATCACCACTTTGGGGTGGGGGGTGGTTGTTTTTAAGGGTTAGGATCAAATTTAAAAGCACCACCATTCACCTTGGTTGCTAAGCCCCCCTGAGCCCGAGGTGAGGAATTCTGATTGGCAGAGTCTGTAGGAACCCAGACAAGGGGAGCAGCACGGAAAAACGGGAGGCTTAGGACGGGGACCCTGGCTGCAGAGCAACTTGGGGCTTCAATAAGCCCGAATCTGCTGAGAATACATTTTACGAACATGCAGCGAAGTTGGCTGCCTTTGTTTGGGGGTTTGTTAAGCATTATCTAAAGAATGCCATGGTTCAGCCTGCTCGGTGTGAAGCCTAATTCTTCCCCTTTCTGGAGCCACGGCCTGGTGTGTTCAATTTTTCTCTCTCCGTAGGGCTGCAGGCTCTCTGGTACTCCAGCCAAAAAAACACTCATATTTTAGCAAGCTTAGTCCCAGTCTGGTTGCCAGGCAGTAAAACGAGCACTTGCCCGCCCCGGGGAGAGGGGGACCTCGAGATGGAAAGGGGTCATGTAAATGACTGCTCAAGCCCTCCCCCCAAATCTCCACTTGAGAGTCTTTGAGGCAGTTGATATGTTTATTGATGTGGAGAGATGGGGCTGCCTAGGCCCAAACTGTGGCCACTTGTTGGAACTAATAATACAAATTATTTTTGTCATTATTGCAATGCTAATAGGAAGATAAGTTCGCCCTATGCCACTTGGGGAGGGTGTTAGATCTTTGATGAAGGCTCTGGGCAGGTGGCACTGACCCTGTTGAACCGCAGGGGAAACTGAGGCATAGAGCAGCTGAGCTGCTGAGCTGCAGGGAGTACAGCCCTACAAATGGAGCTCAGGCTGGCTTCTCTCTTAGCTCTTCTCTCACTGCCCTTGTCGGTGTACCTAGCCTGTGTGCGTGAGAACGAACGTGTGCGAGGTTCTGGAAATACTCAACTGTGACCGTTGTCATGACTAGGGTGCGGGGCTGGGCACGCCGGCGCTGCTCCTGGGCTCCGCTAGAGCAGGCAGCAAACTCAGGCCAGGGCTTGCTGACCGCAGCGGTGTTCGGGGGCTCCAGCTGCTCGCTTGCTCCTCGCACACCAGAGCACTTGTCGGGGAGTAACTGAGTCCAGCCTCTCAGATGAGGTTGGGGAATTTTCACCCCACAGTAAAAAGGCTCCTTACCCTGTTCTGGAACTCACTGACAAATGAAAATGCACGGATGCCCACAGGGCATAGAGCTGGTGGTGGAAGTTGAACTTCTGAGCTCCTCGAGCCAAAATTGCAGAAAAAGCCCTTGCGGACCCAGAGGAGCCTGCCTGCTTTGATGGGGGGTTGTGGTGTCCCCCCGCAGCACCGAGCTGGGGTGTCCCATGGCGCCACGTCACGAGGCGCCGCCTGCAGCCAAGCTGCTGCCCTGGGCGCCAGGTGCAGGGTTAAGGCACCTATGGCCCCCCTTCTGGCCCCTGTGCCGCTCGGTGCCGGACAGGTGAGGGTTCTCTGGGGGAGAACCTGGCTTTTAGGACCCTGGGCTTGAAGTACTGCTCTGGTCGGAGGGCCTGTGTACTGAATTTCTCCCGGTCTTGCCACCTCCCTGCCAACCGCCCGTCAAACCAGGAGGCAGTCCAGAAGCAGCCGGCGTGGACAGCGCCCCTCCTGGGTTTGGGGGGCCAGTGAGGTTTGGGGACACTCCAGGTGGGGAGGGAGGATGGGGAAGACAGGGAAGGGAGAGACTAAAATGTCTGTGGCAGCGAAAAGGCATGTGTGATGGAGGGCTTGGTGTTGGCAGAGAACGTGAGAAGGAGGGTACTTGGAGGGTGCTGCCCAAGAGAGAGTCTGGTCCGCATCACCGTTCTTTCCCAGAATAGCTGGCAAGTGTCTCCCGGGTGCCAGGCCCAGTTCTGGGTTGTCGGTGAGCAAAGAGGTCCACGTGCTGGATGTTGATAGCTGGATGCCTTCAAGGCAGTTAAACGGGTGAGGTCATGGTCGTCTGTGAGGAGGCCAAGCAGACGGGGACAGTAAGTCAAGGTGGTTTTACGTGCAGGGGCTCCGGGGGCAGATGGCTTGGGTCTGAAGCCTGGCTGTACCACTTGTTAGTTCTACGACCTTGGGCAAGTTTTGGAGCTTCTTGGTACCTCTATTTCTCCATCTTTATTTCTTTAGTTTAAAACATTTTTTTAAAAGATTTATTTATTTATTTGAGAGAGAGAGAGTGCGTGTGCACACACGAGCAGGGGGCAGCGGCAGGCGGAGGGAGAGGGAGAAGGAGGCTCCCTGCTTAGTAGGAAGCCCAACATGGGGCTCGGTCCCAGGACCCTGGGATCATGACCTGAGCTGAAGGCAGACGCTTCACCCACTGAGCCACCCAGGCGCCCTTCTATTTCTCCATCTTAAAGGGAGGGTTAAAACAGTTCATATCTCCTATTTAAGGATTTAATTAGCTGATATGTTAAGCCCTTAGAATAGCACCCAGCAAATGGTAACTGACATTATTAGCTATTCTAGTTACTCCCAGAAACTCACATACGCACTTAGACACAAAGCCATACGATTTCTGGGGGTTGATAGACCTCCTAATGCCCAATCCTAGACCCCTGGATAAGAATCCCACTTTCTTTCTTTTTTTAATGTTACCCAGCCAATCAGAAGAAGCTGGATTCTTGCCCTCTAAGACAACAGCTACCCCCCCCCCACTTTCTCCGCCATTCTAGCAGGAAGCATTTTAGGTGCTGCTGGTGTGTGTGTGTGTGTGTGTGTGTGTGTGTGTGAGATGGGAGCGGAAATGGGGTGCACTTCGCCGAGGGTCAGACTGGCCTGTGGCCACCGTGGATGGAATGGGGGATACAGGGAATCTTCAGCCCAGGGAGGGCTGGTAGAGCAAAGGAGGACTTGGTTTTCCTGCAGCTAGGGGCTTTGCAGGATTCACAGGGAGCAGCGGCGACACAGGATAATCTGTCTCTGACATGAACAGACATTCACCCACGGGGAGAGGGAACATGAAATGCAGGAAGACCCAAAGAGGGACTTTATCCCAGGGCTGCAGACCCTGCCTGTGGCCCCCGAACCGTCGCCCAGGCCCCGGCACAGCCCTGGAATGCCCCTTCCTGAGCGGGGGGCTTGGCAGAGATGCCCTCTGGAGGCTGCGCTCCTGCTAGCTAGCCCCTGGAGGAGGAGAGCGGCGAGGTGGGCAGATGCCAAGACAACTTCATCGCCTCGATGTGCCAGCCACAGAGCCTTTCTGACCCCCACCTCCTGCCGTCGCCACTGTTTCCCCGGCTCTGGCCTGCCCTGCGTTCGAGATTCCTCCAGGCCCGGCCAGCTTGCCCCACCTTCCCCACGTGCAGTTTCACCAGTGAGCCCAGACCGATCCCTTCCTTGGGTGCTCCCGTTCCTGTGCCAGACAGGCCAGTCTGGGTCCCCAGCGCCGTTGCAGTGTTGTGCCCTTGCTTGTAGCTTCCAGAGCTCCTTCAAACCCTCTCCGTGTATTGCTAATCCTTAACACGGTGGTGGCATGCCTCGGATTTGACTGATTACAGATTTTATTGCCCAGATCTTGAGCTCGGCTGAGGCCCGGCACGATGCTTCTCTGCATCTGTACTGCTCAGTGCCCTGCTTCTCCCCTGTGAGTTGCTAGAGAATGATAAGATCAAATTACGTGTGCGGAGTTTGTGTCCTTTATAGGCACGCTCATAGGCATGATCTTACTAATCTTCTCCCTCTTCCTGAATGTCTTCTCTTCCAACCATCTCTTAAGAGCTGAGGAATTTATTGCAATCAACGAAGCTTGCCATCGATCACACTTTAAAAATGCTTTTTGCTTTTCGTTGCAAAGCCCGTGTGATATGGAAGAACATTGTCGTGCGATTTGAATGGCCCACTCGGGACAGGGTGATTGTAACCTTATGTGTTGGGTCCTGTGTTCCCCCTGGGCTAAAGCATAAGGCTGTGGGGCTGCTGGGTGTTCATCTCCTCAGTTATCCATCAAGTCACACGTGCTGATCCTTCCTGGGACCTGCAGGCTTGGAGCTGCACTTTGCCAAAGCCTGCAAGGGTGAGGTTGGAGGGGCAGGGCTGTCTGGCTGGAATCCTTTTATGTTTGAAGAGCTCTTCTTAGGCAGGGGTCTGATTTTAAAATCTCAGCAGACTCATTATCAGAAAAGGAGGGGCTTGTTTCAGCATTAAAGACCTCTTGATGGGCAGGAAAGGCAGAGGTTTTTCCAGAATGTGCTATGCCCGGGGAGTTTAAGTCTGCCAGGGAGAATCAGAAAAATGCATTCTCAGGACGGTAGTGGGGAGGATTCCTCTGAAGGAGTGCCTTTTTGGTTTTTCCTCCGTCCTTCCTGACATCTCTCGTGTCCCTCCCCCACTTCCACCTCCAGCCTCTGGTGAGGGTATCCGACTACTCCCGCCGGGCTCCCCTTTGTGAAACCTCAGGGACATTCCCAACACAGTTGTGGTTATCTCCTGCCTAGCCCCAGTCTGGTCTCATTCTCTGAGTTGGCTAGCATTCAGAATCACAGGGAGGAAGACACAATCTCACACTGTGAATGTTCTAGAAACCAGAGGGAGGGGTTGTCTTTCCTGGATGCTGCACTTTCTCATCCCTACTCTTTTCCCTCCCTTTGACCTGCCCCCACCCTGCTCCCCATCCTAAGAGCGTTGGACTCAGCTGCAAGGGTGGACCATCTTCTTTCCCTGGAGAGGCCATGTTGGTGTCTGCGTCTGGATTTGTTAGAGGGAAGGAGGGGGTTTTGCCGAGGCAGGGGGAGGACAGTGTGGTGGAGGGGGGCCCAGCAGGGGTGTGTGAGAGGTGACGAGAAGTCACCTGGAAGTGAGTTGACTTCTGTCACTCCGGTCAGGTTTAGTGGGGCATCCTTGGTGTTTTGACGGGGGGGGGGGTCCCTCACAAACACTGATGTGTGGTTGCATTGGGCTCTGTAGCCAAGCCCAGGCGGCCGGCTGCTCGTTGGGGGTTTTATTCACACTCACTAATGAATAACTGCCATTAGTGTATTAACCAACAAAGCCCAACAAGTGACTTCAGGGACCCAGAGGCAAATGACTTGCCTGGGAGAGGCCCAGCCTAGGACTCAGGGCTGCCCGGTCTTGTGAAGTTGGGAGGAGTGAGTTCTGTCGCCCTTCAGTGGCAATTTCAGATGTCAGTCTGGCTGCGTTTGATCAACGCGAAACCTCATTTATCCTTCCACCATTAACCCCAGATTCCTCCAAGTCCTGTTCTAGTGCATTTAAATGAAAAATCAAAATATGATGAAAAAACCCCTCACGCTGGTGATGAAATAACACGAGAGCTTGCATTCCTAACAATAGGTAAGGAAATAGGAAATGCTATCAGTGATGGAGGACCTACTATGCTCCAGCCACTGTGCTTTCTGCTTTCTGTGTATGACTGTATTGAATCCTTCCAACGACCTTATGAGATGTTGTCATCGCCATGTTACATATGGGGAAATCAAGGCCCAGAGAGGTTAAGGAACTCCCCCCTGCCTGTGAATGCGTTCCCACCGACGCTTCACCTCTAGGGGAATTTCATGTTTTGCCTCCATGGCGCGTTACATCCGTGACCGCCATGGTAACAATGCCATAAAGTTTCAAGGGGTTTAGCAGCCCCGAGGCTGTGGCTGGAGACTGCATCCCACAGCTCTTTATGAGGGCGGTGGCCATCCATCAGTCCCGCTGCCACTTCGGATTTCCGTAGTAAATACTCACCCCTGGAGTCCGGCACTGGGAAGGTAGATTAGCAAAGGGCAGTTTGGTCATCCTTCAGTTCTTTGTATCAGCAATAAACCCTGACTTCTGTGCCCCAAAAACCTAATGCCCGAGTTAGCTCAATTTACTTCAGGTTAACCCGATCTGGCCAAGAGTTACTGTATGTGTCTACTGTATGCGAGGTCCTGTGCTGGTGCTAGGGATGCAAAAATGAGTGTTGTCCTCTAGGGACACAATATAGCACGGGGGACAAATATAAACCAGTGCTTATCGATACAGTGGCATAAACCAAAGTAGATGTGCAAAACTGTTCTTAGCACAGAAAGTTGGAAGGGCAAATATGTGTGTGTAGGGGTGTGGAGGGCGGGCATGGAGGATGGCCAGGGGAGGCCATAATTGGACTGAAAGGTAGAGAAGAGAGAAAAAGTCCTTCTAGGAGCCCAGGCAGGTGTTCACTGTCCAGGACCCAGGGCAGATCCATTGTCAAGCTTGGATGAGGGTAGGTGGTCATTTCACCTCTCTGGTCCCGGTTTCCAAATCTGTAAAATGGGGATTATAATTGTGTCTGACTTGGGTGGTTTTGAGGATAAATGACCATCCAGCATCAAAGGAGTGCCTGGGGCAGGTGAGACCAGTAAGTGAGCAGGACGATGCTTGAGTTCGTTGTATTTGTCTTCATTGGGTGCTACCTTGGGGTGTCTCCCTGTGACCCTGTGCGCTGTCCCAGTGGTGCTAGATTTATGGTTGGTGCTCCACCAAACGTCCTTTGCACCCTCATCTGGAACTCTTGACTCTCATTGTGTCACTTAGCTTTTCTCCTGTATATGCTCTGAGCCTCCGACTAGATATTAGACTTCTCTTGATAAGGGACTGTTTGTATTTTTGTGATACCCCAGCAGGGGGCAACTCAGTGCAGGGGTACTTAATAAATACTTGTTTATTACAAATAAAATAGTATGTGACTGCTGCAGTGTGTTTAGTGGGGCGAGATTCATATTAAAAGAGATGAAACAAGGACTTCGGTAGCTTAGTGTAGTACTCATTATACAGGAGCCCAGACAGGAAGGTGAGGTCTGCCTCAGTAGACAGGCTCCAAGGGACCCCTGATCGGTTGATTTGATTTTTTTCTTTTTTTTTTTTTTAAAGAGCTATTTATTCTGGGAGAGGGGAAGGTGAAGGAGAATATCCCAAGCAGGCTCCCCACTAAGTGCGAAGCCCCATGTAAGCCTCGATCCTACAACCCTGAGATCAGGACCCGAACGGAAACCACAAGTTAGATGCTCAACCAATTGAGCCACCCAGGCGCCTCCAGTTGACTTTTTTTTTTTTTAAAGATTTTATTTATTCATTTGAGACACGAGTGGAGAGAAGAGGGAGAGGCAGTCTTCCCGAGAGCAGGGAGCCCAATGTGGGGTTCAATCCAAGGACCCTGGGATCATGACCTGAGCCAAAGACAGATGTTTAACTGACCGAGCCACCCAGGCACCCCCCTTTCTGGTTGACTTTCTTGACAGATTTCTCCCCACCGAGTCGACTGCATATTTGCATCTGCTGGGTGAACATGTAGCCGCAGACTGAGTGTCTTGGGACTTTGGAGGTGCCCAGTGGGTGGTGTCGTGTTCCCCGTGAAGCTGGCCAGGTGGGCTCCCCTCTAGAGACCACCCATCCTCCTCTTCCTTTGGAAAGGCCTGGGAAGGAGTCTCTTGGCCCGACAGGCCACTCAGTGATCGTGGTGGCTTCACCCTTGCTCCCGCGAGAGCTTGCTCAGCGGAGTTCTCCGTCAGCCAGACACAGCACATTTGCACCTGCCTACTTGGCGGGAGCAAGGAATTGCTCCACACACACCAGGAGCGGTGCTCTCACCTGAACCAGAGCACTCCGCGCTGCGCCCCCCCCCCAGCTCGTGTCTCCAGCTGTGCTGGTGCAAATCCAAACCACGAAACCCATCTCCTGGGACAGATGGGAATGTGGGCGCAGTGCAGAGGCTGAGCCATGGAAAGTCCTCCCGTTTCCTCCCCACGCTGCCGGGGATGTGCTTATGGAGGTGTTCAAGGAAGCTCTATGTCTTGCTTTCTTCCCAACCTGCCATGCTGTTTGGGGACTTCCCGGCTGCATTTGAGGCGGAGGGCCTGTGGGCCCCGGGTTTACCCTCCCTGGCCTCTTCCTAAACCACACCAATAACTATCCCTCGTAGGCCCCATGCAGACCCCTAGCAAACCAGCCTGACTGCTCTGGGCCTCCTGGGAGCTTCTGGGTTTCTTCCTCCCTCTTATTTCAGCACTCACTGGACAGTGGAACACAGCCAGCTGACTTCCCAGTCGGTCCCCATCCTTCCACCCCTTCCCACCATCATCTCTCCCTGCCCCCACCACCCTGGTCCTTCCAGCCTCCCTACAGTGGCTTTCAGCCTGTGTTGATGGAGCCGTTGCATACTCTGGGGCCTGGGGCGTGCACTTGTTTGAGCCTGGTGGAGGTGGGGACAGACTGGATGGGAGGGGAGGGGGCAATGAGTAAGGGCCCATCCGCAATTTGACTGCCACCCTCAGGTCGGCCCCCTGCTCTCAATGAGTGAATGAGGCTGGTTGAGGCTCCAGCCACCAGTGTAACCAGATCTCTGTGGGCTCTTGAAAAATGGAGCTCTCTTCAGCAGCAAATGTTTGCAATTAACTTGAACATATGGCGGAATTTGTTTTTGTGTCCGTAAAGCATGATAGGCAGTGAGGATCTGGCAGAGAATGCCCCCAGCTTGTCACGCCCTGGGCCGAGCTTGTGGGCGGGCTCTTTCCACTCCGTTTGGAGCACAAGACACTCGGTGAACTAACCGGTCATTGATGGGTCAGTTGGGGCCCCGAGCTCTCTCTTTGGCTTGCCACATCTTCTTCCTGCCAGATGTTTCTACCTGTCCGGCAATGGGGTAAGGCGTGGTCCCCTTCCTTTTATGGTGGGGCTCAGCAGCCTCTGGCCTTAATGAAACTTGCTTCTCAGCTGTGGCCGCTGCCCAGCTCCTGTTCTCTTGATCTCTGCGCTTTCTGCAGCAGATGTCCTGCAGGATCTGCGTGCTTTGTTCGGCTCCTGCAGTAGGACTCCTAGAGCAGCTCTGTGATCAAACCCCGGGTGAGTTCTATGTTTTAGCTCATATTGGGCTGCAAGTAACACAAAACTGAATGAACAGGGGCTTAAGCCAATAGGAGAGGGATCTTTGCCTAACTGGAAATTGGGAGGATGAGTTACTGGGTTGGTTTGGCAGTTCAGTGTCATCAGGGATCCAGTCTCTCTCTGGATTCCCATTGTGTGTCTTCAGGGTGCTGGCTTCCTCGACCAGCTTGTCACCCAGTGCCTGCAGGGTTCCCATCCTCCTATGACAGAGTCCAGAGTGAGAAGCAAGGGCCTGGGACCAGGGCTTTCTTCATCATTTGCTTCTTACACAGAGGGAGATCTTCCTCAGGGGTCCCGAGCAGACTTCCCCTTGTATCTCGTTGACCATGACTGGGCCACAGGCCCACCCTCAGGCTGGTCACGGCAAATGGGAAAGAGATTCGTCTGCCTGGCTTAGGTAAGTCATGACTCATCCCTGACCTGGGGACACAAGGCCGTGGGATAGGAGATTGCAGTGGCCCACAGGTCCTTGTGCATCTGTCCTGTGTGCTGCCCCTAACTGCCATCCTCCCTTAGCCCTGCTTCCTCAAGTCATGCCTCTGCTCCAAGTGTGCCAAGACTCCCCATTTCCTGTGAAAGAGTGGTCAAACTCTGCATTCAAGGCCCTCTCCTTCTGGCTCAAAATAACCTCACACCGAGTGGAGAACACACATTTCTTGTTTAATCTCTTGAAATTTCTTTGTGCAAAGCAGGCAGCAAAGTGGCTTACTTTCCGCCTGCATAACTCACCGTGGGGTTTTTGTCTCCACAACCTTGTCCCTGTAGAGCCTCCTTTTGGCATATCTGACTCCATAACTCGGCCTGTTCTGATCCTACTTTTTGTCTGAGGTGCTCACTTAAGTCTTCATTTCTTTGGAGAACACCTCCTTGATGGCTCCAACTGGAAGTTTCCTGAATCTCCTAGGAATTTCTGTAGCCCCTGTTATTGGTCTACCCACACAAGCCACAGAGAGCGTTGGAGGGGCATAGATGGCCTTCGAGCAGGGTACAAGCATTGTCCTGACCCTTGAAGGCTGGGGAAGATTTGGGGTGGCTAACAGAAGCCGTGCCAGGTAGTTGGGGTGCGGGATAAGACTGTGTATTAAGAACACACCAGGTAGGGACGCCTGGGTGGCTCAGTGGGTTAAGCGTCTGCCTTTGGTTCTAGTTGTGATCCCAGGGCCCTGGGATCGAGTCCTGCATTGGGCTCCTTGCTCAGTGAGGTGCCTGCTTCTCCCTCTGCCTGCTGCTCCCTCTGCTTGTGCGCTCACTCTCTCTCTCTGACAAATAAATAAAATAAAAATTTAAAAAACCTTAAAAAAAAAAAAAGAATGCACCAGGGTCTTCATGTTCCCACTTTTGTCTCATCTTCCAGCATCTTAACACTCTTTCTCCAGGAGCAAATAAAATTGGCGTGTGGTTACCGTGTTGGGCAGCTCAGATCTAGGACATTTGCAGAAAGTTCTACGAGACAGTACTGACGTAGACCAGGGGGGTCTTCAGTGGGGCTGCATCCCGACGTGCTTCGGCACAGGGGCAGTTCCCCCATCTGTCCCACTAGTCTGCTGAACTCTGAGCTGGAGGTCTCTAGTGGGGATGGAAATGCCGAGCTGTAGCGACAGACCTCCGAGGCTTCAGAGACAGACCTTCAGAAGGCTGTTTGCAAGCAGGCCTGCGCTCAGCACCGGGATGGGTAAAACCCGCTGCGGGCGGTCCTCAGGGAGTCTGGACCCCGTCTCTTGCCCTCTTTCGTCTTGACCCCTCCACAGGACCTGAGTGTGCTAAACGAGGTAAGGAGAGTCCATGATGAAACAGGAAATTGGGGCCTGCGGGTGGCTCCTGGCGAGCCTGCGGGGGCTTAGCCAGGGCTGAGGTCATGAGCCCAGAGCCCAAAGAGGCCGCACGCTCGCGCTGTTGGGATGTCTCTCAGTCCCGTTCCTGGGCTTCGGGTCTAGTACATAGAAAGTACAGCTCCTCCTCTGGGGATTCGTGTTGCTTCTCACGTGGTCTTGCAGTAGCTTTCAGAAACTCGTAAAAATGTGAAGCACACCGAGGCAAAGCCCGGCTGTGTGGTAACCACGGACTGTTTTATAAACTGCTCTCAGAGACCTCGCCTCATGTGCTGCTGAAGGCTGGTGATGTGGGTATTACAAACCCCATTTTTCAGGCTCAGAGAGGTTAATGAGCTTGGCTGAGGTCCCGCAGCTACTAAGTGGTAGAATGGGGTCTATATTCGGGCCTTTCCATGCTCTTTCCATTACGGGATCATTGCCCCTTAAATGATATTACAAAAAAACATTTCAGCAGACTTTCCCCCTTGCTTCCTATTGGTACATGTTGGCACACGTGGGACCGTTTCCTAGCTTTCCTACCAAGATGCTAACAGTCTCTCCCAGCACCATACCTAAGGCCTCAATATTTTGCATGTTGTGTGAGAAGCGGAGCTGAGCTTAACCAGCCGCCCTGCTCCCATCTGAACCAGCTGTTCCCCTCTTCGTGGTGGTAGCTTTAACGTTAGCCCAAGAACGTCACAAGAAGGGTAAATCTGAGGCAGAGGAAAATTACTTGGAATAGTATAAGGTCAAATATTAGTGCTGTGGTTTTGTGATGTTTTGATGTCAGCTTGGCTTCTCTTGTCATTAGATCCGATAATCCAGAAGGATCCAGACCTAGGCTCCTTGCAGTTCTCCCTACAGCATGGAGGAGGCTTACCCTGCTCCTGGTTAAGGCCCGCGACCACTCCACGTGGGCCCTGGATGCCGTGGGATCCCCGTTCACGTTCTTGTGGGGTCGCTCCAGCCCCAGCACCTCCCCCACCTCTCACCTGCATCCTGGTGATTCCTGTCCTCCTCCCTCATGTGTTCCAGCCCCCATTACATAATTACTCCCATTGAAACAAATCTCTGACTTGATATCCCCCTCCACCTGTCATTCTATTTCTCTATGCATTTCGTGAAACTCTTTGAAAGAGCTGTTCCCTCCTATGTCTCCATGCCCTTCCACTCCACCCAGGCTTTCCCCAGCCGTCCACCCTTGCTCACCTCTGCATTGCCGAGCCCAGCGGACAGCGCTCAGTCCTCATCTTGCTGGACCTTGCTTGATGGATTTCGTCACTCCCGTTTCCTTGAGACACTCACTTCCCTTGGCTCCCCCTCCAGTTTCCTGTTTGTTTTCCTCTCTCCCTGGTTACTTCTTCTCAGTCTCTGTCTTTTCTTACGTGGAGTATTTAAGTAACATCTTAACTGACTTTCTTCCTGCCCTTGTTCTCCCCAAAGATAGCTCTCAACCCAGCAGTGATAGTGATCCCATTAAAACTTCGTCTTAGGTATATACCCAAAGGAATTGGAAGCAGGTACTCCGATAAGTTCACGGACACACATGGTCATAGCAGCACCATTCCCAATAGCCAAAAGGCAGAGACAGCCGGAACATCCAACAGTAGATGAATGGATAAATGCAATGCGGTATATCCATGCAATGGAATGTTACTTAGTCATCAAAAGGAATGGAGTACTGATATATGCCGCAATGTGGATGATCTAGAATACATGCTAGGTAAAAAGAAGCCAGACACAAAAGGTCACATCCTATATGATTCCATACTGTCCAAAATTAGTAGGTCGATAGAGAGAGAAGACAGGTTGGTGTTTGCCCACATTTAGGGGGAGGGGAAAATGGAGGAGAAACTGCTTAATGGGTAAGGGGCTTTATTTTGGGGTGATGGAAATGTTTTGGAACCAGAGAGAGCCGGTGGGGTTGTACAACATTGTGAATGTGAATACCCCTGAATTGTTCCCTTTGAAATATATGATGTGTCTTTTACCTCAACATAAGACAACTTCATCCAGCATGTTACTCCTCTGCAAACACCCACCACTATCATCCCGCTATCATCTGCCAGAGCCTCTCTGGCCTGTCCAGCCCCTCCCCCATGATGTCTCCACCAGCAGCTCTTCTCACTTTTGCCCTTGCCATTCTGCCCAACCACTCTGGCCTCCGTGCTCTTTCCCAGCATGCGAGCTGTGCTTCTGCCCCAGGGCCTCTGCACCTGCTGTTCTTTCTGCCTGGAACGCTCTTCCAACAGGCAGCCGTGAGGCTCCCTCCTTACCAGCTCCTTCACATCTTTGCTGAAACATCAGCCTTCCAGTGAAAATTACAACTCCCCAACCTGGCACTTCCCATCCCCTTTTTATGCCTGCATTTTCATTCGTTGCACTCATCTGACATTTTCTTCGGTGCCATTTTTTTTCCATCAAAGGTAAACTCCAAGGGCTGGGATTTTTGCCTGGTTTGTTCATGGTTCTATGCCTGGCACCTGGAACCATGCCTCGTTATTAGCAGTTAGAACTGTAGTCACTTAATGAATACTTGTTACAGGTACTGCGTGAATAAAACCCTTTCCTTAAATGATCTATAATTCAGGTCTCCCAACTTTCTCTTCAATATTTGCCAGTTAGAAGGACCCTATGTCCCTTTGTGAAGGTTGCTGAAAAATTCATGACTTGTTTTCCCAAGCACACCTGTAGATGAGTTGGTCATGACCGTGGAGTTGCTTTCCGGTTGCTGAAAATGCATTGCGTGTCTGTCTAAGCCTCATTGTGTCTGCCCCTCTCATGACTGCAGTTTGGGGGGAAGAATATTTACCTTCATGGAAGTACTGACCTATTTTCAGAGGCATTCAGCCCATGACTGTAGTCTAGATAGCAATATGTTCCAGTGACCGTGACAGTCACACACTGTCCTTCAGCAGGGCGCTCTCGGTTTGGTGGGGGTGGAAATTGGTGCAGGTGCACGCAGCTCTTTCTTCACCCATGTGCAGGGCTCGATGAGGTGCTCGTGTTTGAATGCGAAGTCGTTCTTGTCTTTCAAAGAAAGTCCCTTCTTCCTGATGGTCTGGGGCGGTGTCTGCAGGCCTTTTGAGAGGCAGCTTCACAAAAGCCTGTTTGCCAAAAGATAAAACCAGCTCCGGCCTTTGTGCCTAGTGGTAGGTGATCTGCCCGACGCGTGGGGACGAGCACGGGCATTTCTCTTTTATAGGGCAGGAGGAGCCTCTCGCCTTATGCGTTGGCCTGGAGGAACCGGTGTTCCACTTCCTCCCTGGTCTTCAGATGGTCGTGGGGAGCCTGGAGGTCTCTGCGAAGCGGGGAACTGGTGAGCGGCTTCGCAGCAGCCTCTCTCTTCTCCCAGATCGGAGAGCTCCCAGCCCTGAGCGGAAGAGAATTCCAAAAACTCATGCTCTCTTCAAGACACTGTCTGGTCTGGAGACACCCTAGCTTGTCCTTGTTTATTCCCATGGTGGGGAGGGGTTGTTGTGACTGTTTTTTAAACTTCTGGCTATAGTATGAAGCTATGTATGTAGCTATGAAACCAAACTGGCTCCCCAATAAAAGGGAGCGTGTGTGTGCGTGTGTGTGTGTGTGTGTGTGTGTGTATGTGTGTGTGTGTAGTGGGGGGGGAGGGGCACACCCTCCCATCCGTACACATCACTCGGCACTGTAATTGCAAACCAGGAATCCCGTTTCAAGAGATCTTTGTGGTTCTTTAGCTCCCCATGTCTGTCCCTGTTCTCTAATCCCCTGAATGGAGCTGGATATTGGGAGCAGAGCCATATGAAAGGCATCCAAGATGAAAATTATATCCTAGACTTGCACATGAATGTTGTGGTCGGAGGTGGGGGTGTATGCTGGCTGGCGTTACACACTTGCCACCATTCCTCCTGGACTTTGCATTTCTACCCAGTTCCCATTTGCTTGTTTCCACTTAAATTCCAAAGTTGAGGCTCTCCTCGGTTAGATCCAGCCTGGGTCACCGATCTCAGAGCCTGGGCTCTCTTCAAAGAAGTGGCGGCCAGTCTCTGGCCTTTCCTTCCTAGGTAAAATATTTCAATATAAGTTGATAACTTCATTCATCCAGTTCTAACTTATGAGGAGCTTGGGTTGACAGTGATAGTGGTTAGTGTTGCCTGGCAGTCACGTGGAACTGTTAATTTGCAAAACACAGTACTGTCCTACCATTTGATTAGGACAACACTCAGAGCTAAGTTAGGTGGTGATATAGTGCATCTTTGGTGGGTTTTAGCACTGACAGACTTGATTTGAATCCTGGCCTTCCCAACTACTAGCTGTGTAAAGTTGAGCAAACTATTTAGACCTTCATACCTCTATTTTCTCATCTGCAAAATGGCAGTAAGTTTTGACAGATGAGTGACATGATCTAACTTAGTTCCTAGTGAGATCACCTGGTATCGAAGCTGTATTGAAAATCCACTTTTCGGGTGGCAAGAGGAAGCAGGTGACCCATGTGGGAGACTGTTGGGGCGATCAGGGAAGATATGGTAGAGTGTGGCCTGTAGTCGGAGCAGTGGACATGATGAGACGTGATTAAATTCTGGTTATATTTTGATGGTGGAGCAGAATGGCTTGTTGATGATTTGGATATGAGGTATGTGGGGGAGAGGAGTCAAGAATGATCCTGATATATTTGTCTTGAGAAACAAGGAAGGTGGAGGTGTCATCCGTCAACAAAGAAGGAGAGACTGTGGTTAGTTAGAGCCGAGTTGAGCCAGCAGGAGGTGCGGAGGAGTGAAGATCAAGAATTCTATTTTGGTTTTATTATGTTTGAGATTTTGATTAGAGATCCAGGTGAAGATACTGAGTAGGTGGTTGGATATACAAGTTAGATTTGGGAGGGAGATCTGGGATAGAGATAGCAACTTCAAAGTCATTTAGCACATATGTGGTATTTGAAGCAATGAAACTGGATAAGCTGATAAGCTCTCCAAGAGTAGTGAGACTGGAGAAGTGGATGAAACCCTTCAGGGTTAGGGAGGGGAAGAAGACCTAGCAGAGGAGACCAGGGAGGAGTGACTAGTGAGATAGGAAGAAAACCAGGAGAGTGAGGGATCCTGGACACCAAGCGGTCACAATGTCAGATGCTGCTAATGGGCTCGGGGCGATGAGGACTGTGCAATATGGAGGTCACAGGTGACCTTCCCAAGAAAGTTCCGTTGGAAGGAGTTGGACAGGTGCCTGATTGGATTGGCCTTCAAAGAGAGCAGAAGGAGAGGAACTGGAGACAGAGAAAAGAGTGATTTCTTTTTGAATTTTTTTTTACAAAGGCTTTCAAATAAATGGGGTAATAGTTGGTAGAGAAAGTAGGATCAAAAGAATGGTATTTTTTTTTCAGTATGGGAGAAATGAAGAAAAATAAATGTAAAAATAGTTAACAAAGAGGGAGAATATATGATGTTGATTCTGAGTAAGCAGGAAGTGCTGAAGTCTAGTGCCTGGGTGAAGAAGTCACCCTAGATAGGAGCGCAGGGTACCCTACCTTGAATGGAAAGGGGAAGTCCTTTAGGTAGCTGTATCCTGACCACAGTGGGTTAATCAGAGAGTTCCATTTTTCTCACTTAAAAGAAGCCAAAAGGGGGAAGTCCAAGGATGGTGCAACTGCTCAAGAATGTTTTCAAGGATCCAGGCTTTTCTCCATTTATGATGCATCCTTAACAGGTGTCTTTCACTTTCTCAGGACCGAGAGGGCTGTTTCATCTCCAGGTGTTACATTTAATTCCAGGCAGAAATAAGGGAAAAGGTAAAGAGTGAAATGTATGTACCAGCTGAGTCTCATGTTATCAAAAGAATAATAGCTTTTCCAGGGGCGCCTGGGTGGCACAGCGGTTGAGCGTCTGCCTTCGGCTCAGGGCGTGATCCCGGCGTTGTGGGATCGAGCCCCACATCAGGCTCCTCCACTAGGAGCCTGCTTCTTCCTCTCCCACTCCCCCTGCTTGTGTTCCCTCTCTCTCTGGCTGTCTCTCTCTCTGTCGAATGGATAAATAAAATCTTAAAAAAAAAAAAGAATTTAAAAGAATAATAGCTTTTCCAGAACTTCCTGCTCCTGTCCCCACCCCTAGCAGGATCCCATGTACTGCCTCCTTGGGCCACTTCAAGCTGCAAGGGAGTCTGGTGGGTGACATTCTGGTTATAGGAGGCAGACTATGAAAGATTATTGTTTGTTTCAGTTAAAAAATGTTTTCTAATTGATCTTTTTATTTTTTTAAATTGTAGTGAAAAACACCTAACATGACATTTACTGTCTCAACCATTTTTAAGCGCACATTTCGGTGGCATTAAGTACGTTCACATCAGCGTGCTACCATTTACCACCATCCATCCACAGAACTTTTTATGTTGCAATCTGAAACTCCGTACCCACTAAATGACTCCCCATTCCCTTCTTCCCACAGCCCTTGGCCACTGCCATTCCACTTTCTGTCTCTAGGATCTTGACTCTTACAGTTACCTCCTATAAGTAGTATTTGTCCTTTTGTGACAGGCTTATATCGTTGAACATAATATTTTCATTATGTTGTAGCATGGACCAGACTTTCCTTCCTTTTTTGAGGCTGAATAACAGTCCATTCCAATATATTCGACGTAAATACTGCATTTTGTTTATCGGTCATCTGTGGTTGGGCACTTGGGTTTCTTTTCTCTTTTGGCTGTTGTCAGTTGTGCTGCTGTGAGCATAAGTGTATAAACACCTCTTTGAGTCCTTACTTTAAATTTACATATACCTAGAGGTGGTGTTGCTGGATGATATGCTAATTCTATTTTTAATTTGTTGAGGAACTGCCATGCTGCTTCCTGTGGCAGCTGCACCATTTGGCAGCCAACAGTGTACAAGGATTCCAGGCTCTCTGCACTCTTGCCAAACTTGTTGTTTTCTGGATTTTTTGTTTTTGTTTTTGTTTGTTTTGATTGTAGCCATCCTAATGGGGGTGGCATCTTCTGGTTTTTAATGGATGGGGGAGAGTTGAGATGAAGGGGGAGAGAGCTGAGATGGAAGGGGAGAGAGTTGTAAGATAAAAAGGATCAAAAACAAGAAATAAGTTCTGTCTTACTTCCACTGGGTCAGACGTCACTGAAACCTTTCTGGAGCTCTCCAGACACCTCGAGTCTAACTGGAAAGGAAGGCAACATAATCCCATGGGACAGAAGTTGCAGTGGAGGCTCAGGACATCTGGCTTTTGTACTCAAGGCTCCACCACTGCTGGGTTTGGGAACATCCATAGAGTGTTGTTTACCTGTTCTACCGTCTTACCGTCTGTGTGATGAGTGTAATAGAATCTGAGCCCTCTCCCCCTTTCTCACTTACCTCAGAGCTGAGATGTTACGCAAAATCACACATATTTGAAATCTGTGAACTAAACGCATTCTGGAACTTCACATTATCCAGACCTGTTTTCTGTCCCTCATATGGAAAGGAAAAGTCCCATAAGGCAGCTCTTTGTGGCTTTTATGCCACGGTAGGAGCTTTTGACTCAGATCGTTAGCCAATGTTTGTCTTTTCCTGTCTCCCCTGGAAGATGGGATGATCCTTGAGAACAGGAGTTGTACACGAGGAGAAGGAGAACAGTAACAACTGTCAATAAGCACTTCCTTGCGCTAGTCACTGTACTAGATGCTTCAGGAACGTAATCATTGGTCTTCAGAATGTACCTGGTTTCTAATACGGTACTGAATGGGCTCCGTTGCTTGAGTAAGGAGCTCTTGGGTTGTGACAGTGTGTCTTTTTTTTTTTTTTTGGATGTATGGCACAGTGGTAGTCATGAAAAGTGAAGGTGACAAAAACAAACAATTCTAGAGAGCTCGGTGTTGCCCCCTGCTGGGATCTCAGAATCTTTCCCATCAAAACATCATCAATAATGCCCTTGTCCTTCGTACTGTTATCACACACACACACACACACACACACACACAGTGTCTCTCTCTCTCTCTCTCATTCTCTCTCTATGGTGTCTCTGTCTCTCTCTCTCGCTCATAGAACCCAGGAAGCACAGTCTTTGTAAGAGTATACGTTGTATTGGCCACATGCCATCCAGACAAGCCAAAAATTGTGGAACAATAGGAATCTATGCCCGGAATATCAGCTAAAAATACCTCATTCCCTCGCTCTGTTGTTTTCTGGGTATGTTTAAGAGTGTCCCAGGAGGCTAATGAGGATGAAGGGAAAGGAAAACTGACAATTTCAAAGGAAACCAAACCTTTAACTCCCTAAAAAGGAAACATCTATTTTCTGTATGTCTGTTTTATGTTTCTTGCTGTTTTTGCATGTCTGTGTGACGATATGGAAAGTCTATAATATGAGTTGTGCCACCTTGGCCTGGATCATCGGAATCCATGCTTTTATCACAGTCTTTCCCTCTATGGTCTGACTTGTCATCTGCTTTCCAGGTTGTGGTAAGGAAGAGAGGAGAGGAAAAGAAAGCACTCCTAAGCGGGAGACTGCCACACACTTTCTACTCCTTCAGCTGGTTTGGGTACCGGTTAAGAGCCAGGGGGACATTTCCATCCTTGGTTGGGCCATATGTAACCTCGTTCATTTCTTGATCACTGACCGAGCCTCAAGCTCTGGCTGGCCCTCTCAGTAATGTCCACTTTCTCTGTGATTTGGGGTAGGTCATCGATCCTTCCCTGGCCTCGGTTGCTTTCTATTTATAAAATGAGGGGAGACGTTGATTGATCTCTTGGGGGGACTGACAGGGGAGCAAGGCAAGAAGTAGGGTGTCTCAGTGAAGGTCCACACAGTGGTCATGAGCCTCAGTAAGAAGCAGTCATCTGAGAACCGAGATGATAACGGGACAAGGATCTGTCCCAAATCAGCATTAACCAAATAGCAACCATTGGCTGTGGTTGGTTAAACATGGAGCTGCCGACTTCCTGAACATATGCTGGGTGTTGGGCAATGAAAGTGGGTGTTGGTCAACACGAGTTGGCTGATGTCAATATTTACCTTGGGTTAGCGTGGACCATAGCCATAGCCGCCTGAATGAAATGCCCTGTTTCCTCTCAAGTATTGGTCCTTTCATATTTGTCTGTTGTCCAATAGTGTATGAAAGGCTTGTTGAATTTTGACTTAATTTGTCATCAAACTGAAGAACAAAGCCTTGAAATACACATGAAGTTCTATTTTTGGCTCAGTTGTCTGACTTGAAATAAATGACCTTACACAGATATTTACATGGGCAGATATGGTAAATTGATTGCAATAAGGGGAGTTAATAGTTGCTGCTTACTGAGAGCGCTAGTATCGTCAGATAGTTCAAATCCATCATCTTATTTTGTCTCCAGAACATCTTGTAAGATAGTTACTCTCTCATTTATGGATAAAGAAGCTGAGGCCCCAAGAGAGTCTAAGACTCACCCAAATTCTCAAAGGCAGAACCAAGACTTGAATCCGGGTTCTCTCGGACTTGCACAGCCACACTCTCATCATTCTGTCTCGCTGACTCTGGAGCAGATGCTTCTTAAGAACAAGAAAAGTACTTAGTGCATCATTTCGAGGTAAAAGCTGCCCATGGCCAGCAGTAGTTTCCATAGGCGATGAGCCATGTGTGTTCCCCCTGCCCTTCTGGGCGAGGCCAGCGCCTCACAGAGCGTCCGGGACGTGCAGACATCATCCTTAGCGCTTCTCATCCCATTGTATGGTGCTCCTCACTGCTCCCCAGGAGCCCCAAGGACACAGAGACTCTGATTGGCTCTGCCTGCCACTTATTGTTTTCCATTTTCTCCCCACTGCAGAGTCTTGAGACTGTGCCCTATAGAAGATCCTGCCACTTCTATTGTCCTTGCAGACTTTCCCACCGCCCCAGGACCACAGGCTCGGTTGCTTTATTGTGGTGGTGTTGGCTCAGCCTCAAGGACAGGGACCTTGAGCCAGCTGACAAGGTTGCTTGTGTCACTACTTCTAAGGCCACAAGCCATGCTTTTGCTTCCCAATACTTTTGAATACTCTTCTCTCACCACTTCTCCTTCAGTGTAGCCACATGGTCTCCCAGACTCCCAGCAGCAGTTTTCCCCCCGACAGACAGTTTTGGCTTATGGCCAATCCCCATGTCTCTGCCTGGATGACCTCAGTTACCAAGTCAACATGGCACTTAATGCGTGCTGCTATGCCGCCCCCTGGTGGAGAGGGTGGAAACTGAGCTAAATCCAGATGACTGCCTTCTGGCTAAAGAGCTCCACAGAGACCCCTCTCCTGCTTTCTCAGCCGGAAGTTCATCTATTCAATTAAAACTAGTTTTGGTAGTGCCAGCAGCAAGGAGGCATGATCGGTAGTTGCCAGCTGTCCAAAAAGCAGCTCTGATTTTTTTTTTATGTTGGGGCAAAAGAAGTACACAGCCAGTTGGCCTCAAGTGAGAATTAGGGTTTTTCCACATACGTATTTTGTCTTCCATCTTTCCACTTAATTGTCTATGGTGTGGAGGCTTTGAGAAGCTCCCTGTGAGGTCTTTAGGACTCTGGGTCAAGGTTAATGAAGATCTCAGTCTTTCCAAACACACCCTCTGTTCGGGAACCTTCTGCAGTGTCCTCATGGGGGCTCTCCGTATATTCCTGCTCAGTCCCCAGGAGCCTGAAGGCCCTTGCCCTGGGATGGCCCTGGGTTTGCATGAGCCTGCCGTATTTTGCAGTGTTCCTGTGTATGGGAAGTTGTACCATCAACCTCAGGGTGGATGTGGGGATGACGGGCATGTAGTGTCTGGAGGATGATGGGAGAGGTTGAAGGAAGCTGTGGGAATTCATGGGGGAAAAAGGCAGGTGTATTGAGAATAACACGAAGCCTCCGTTGACCTCTTGGTTTTGACTTTGCTATCAAGAGCAAGAAGGCATTTCACCTAACCGTGCCAGGGCTGTTAGGTAAATCCAGATAAATCCTGTGCGGGCAGGCTGCATGCAAACCCTAGCCCAAGGCCATTGCAGCAGGTGGGAACTCAGTCCTTGGCTCCATGCTGTTGTCAGGGCTGACCCCCCAAGTTCACAGCCAGCACCACCAGAAAGCTGACCTCTGACATCTTGCATTGTTCATGGCCTGGGTCCTGAACTGCTCTCTCCATACTCCTTTATCTAATCCTGATTCTCCTGGACTCTAACACTGTGATTCCTCATCTTTTTTTTTTTTACACTAATTTCTCTCTCATGTTCATATTCAACTCTTTTTCTCCATTACCACCATTGTAATCGTTACCATTTTATTGGGGATTTACCATGTGTCAAGCACTGTGCTAAGCAGAGTCAATGCAGTCGTTCAATTAATTCTTCTTGGGACTCTGTGAGAGATAGGTGCTTTTCTTATTCCCACTCTGTTAGGTAGGTCAACTAATGCCACCACAGCCTGACCAAGACCACCTGGCTAATAAGTGGCGGAGTAGGGACTTGGACCTAAATTTGTTTAATTACAGCATCTTGCCTCCTTGTCCTGTTTCCACAACCAGTCTGTCTCTGGCTGGGCTTCCTTGGGTCTTCCTGGGTCCAACCCCACTGGCCTATATTTTTGTCTGTACCTTGAAAATAGTGACCCACCAGGTCCCCTGTGAATGGGGTTCCAGCAAGAATTATCTCGTTTTGCTGTTGTTTTGGAGTCCGTGTAGACTCTTGCATGCAGGTGTTGGGTTCCAGAGGGTCTCCCAGACACTATTTGTTCCTAACCTAAATCCATAGAGGACAGACCCCTTTCAGGGATCCCTTCAGGTACTTGGAGGCCTGAGAGCTGAGTAGCCTGAAGGGATCAACTTGGTTCCCAACCCTGCCTTTCTCCCACATGTGGGTATTTGATAGAGATTCATTCCCTTTTTTACCTCCTCTCTTCCACAAGCTTCTCTTCCTTTGAAGTAAAATAACGGGGGGGGGCTGAAATATGGTCTGAGGACCCCAGCATTCGGAATGGGGGTGGTTTTCCTAAGATCACACCACAGGCACCAAATCCGCTGTGTGTCTGGTCCCTCTGCAGGTCCCTGTCTTTCTGCTGTGATTCCTGCAGTTGAGGGCTGTGCTGGGGCCTTCCAGGCTTCTGTGCCTCCCTCCTGACGGCCTTGGACATGTGCTTGAGGACATTCTCAGGTGTCAAGCGTTCATGTCTGCTTTTTGAAATGCTCTCATCTCCTTAGCTGCAGAGTTGGATTCCCAACCTTGTAATAAAATCACGAATTATAAAAATGGGAGTGAAATAAGAAATTACCTAGCCATCGTGGTTTTCAAATATGCCTTAGGGACCAATGGCTTTCTTCATACAGAATCTTTTCTAGAATTATATCCAGAGAGATCCTTTTAAGAAATATATATATGGGGCGCTTGGGTGGCGCAGTCGTTAAGCGTCTGCCTTTGGCTCAGGGCGTGATCCCAGCGTTCTGGGATCAAGCCCCACATCAGGCTCCTCTGCTGGGAGCCTGCTTCTTTCTCTCCCACTCCCCCTGCTTGTGTTCCCTCTCTCGCTGGCTGTCTCTGTCAATAAATAAATAAAATCTTTAAAATAAAGAAGAAATATATATATAAATGCAGAAAGATAGGGAGAGAGAAGGAGAGCATGTGAACTGTTGATTCCAGCTGGAGAGTGCACGTGTGTGTTTTGTGTGTTTGTGAGCCCACACACCATCTCTTTGGCTTTAGTTTATATACATACAGATATATATACATGCACTTATATATGACATATAAATCTGTGACTGTGAACGATACGGTGCTGGAAAATATTTAGTTTGGAGAATAACCATAGCATGGCCGTGTCATGCCAAAACACCTTCTGGAGACCTGGGTTTGGGTACCGGCACAGTGGGCTGTGTGGGTTGCTGGGTGTGGAGTGAGGAGGACACATGAGGAATAGGGACTTGCCCCCCCCCCCCCCCCCCCCNTCCTTTCTAGATCTGACACTGATCTAGGCAGTACTTTGCCATTCGAAACAAAGCGGAAGGACGGTGGCTTTTCTGAGGCCGGTTGGTAAAGGAGGAGCCCTTGGCCCTGCCTCTTCTCTGGTGTCCCTCCGGGCAGCCGGCACGGGGCAGGGAGGCTGCGGCTGCATGTGCTTTGTGGGGCGTGTGCTTTGTCTCAGGCCTGTGCTCTGTCTGGCATCACCCCTGGCTTCGTCCCCTGGGTTCGTCCCCTGGGACAGGACCACACTCCTGGGAGACGAAGTCAAGCCCCCCCTCGAAGCTGGGAAGTGTGGGGAGACAGGCTTACGCTATTGAGCAAGAACTGCTCTCCCAGGATGGGACTCTGGCATCTCTTAAGCGTACATTGCCACCTTGGGGAACAAAAAATATCCCCAAAGATCAAAATCCAGAGGCAGGGCAAATAAGAATGATGAAAGCATGTGCTACCCCGGTAGGTGACAAAGTAGCCCACATCCGTGTTGTCATCTAGTGCTCACGGATCCCGCAATCTTGGCATCATTACTGCCATCTCTGTCTGAGCAAACGGCGGCCCCACATAAAGAGATGCTCTGCTCCACGTCCTGCTACTGGCCGCTTGGAAGTGGCAGCGCCTGTGGCCTCAGGCTCTCGTAGCCTGGGGGCTCTACAGGGAGAGGGGAAGCAGGACATTGAATGGAATCGAGATGGAGGGCATGGGAAAGCATCCGCGGGAGGGGGAGAGGCAGAGGGGGACAAGACCAAAGATTCTGGGTCCCCTAAGCCAGGTGGGTGGGTCTCTCCTCCGTGCCACTCTAGCTCTTTCCCTCCTGCAGACCCCAGACAGGCGGCGCTGTGGTCTTCGTTCAGAGCCCGCCGCCTGCCGGAGCCTGGCAGCCCCCCGAGGCCAGCGCGGCCCGGACCAGGCCGTGCGGAGGGCGTTTTCTAGAGGAAGGAGCGCGCTAGCTGCGGCCTCAGTCTCTGCCCTGGGTGCTCTGCCGTGAGCTAGAGGGTGTTGTTCCCATTTTACAGGCGAGGGAATCAGATGCAAAGAGGAGGTAAGGAATCATTCCAAGAGTTTTGAGGGGTAGGAGAATTTAGGGAAAGTTGGGAGTTATTATGTATGCCGGGAAGAGTTGGACCTTTCTGGAGACCTTGTCTAGCTTTTCAAGGGCACAGCCAGTCTGCCAGGCTCTGAACCCAGAGTGAGGTCTCATTAGCATTCAGAGGGGGAAGGAGCCGTGGGGGACGCCATCCAGGGCATTGGGAAGAGACAGGCTGTGTTTTAATTATGACCTGGACTTTTGAACAAATCCTTTTCTCTGCTTGTGTGAGCCGTAGAGACAACAACTTGTGGGAGGTGTGCCGTCGGCAGCTGGGTCCACAGTGGCACCCGTACAGCTGTATACACATCTGGCACACAGGTGGTGGACGGCAGGAGCCTCCTCTCCTTGAATTGCTCTGGGGTTCGGGAGGGGAACAAGAGTCAGGTGGTGAGGTGAGGTTGACCTGGTCTTTACCTAGAGGGAGAGAGCTGGTGGAGAGAATGGAGAGAAACAGGACTGCACCCCCCTCTTCCCGGCCCATCATTCCCCACTGCCCGTGACCATTTCAGGATTGGAGCCCAGACAACTCCCGCCTCTTCCTCCAGCTGCTCCTGAGTCAACATGGTGGGCTTTCTTTGTAGAGCTCCCCCTGACCCTCCCTTCTCCAACTTGGGGGAAGTTTTTAGGAGAGGGGGATGAAATGAGGAAGGGTGGAGGAAGGGGAGGAGATTAACAGGGTAGAAGTTCGACAAGCACATCTGTCCCTGTGGCAGATTCTCGAGTGCTTGCTGACTCCCTAGGAGCGTTTGCCTTGAGTCTGTTTAACGGTTCATTCCAGGGGAAGGGGAGGAGAAGGAGGGCTTTGGGGACAAAGGGCCTTTGACCAGCTCCTGGAAAAGCATTGATTAGTTTGCTCAGGTTGGCAAACAGTGACTAGGGACTAGGGGCTGTTGATGAACCGGGTGATTTTTCTGCCCGATGCATGGCCTCCAGCGTGGGGGCAGGAAGTAAAAGCAGACATTTGGGGAACCCGTGTGCCCTGAGGTTGGAGATGGAGAGCAAAACCACACTGGGCAGCTGGAGGAAGGGGGAAAGAAAAGGCTGGGCTGTTGGTGTCTGGAGTTGTCATTTGGGGCTGCTGCATACCTTGCCAGTGGCAAAAGAGCCATGCAAGCCCCCTTGGACGTTGAGAGGCAGAGGGCAGGCATATCAGGATGGGGGTTGCTAAGGTGCTTCTGATGGCCAGGGCATTGGGGGAGGGGCTGTGTGGTGGCCCAAGGCCTGGGTTGAGAGAGAGAGAGAGAATGCGACCTCATGCATTCCGGACCCCGAGCTGTGCGGGAATCACCTGCTGGCTGGCCTCTGTCCTGGGAGGCTGTTCCTTCGAGGATTCATGGGAGCCAGCTTCATTCTCCTCCCCAAGCCTTGGCTTCCTTCACCCAGAGAATTGGAATGGCTTCCACTTTTCTTTGGCCAATCTGTGTGCAGTGCCTCCTTGGGAACCCCTCCTTTGCTTCCTCTTCACCCTCAAAACTATTCCCTTCTCCCAGGAAGCTTCCGAGATAAACACTCTGGGAATCATGAACCAGTAGAGCCTTAGAGCTGGGAAGTGATTCTATTATCAACAGACTATGGCTTGATGCTATTCTGTTTTGCATGCTGGACATGGCTTGGTATGGTTCTTGCATTCTGTTCTACAGGTAAATTTCTACAGGTAGACTTTATCTGTTGTTCTGCTTGCTTGTTTGCTCTTTCTCTCACTGGCGTGTGAGCTCCGAGGGGTTGGGGACTTTGTTTGGGATCATTTTGTGCCTACAACAGTGCCTGACACTGAGCGGACGCGCCATGTAGACTTGTTTACGCACATGAATGCGGCCAGGGCGGCGTTTTCTCTTCCTCCCCTCCCGGTTAGGACAGATAGTGCATGGTGTTAGCGCACGCTTCCCAGTGAATGAACGAGCCAAACGAAGAGTAGACAAGTAAGTGAATGTGTGAATGGGCTTTTGAGATGGGGCTGGCCACACTTAGGCCATGATAGTGTTTGGCCTGTCTAGAAGAAAATGCCCTTCCGCTAGTGTGCTTCCTCAGCTCCCACCAGCATGGGGCTAGTTAGCAGAGAGCCTGGATGTGCTCCGAGTCCGCTTGTGTCTGTCTTTGGGAAAAGAGGAGGGGTGAGGAGTTTTCTGTACTCTGGCCATTCCATCGCCCCCTGCTGCCACACTCGCCCTACGCCATCTGAACAGTCCACGTCTGTTGATCCCCCTGGTATGTGAAGACAAACAGAGAGAGAGTGTGCTTTTGTGTTTTTTTGTTTTAAAATTTTTATTTATTTATTTGCCAGAGAGCACAAGCAGGGGGAGCGGCAGAGGGCGAGGGAGAAGCAGGCTCCCTGCTGAGCAAGAAGCCTGATGCGGGGCTTGATCCCAGGACCCTGGGATCATGACCTGAGCTGAAGGCAGCCACTTAACCAACTGAGCCACCCAGGCGTCCTAAGAGAGTGGTTTTGAAAGAGATTCTTTTCTGCCTGTTGTGTTACTACTTTAAAAAGAAACACAAAACCTGTTTATTTTGGAGCTATAAAAATGATTGCTGTAATGAATGAATCCCAGAGACAGTTTTAGGGTGTATTATCTCTGTGCTTATGCCACAGGGGTTGCCAAAGTCAATTATGTTACCATGAGGCAATTTGAAAAAGAAATAGATCTGCTTTAAATTTCAGTGTCTCAGACTACTTGACCCGTTATTGGTCTGGGGGGGTGGTAAGGAGAAGAGTTACTTTTGTTGGGACCTACTGTGTGGCAGCCCCTATGCGAGGCTTTTTACAAGTGTTACTTTAGGAGAACAAGTTAGATCCATGGGTCAAATCAAATGAACTTTGAGTATCCACCATGTGCAGGAGGCTGTGATTATAGTACTTTTCCACAGGTCTTGTTCTTCCAATACCTTCCAATACCTTCCAGTACTTCCGTTGGCAGAAGTTACAAGCACGGGAAAAGTTAAATGATAAGGCAAGATTCAGATGTTTCAAGTCAGCAGCAGGAAGCAATCACCCTAAGGCTTTTGAAGCTGGGAGAGATTGTCTGGCCTGACAATGTTTAGCAACATCCAGAGGAAAGAAGTGCAAAGGGGCGGAATCCTGCCCTCGATTTTACGGCCAGTTGTTGACATAGATGGAAGCAGAGCACAGGCCTCTGGATCTCGCTGATTTTTGCATCTTTATTTTAGAGGGAGCAGAGGGGGAGAGGAAGAGGAAGGGGGAAAGAATCTCAAGCAGACTCTGTGCTGAGCATGGAGCCTAACGCCGGGCTCGATCTCACCACCCTGAGATCATGACCTGAGCTGAAACCAAGAGTCGGACGCTTAACCCACTGAGCCCCCCAGGCGCCCTGCATTTGGCGTCTTGAAGCATCTCCAGGAAGCTACTGAATGACCAGCACAGACAGCCCATGTAAAGGTGTTCAAAGGAGGGGCAGGTGCCGCAGATTGAGGCAGGGGAGGTTGGGGCAGGATTCAAGAAGGTGAGAGCTGCTGTGTCCTGAAGGGTGGGTGGGTTTCGGCTAGATTAAACAGACAAGGATGGGCTTCGCAGGAGGATGGAATGGTGTTAATAGGCCCGGAGGCAGGAAATCAGAAATGTGTGCAGAAGGGGCGACATTATCATCACCCGCTGGCTCTGACCACCAGGAACCTGGGAGCCAATCCCCCACGCTCCCCTGTCTCTAAATTGGTGGTTCTGTCCCCTCCTGTCTGGTTCCCTGCTGCCACCTTAGTGCTGACCCTTGTGACTGCTCTGCTGCTTTTTCTCACTCGTCTCTCTGACTCCAGTTCCACTCTACCCTTCATGCTACAAAGAGTTCCCTTTCCTAAACAGGGCTCTTATCACGTAACAAATTGTGCAGCGACTCCCCATTGCTTGCCAGCTGATGTCCAGCCTGAGTGCGTGAGCAGTCACGACTGGCCTCCCCTGCTCCCCTTCTCAAGGCACCCGGCCTCCAACCCCCTGGAGCACGCGGCATGCTCCGAGCCCACCTGGCCTTCACACCGGCTGTTCCCTCTGCTTGCAGTCCCCTCCTCCTACCCTGTTATGCCATCAGCCTGCCTGCCGTCCTGTCTTTCCTTTGCCCGAGATTTACAGACCTCATGATAGAATGCGAATTGCTCTCTGTGCCCTGATTGTTCCTTGTGCCCCCTCCATGCTCCTGAAGCCGTTATTTGGACGAGTCATTAGCCTGAGCTCATTTCTGATAGGGATTTTCTTTAATCACCTTAACATCACTAGTACCTACTGCTATGCCTGGGCATAGACGGACCCCCGCTACGTGGTTTGTTGGGAATAACTGAAATGAAATGCGAAGTCCCGAGAGATAGGCTGAATCCGTCGAATGCCACCACGGGGAGCTGGGGTGCACTTTATCTCTCAAAACCCAGATTACACATCAGAATGCCCCAGCAAACTTGCTAGAGAGTCCCATTCTGGGGCTCCCCTTTCCTATACTGATAGGAGGGGGCTTGGACATTTGTGTTCCTGTTATTTGGTTTAAACAGCAAGCTTCCCCAGGGATGCCTGGCACAGGTGTCTAGATTCCCCTGGGGAGCGCCGTGTCCTAGACCCACACCCGTCACACCCTGGGCTCAGACTGGATCCTGCCTCTGCCCCTGCTCTTCTGAAGCCCTGGGGAGGAACTCAGCTGAATCCTTCGGTTTCACCCCGTCGGGGAATGCATCACCCGGAGGTCCAGTGTATTCCATTCTACTGTCTTCACGCCAGCTCTTGGCGTCTCTTTTGCTGCTGGCCAGAGGGCAGCTGGGCCCCATCAGACCTTTCTCAAAGACCTTGCTTCCCTCTCTCCCCTGCTGCCAGGCTGTTTGCGGTCAAATGCGGGGGCTGCTTCGAGGCCGTTGCACCCAATGAGTTCGTCATGCGGGCGCAGAAGAGCGTGTACCACCTGAGCTGTTTCTGCTGCTGTGTCTGCGAGCGGCAGCTCCAGAAGGGCGACGAGTTTGTCCTCAAGGAGGGGCAGCTGCTCTGCAAAGGGGACTATGAGAAGGAGCGGGAGCTACTCAGCCTGGTGAGCCCAGCAGCGTCTGACTCAGGTGAGTGCCACGCAGTGGGCAACGGGGGTGGGATGCTGGGGTGAGCTCACAGTCTGCATCGCATGCTCCCCAAATGCCCAGCCACTGGGGCAGCCTAGCTCTGTGCAGAGCAGCTGCGTGCATGCCAGGCAGGACCTTCGTGAGGTCACAGTGATCGCTTACTGGTCAGGGATTGCCGTGATGAGGCGGTAAACCATGTTACCTCCAAATTACGTGGTGCACGACTGTGAATGTGTATTCACAGGTTAGGAGGAGTGACTCTGCATCAAGTCACCTGGAATCTGTGGAGCTGAGCTCCGGGCTGCAGACCAGGCTCGGGTCTGCTCGGTTCCCTCCCGGATCCAGGCTTGAGAAGCCCCAGCTCCGGGGCTTGATCTTCTCTTGGCAATGAGGAAGGTGCCAGAAGGCATGTCCAACCTCACGAGTGCATTTCAAGCCTCTGCTCGTATCGTGTGGTCTAACCGTCCACTGGCTAAAGCAAATGAAAAGCTCAAACCCAAAGTCCAGGGAGGGGAGGTATATTGCACGCCCTGCAAGGCCCTGCTAGGGTACAGATACGCGATACTGTGAAAGGGAAAGATGCACTGGAACCAGTAATTCCGTCTGCTTCCCCATCTGTCAAGTGGGAAAGCTGGAATCTACCTGGGGCTCTGTGGGTCATGGAGACAGAGGAACTGGAATGTGTTTGTGCCACCCACCCACCCCCCACCCTCCGTGCCTTAGAGCGGCAGAGGCGGGGGGGGGGGGAGATATCCGGCTATTGTAGAGAGGGGGTTTCGGAAGGCCAGAGAGATTGAATTAAGCGTCCAAGTTGAGCATGTGTCTGTCCCCACTGGGTAGCATTTGTCTGGCTTCGCCCCTCCCTTTTCCAAATCGGTGAGAGCCATGTGGCCTTCCTAATTCTTGCCGATGCCAGTGTAATTCCAGCCCCCCGAACACAGCTGTAACCGCCTGCTGCCCACCTCTTCAGCCGCTTGGGGGCCTCTGAGACCTCCCGCTCTTCCCTCGGCCTTGCTGGGCTCCAGGCATGTTGGGGTCTCCCACTCAGCTCCATGCCTTAAACTTCCATTTGCCCTCTGCCCCTCACCTGCACTTCGGGGTCTTGCCAGCATATTCTTTCAGCTTCTATCTCAGGGCTCTTTCCCCAGGGCAGACAGACTCTTCATCCCTGGCAGGGCTGAGTTGACCCTTAACTCCTCCTCCTGAGCTGCGCGTCCCATTTCATCGGGGTTGCTTGTCTGGCTCTTTGTTGTTCCTGCCAAGTGCTAAGCCCCTCGAGGGACGGCATGTGTCTCTTTCGCCACTGTGTCCCCAGGGCTTAGCCTAGGCCTGGAATGCTAAGGGTGCTTGATAAACCTTTACAGGAATGAGTCAACTCTTGAAACAAAAGCACTGTGACAAGACGCTCGAGTCCAAGGGCTTTGGGGACAAGTGGGGGGGGGTGGGCCTCCCCCCGGCTGCACTGCTTACAGCCCTGTGACTGTGGGCAACTTTCAGAACGTCCCTAAGCCTCAGTTTCCACGACTGTAAAGTCGTGAGAGTCATGCCTCCCTGACAGTTTTATGGGGGGAATAAAAGAGAACGCAGACCAAAGCCTGACACGCTATATGCCGGCCCCGAACGCATGCCTGCTGCTGGCGGATAATCACACGAGGCTGTTTGCTTCCCTGACGTCCCTGTTGGCTCTTCTTGCCTGGCTCTGCTTGCAGCCGCAGGTAAGCGGACATCAGGACAATCCCAACTCTGCCTGTCTTCACTTTTCTTGGATTTGTCTTAATTTGGAGGAGTTTCTCCTTTTCAGGAACACTGCCACTGACACATTGGGGAATCTCCCGTGGGGGTAACTGGGCCCCTTCTAAACTGAAATTCACGGCCTCCCCTCAGTATAAGAAGGTCAAGCTCACCCTGGATTCCCCATTAGGTGCCTTGCAGTGCCCACCCACTGAGCCCTCCTTCCCGGAATATTGCAAAATCTTCACATTCCCCAAGGGCTTAGGTGCTATGATGATCAGAACATCAGCGTGACTTTGAAAAGATGGGCGCACCCAGAGGGCATGCCATTCTTTCTCACGTGGAAAGACGTGCCGCGGTCTGGCCCTTCTTGGCATGATTGTGTGGGGCTCGACTACGAAGTTATCCAGTTGGCCCCTGGGTTAAAGACTCACAGAGTTTGACTACTGCATGAATGTACAATCCCCCTCATCCCACCCCCTGCCCAAAAACAAAAAGCAAAAGCTCGATCTGAGCGGCATTCATAGAAATATAATGTTCAGAGCATGAGGACTGCGAGGGACCCGCTTTTCTGACCCCATTTTCAGCAACACGTTCCATGCTGAGCATTTTCTCTTGAGGCTGCTGTAGACAGTACACAGCTTTCTGGTTCATTTATGTACACGTTCGTTCGGTAGATGTACGTTGCGTGCTTGCTTTATGCCAGGGATCGAGTCATAATGGGAATGACAAGAATGACGTGGGGGTGGGGAGATCTCAGCATCATGTCGGGTGAAGGAACTGTAGTTGTTTAGGCTAGAAAAGTAAAGACGACATGAGGCCATAATTGTTGCCTTCCCAGGGTTAGATCAGACCTATTTCTAACTTCAGAGAGCAGAATTAGAATTCATTCAATTATTTAACAAAATCATTGAGTATTTACATTATAGACAGAAAGGTAAAGGCCAGCAATTCGAACTCAACATTGGGAGTGTTAGAATGTCGTCCTAATTATTCGAGCTAACAAAGAGTAAGACTACTCAGAGAATTAGCCCCCCACTTGTTGAAACTGATATTGGTGTGGTGGGAGAGGAGAATGGTTCTAGAGGACATCCGTTGTCCCTTTTGACTTGAAAAATCTATCCTTATTTAGCAGCTTTAAGCAAAATGATATTAAAGTCTCAGCTGAAACCAAATATATTTTCTGTACCACTCATTTTGTCAATTACATAAATACTGCCCGTCTTACATCATAGAATGTTGTGTGCCAAATTCTGCCTCACTAACGAGAGGATAAGCTTCTAAGAAACAGGGTTGTAGGTTTTTATTCCTTTGTTCCCCCAGCAAAACTCAGCCTGATGCCAAGGGAAGAGTAAGCCATCAGTAAGTACCTAATGAGCGGAATTCAATCTTCAAGGAAAGAAGTCCACCCCGTACTGGGGGATTTACAGAAAGCGAACAGTTTTCGGATGTGTCCCAGGACAAACACAATGTCTCCTCTTCTGTCTGTTCTGGGTGCTCTACGTGTCATAGGTACTTGATAAGTATTTGTTGAGTGAAGGATTGAGTGGGCTGCCATCTTTAAGGTTTTTATCAATGACTTGGATGAAGATGCAGAAGGCAGGTTTATTCGATTTGTAGATGACAAAGCTGGAAGGGAACGCTGGTGGGGGGCAGCCAAGACTCTCCATGTTCAAAAGGATTTTGACAAGCTCACAGAGTAGCACGAAGTCAGCAAGATGAAATTGAACCATTGGGTTCCAAAATTCAATAGTGATGACGTGGAACAGGGCCTGCTTGGGTGGAATTCTGTCTGGGGCTGGCCATAGAGCCAGTGGGAGCCACGAGGAATCCTGTGTTAATAGAACTTTAATGTCCCTAACGTGTAATCATAGCTCCAATTTTGTATTGCTTGGGACGTTTGGTCTCATTTTAAGTAACGCATTTTAGGACATCACTGACAAACTAGAGAGAGGGTCCAGAGGAGAGTGATTACCTTGTTGAACAATAAATAGCTAGAGAAACTCCATATATTTTTTTAAAGATTTTATTTTTATTTATTCGACAGAGATAGAGAGAGCCAGCGAGAGAGGGAACACAAGCAGGGGGAGTGGGAGAGGAAGAAGCAGGCTTACAGCGGAGGAGCCTGATGTGGGGCTCGATCCCATAACGCCGGGATCACGCCCTGAGCCGAAGGCAGACGCTTAACCGCTGTGCCACCCAGGTGCCCCAGAAACTCCATATATTTAGTTCTGTGAAAATAAGGCTAAGGGAGACGGGCGAGTCCTACCCAAGGGTGCAGACCCATGTCATGTGGACAAAATGACAGGTATTGGTGTCCAACAAGGGTGCAGACTAGACCCTTTATGAGAAATGGAAAAGCTTGTCTCTTAACATTTTAATCACAGTGGGTGGAAGATAAGACCAGTGAACTCTAGGGCTGCTTAAATGGAAGATTCAAGAATCTGTGTTTTTTTTTTTAAGATTTTATTTATTTATTTGACAGAGAAGCAGTGAGAGAGGGAACACAAGCAGGGGGAGTGGGAGAGGAAGAAGCAGGCTTCCCGCTGAGCAGGGAGCCTGACACAGGGCTCCATCCCAGGACCCTGGGATNAAGATTTTATTTATTTATTTGACAGAGAAGCAGTGAGAGAGGGGAACACAAGCAGGGGGAGTGGGAGAGGAAGAAGCAGGCTTCCCGCTGAGCAGGGAGCCTGACACAGGGCTCCATCCCAGGACCCTGGGATCATGACCTGAGCAGAAAGTAGACGCTTAACGACTGCGCCACCCAGGCGCCCCTAAGGTTTTCTTTCTTGAAGACCAGCATGCATTTGAGATTATGCCCACCCAGCGTTGATTCCTTGGCCGTTATTTTCTTCCATGTTTCAAACCCTTAATTCCTCTCGGTTGACTCACTCATCGTTGGTCAGAACCAAAATCCAAGAGTAGCTAGCCCTACATTCCTCCCTTTATCTTCTGAGAGTTGAAACCGTCAACAGAGTAAGGCAGGGGTCTCTGCGGTGCCCTGCTTTTGTGGGGAGATTTTCCCAGAGGAAACCCTTGGCCACGAAGTCCCCACCATGAGGATGCCTTTCTGCAAAGCAGGTTTTATGTTTCAGATAAATACAGCGATTCCATGGCCTCTGCTTCTCCAGTGGTCCGACTGCTTGGGAAGGCTTCTGCCCCTTCTCGCCTTGTGGTTGACCCTCGCCTGGCCTTTGCACAGTGTGCAGTATGCAACAGGTGCTCAGTACATGTTTCCTTATCGTGTAAATAAATTAACTTTGTCCTGTTCATATTAGCCTCTGAGGGCCTTAGCAGAGAAGCACCGATCTCCAGTACGGCTTCTTCTTACTGGAGCTGGAATGAAGATTCCTGACACATGCTGGAGTTTGGGGATCCTTCTTCCTTCTTAATTTTCCTTAGGATATGGGTTATTGCTGCTTTGGGAAATCCAGATGCCTCTCTTGTCACTCTTATTTTGCAATACATCTCTTTTCCCTTCTTTTCTGAGTCAGGTTGAGGCATTTGTTTTAATTTCCTTCCACAGCCTTGGAACTGATTTTTTGTTTTTAAATTCATTACAGAAATATTTCTTTCAACCTATCTTGGAACTCTTGTGCTCCAATAAATTAGAGCAGAGAGGTGGTGGTTACTTCATAAGTTTTGGAAAATGCCCGATTGTCCTCTAGGATTATCCTTGTCAGTTCATAGTCCTGAATTTCAGAATGCAAGATCTGAAAGAAAAAATCAGCAGGAGGTATGAGGAGGTATCATTTTCCAAATGATAGTGAAAAGGGTGTGGGGTCTAAAGTTAGGGCTGCATTTGAGTCTTGCCCGACACTCCCAGCAATGCGACCTTGGGAAAGTTACTTCTGCATCCCAGGACTCTCTTCCTGCATCAGTGAGAAGTGGTCAAGGGCCTGAAACTTGGTNGTGCGACTTTGGAAAGTTACTTCTGCATCCCAGGACTCTCTTCCTGCATCAGTGAGAAGTGGTCAAGGGCCTGAAACTTGGTCCATGTCCAGTAAATGGCAGACATTGATCTTATCTTGCAGGGCAAGGGCTGGGGAGATCATGGCTCATACACTTATTTCACCAAAGCTCCATCATTTCCCAAACATCTTGTCTTCTGTCTTTGCTCTCCTGTTTCAGATGCTTCTGGATGGCTGACCTGGGGCCATCTGAGGGTAGTACAGAGAGAGGGCCTGTGACTTTGGGTGGCTAGGATGTATGAACTACATACGGACTGAGTCACCCCGTGGGCCTGCGCGTCTCAGAGGTGCTTCCCAGTCTCTGAACATTGTCACTAGTGCTGTGTCCTGGAAAGTCCGTGCAGAAGGCCAGGAGGAAACAGTGTTGCGGTCACTTCTGGGACTTAATGGGAATTTCAAGCAAGAATGGGAAGCGTGTGTTGAACTGACCTACCATTCTTTCGTAGACTGGGGAACTGAGGTTTGGAGTGATTTTGATTTGAGCTCTTTTGAGTGCCCAAGTATCTTCTTATTCCTGAACATAGCATTTTCTGGGATGTGGTTATCCTGGGGGTGGATCTCTCTGTGCCTCTTGGTCCGAGGGTGGTGGTATATCTCCCATCTTTGAATGAATTGCTTTTGGAGTGCATTATGCTTCTGTTCTGCAGCAGTAGGCTTTGAGTCCAGGAAGCACATCAAACCTGACAGTAACCTGTTAGTGAATGCCCTGTGTTCCTGAATAGGCCTGTTAGGATCGCTCTGTTACCCACCGTAATCTATTTATATCCTTCTGGGCAGCCACCTTATCAACCTTTAATTCAACAGATATTTCTTATAGATGCCTACATGGTCTCAGGCTCTGTGCTAAATGCTGTGTTTTAGTTGCAGAAAAGGAAGGGCAGAGGAGTTCGAGAATACTGAACAATGCAATTCAGAGAAACATCTCAAAGCCAACCTCCTAATGCCAGGGGAACAGTGGGGCCCTGATATAAAGTGATATAAGGAGGCTGAGAGCAAGTGACAGCCTGGAGACTCGTTTTGTCATTCTTTCCTTTAAGAAACAAAGGGGTGAGCCATTAAAACAACAACAACAACAAAAACTTTACTAGGTGTTAAAATACTCTGATAAATAGTATAATTGTTAAAAAAAATTTCAATCATATTTTATATTTCCCTCTAAAGCAGTGTTTTCAGAAGACTCCCCAACAACAACATTTTCCAGAAAATTTTAACTACAGATTGGCAAAAACTATATATATTTTATCATGACCTATATACACATTTTTGTGTGCATATGAAATAAAGTTTCAACACTTAGATTGACTTACTGCTTTCTTGATATGCTGATATTTTTTATTCTACTTATTTTTTAATTGTAGTATTATCTCTATTAGCGTCATAACTCACTGACTGATTGTGACCCTAAGTTTGAAAAATACCACTTCTAAGGACAATTTACTTACAAACCTATCCCCAGGTTTTGGAATTAGTATGGATTCTTCAAATTTCAAGCCATTAACTATGTTTTAATTTTCTATGTATACCCATCTATGTCAGGTGCTGAGAATAAGACCAAAGACACAGAAGAGATCATCTGGCCCCAAAGACTTGGCATAGTGCCCTCCACAGAATAAACACACATTAACTATTACCTGCTTTCATTATTGTTAGCAGTATCAAGGGGACACGAAAAGCACACGTATTTATAACATGACTAACACAAAGATCTTTGTGGACATTTTCTGATTTATTAATCTGACATCTCTGGATAGCAGGGAAGAGAAAGTTATAATTGCCTGAGCTCTTTACCTTGTTTTCACAATCAAGTTTTGTCTCGTTAGTATCACAGCCATGAAATTGACTACAGAATTATTTGTTGTCTTCGGTCTGGAGCTCAGTGCTTCTCTTCTCTTCTGAACCTTTGTCTTCCCATGTATTTGTTTTGTCTTCATATTATAGATGGAGAAATAAGGACACAGGATACTTGAGTCAGGGATAAGCCAGAATAAGAACTTAATTCTACCAATTACCAAGTCAGGACACTTGATACCCAGCCTCTGCTATAATTGTCATTTGAGTAGAGTTTATCTTTCGTGCTCGAAAAGTTACAGGCAATGTACAAACTCAGGCAATGCATTCTTTCTTTTCCATCAACTGTAATTTAATTTTGGGTTTATGCTCACACTTAATTATTTTAGTAGAGATCATCATTTAAAATTAGTGCAATGGCTTCAGAGCATATTTAATCTGTCATAGTGTGTGCTATGTGCATTCATTTCTCTTGCACAATCCCTAGAAGGAAAAAATTGGTCTAATGGAAAACCGATCCTTTTGATGTTCACATGATGGTGATGTTAAAAATTATTGAGCCCTTACTCTGCACAAAGCATCGCCTGAGGCAGTCTAAACAAATTAACCAACTTAACCTCATGTCAAGCTGATGTGGAAGGCAATGTTATGATTATTCCCATTCTACAGATGAGGAAGGGGGCCAGGGAAAAATGCGTGATTTAAGGTCCTGTGGCTAGTAATTGAAAGAGCCAGAATTGAAACTAGGGCAGTCTAGCTCCAGAGCCTGCATCATTAAGCATTATGCTTGTGCCGTCCCATCAATAAACATGTTCTCATGTTTCACCGACAGCTCTCCCTGGCTGCCTATGACAGTGCTCCCAGGCACTCGGTAAGAGTTACTACCTGAGAGACCCCAACTGAAGAATCTTCTCACACATAATTAAAGCAAAGAAAACAAGGTGATTTGGACTAAGTTTACACTCCCTTTCATTTCAGCCAAAGTTCCCCTTCTGTTCTAACTCCAGATCCTCCTTAATAATTAATTGCTATTGCTATACTTCTCATGGGCATCTCCTATAAGGAAGTAGGAGACTTTGAAGGGTCCAAAGACAACATGGTGTATAAATATGGAAGTAGTTAAAAAGTGCACACAAAAAACTTACTGGTTTTGCTTGTTTGTTTGTTTTACAATGATTCATCAAACTTCTCCTGTGGCAATCTGATGTTTTTAGGGAAAACCGATTCACATTTTTGTCCAAATGAGAGGTATCAGCTGTGCATCCCAGAGCCCTCATTAATTAAGTGAATAAAAGTACAACAGTGGAGTAAATCAGTAAATATCTAAATTCCTAATAGGCTTCGCTGATATGCAGTGTCCTACCATCTGTTATGACCCCACTTTCAGGAGAAATGCACTCAGATATGTTTTTTAAGTAGCGGTGTTGACATTGTGCCTCTATCTGTCTTTTTTTTAAAGGATTTTATTTATGAGAGAGTGTGAATGCGGGGGGAGGAGCAGAGGAAGAGGGACAATCAGACTCCACGTTGAGCACTGAGCCTGACGCGGGCTTGATCTCAGGACTCTGAGATCATGACCTGAGCGAGAACCAAGAGTCAGATGCCTAACCAACTGAACCACCCAAGTGCCCCTCTATCTATCCGTCTTTATATTGGATCCTTTTTGAGTAAAATGGCAGGACTTTGCAGTGTGACTAGTGAATGTTAGGAGTGAAATCTCTGGCCATGGAGACCTAACCCATGACTTTGACTTTTCATTACCTGAGCTAAATGACCAGAGACTCCATTTCCTTTACTATCGTGCAGGAAAGACTGGGGAGTAAGTGCAGGGAAGATGCTGATTTTCTTGCGCTGACATTCTAGCCAAACCCATCAACTTTTAGATTTCCAACCCAGAGGTTTCACGAGGGATCCGAAGATGCTTTAGACCACATACTGAGCAAAAGGAGGAACCTCATCCCATATTTCTCTGTACCATGGCATCAAGGACCTAGGAGAAACCCCTGAGTCTACTAAGATTTGGTCGCAACCCAGGCTATAGCTTCCTCTGAGCACTTTGGTATTTGGTGCTGTAAAAGTATATGGAAAACCAGGCAATTTAAGAACCACTTGGATTCTTACTGGGCCAAATCCATGTTTGCGTGCTGGGACCCAGGGGCATGCTTCCTTTTTCTGGGTGATTTTGAGCGGGATTTGAGATGCATGTGCATGCATGTACTAGGTGCGATCAGTGGACAAAGCTGGTATTCAAGGTAAGTGTCCAGGAATTTCTTAGGAATCTGTAAGGGTGGAAAGGTAGTGGCTTGATCCAACTCAGTATCTGTTCCATGCTGGGGAATTTGCTGAGCACCTGCATCAGGCAAGGATTGGGTTTGGGGTGTGGGGGAACATATAGAAGTGTATGAGATCTGACTAATGAGCAGATATTTTGAGCATGAGCTATATAACAGGCCTGCTGTTGGTGCAGGTTATATCCTAGCGGAGGGGGACAGCCAATACTCAAATAGATGAGCAAAATTATGTGCTCAAATGAGAGTGACTCTTCAAAGTAGTCAACCTATAAGACTTACTATTCTTATGTATTTTAAAAAATACTTGGGCTTCTATGGAATGGATCTTGAGTATTTAAGTGGGCCGGTGCTCCTGGGCTTCTGGTTAGTTTGTTTTTTTAAAAGCTCCCTAGGTGAGTCACATGTACAGCTGAGGTTGAGAACCACTGCCCCAGCAGAAGGGGAAGGTCAGGAGGGCAGAGTCGGGGCACTTCAATCAGTGTTTTAACCCAACGGCAGAGCTTTGGGGCTGAACCAGGGAGATTCTGAAATGAAAACAAAAGGCAGCTGTTTCCTTGGAGTAAGCAGGGCTGTGAGATGTAGCAAACAAAAATCTAGTTAAATCTGAATTTTAGATAAACAGTGTTTGAAAGGATGTCTCATGCAGTATAAAATTATTGCTTATCAGAAATTCAAACTTAACTGTCTCCTATTCAGTTAACTGGCAGCTCTCGATATAATCTGGTGGGGGGTGGGGGGAACCAAGGGCTGGTGGTTGGTGCTGGAGCCTGCAACCGTGTACAGAAAGATGGTTGGTTGCATGAACCATGAGAGACTATGGACTCTGGGAAACAAACGGAGGGCTTTAGAGGGGAGGGGGGTGGGGGATCGGGATAGGCTGGTGATGGGTATTAAGGAGGGCATGTATTGCATGGAGCACTGGGTGTTATAGGGAAGTAATGAATCATGGAACTTTACATCAAAAACTAGGGATGTACTGTATGGTGACTAACATAATAAAAAATTTTTATAAAAAAGAAAGAAAGAAAGATGGTCGGTTGGTTGGTTGGTTGGTTGGTGAGAGGTAGACACGGAGAAATGTAGTTCTGTTCCAAGACCCCCGAGTTCCCTCCCATTTCTCCTCGGTGCCTGGGCTTGGCTGAGCCAAGCAGTGAGTGGGACTCGCCCGTTACCCCGGCAACTCCCTCCTGCCTTTAGACCACCAGGGTCTGAATGACACCCCAGCTAGGCGGTCAGCCGTCGGATTGCTTTTCTCTGGGGCGCACATGCTCCCTCTGGAGCTCGGCTGGAGCTCTCGTGGGGCACTGGGTGCCAGGGAACCGGGCGCAGCCTGGGCCGGGCCGCAGTCACCGCGCCGCCCTCCCGCTCTTCAAAGGCCCTTTGGAGACGGACGAGGGCGGGCGCAGAAGCACACCCGGCCGGCCGGCAGTTTGATGAGAAAATGCAGATAAAGAGCCTGGCGGTGGGGCCATATGTTCCCCATAATCTCCAAAGCCGTCACTTCAATTAGAGCCTCCCCTGAGTTCTAATGCCCGGTCCTGAGTAAACAAGCCGCCCTGAAAGAAGAACTCGGTTTCCAATTAAAAGTGTACTAACGTTGCTCCTTCCCTTAATTCCCGCGGAGCAAAGCCCCGCGCGGGCGGAGGCGCGCCCGGGTCGCGGCGAGGTCGTCGCGGTCCCCGCCGCCCGCGCCGCCCGTTCCCAGGTGACGTCAGGCGGGCCCGGGATTAGGGCCCACCCCGCGCCCCCCGCCCGCGCCGCGGACTTAATTAAAAGTAATGCCACGGTAAATCCGCGCGTCGCTTCTGGTGGAGCCGCGCCTCCGGGCCAGCCTCGGAGAGAGGGCTTCCGAAGCAGGTGCTGGGGATTTGTGTGCTTGTCCGTGTGTGTGTGCTTGTGCGTGTGTGTGTGTGTGTGCGCGGGCGCGGGCGCGCGCTCGCTCGTGTGTATTTTAGAAGGAAGGGTCATGTTGTTGATTTTGGGGGGACCGATATGACCTTCTCCTTGACCCCACGCCTCCCCCTCTGCACACGCACTGACAGACACGCGCACATACATACGTGCCACCTGAACCGGGCTTTAGTTCTGGCTCGGGTTTGCGGTTTGCTCGGGGACTGGTGCATGCCGTGCTGCGGGGACCGCTGCGTTCTCCCGCCCTGCGCCCTGCCACAGGTCTCTCTGGCCCCAGCCTAGAGAATTGTAAGGGCGGCAACGAATGGTAGCGAGATGTGAGGTTACTTAAATCG
Organism: Ailuropoda melanoleuca; assembly: GCF_002007445.2. NCBI lineage: Eukaryota > Metazoa > Chordata > Mammalia > Carnivora > Ursidae > Ailuropoda > Ailuropoda melanoleuca. The sequence continues at coordinate 120,525,060 of NC_048225.1, forward strand.
CAGGAGAGCTCCTGCAAGGCTCCTGGGGTCCTCAAGAGCTCTTCAGAGTGCTGACTCTGAAACTTGCAGGCCCGTGAACTCTGCCTGATGGCATTCTAAAACTTGGTTTCTTTTTTTTTTATTTTAATTTTTTTATTATATTATGTTAGTCACCATACAGTGGGGAAGAAAGGGATAAAGAAAGGGGGGGTAATCAGAAGGGGGAATGAAGCATGAGAGACTATGGACTATGAGAAACAAACTGAGGGCCGCAGAGGGGAGGGGGGTGG
>NC_048225.1:120532142-120670076 GCF_002007445.2 Ailuropoda melanoleuca
ACTTTACATCAAAAACTAGGGATGTACTGTATGGTGACTAACATAATAAAAAATTTTTATAAAAAAGAAAGAAAGAAAGATGGTTGGTTGGTTGGTTGGTTGGTGAGAGGTAGACACGGAGAAATGTAGTTCTGTTCCAAGACCCCCGAGTTCCCTCCCATTTCTCCTCGGTGCCTGGGCTTGGCTGAGCCAAGCAGTGAGTGGGACTCGCCCGTTACCCCGGCAACTCCCTCCTGCCTTTAGACCACCAGGGTCTGAATGACACCCCAGCTAGGCGGTCAGCCGTCGGATTGCTTTTCTCTGGGGCGCACATGCTCCCTCTGGAGCTCGGCTGGAGCTCTCGTGGGGCACTGGGTGCCAGGGAACCGGGCGCAGCCTGGGCCGGGCCGCAGTCACCGCGCCGCCCTCCCGCTCTTCAAAGGCCCTTTGGAGACGGACGAGGGCGGGCGCAGAAGCACACCCGGCCGGCCGGCAGTTTGATGAGAAAATGCAGATAAAGAGCCTGGCGGTGGGGCCATATGTTCCCCATAATCTCCAAAGCCGTCACTTCAATTAGAGCCTCCCCTGAGTTCTAATGCCCGGTCCTGAGTAAACAAGCCGCCCTGAAAGAAGAACTCGGTTTCCAATTAAAAGTGTACTAACGTTGCTCCTTCCCTTAATTCCCGCGGAGCAAAGCCCCGCGCGGGCGGAGGCGCGCCCGGGTCGCGGCGAGGTCGTCGCGGTCCCCGCCGCCCGCGCCGCCCGTTCCCAGGTGACGTCAGGCGGGCCCGGGATTAGGGCCCACCCCGCGCCCCCCGCCCGCGCCGCGGACTTAATTAAAAGTAATGCCACGGTAAATCCGCGCGTCGCTTCTGGTGGAGCCGCGCCTCCGGGCCAGCCTCGGAGAGAGGGCTTCCGAAGCAGGTGCTGGGGATTTGTGTGCTTGTCCGTGTGTGTGTGCTTGTGCGTGTGTGTGTGTGTGTGCGCGGGCGCGGGCGCGCGCTCGCTCGTGTGTATTTTAGAAGGAAGGGTCATGTTGTTGATTTTGGGGGGACCGATATGACCTTCTCCTTGACCCCACGCCTCCCCCTCTGCACACGCACTGACAGACACGCGCACATACATACGTGCCACCTGAACCGGGCTTTAGTTCTGGCTCGGGTTTGCGGTTTGCTCGGGGACNATGGGTAGTAAGGAGGGCACGTATTGCATGGTGCATGGGGTGTTAAAACTTGGTTTCTATTGAATTTTTCTGTATCAGTAGAACTGGTTGAAAGTTGCCTGGTTTCAGATGGGTGAGTGATTGATAGATTAACTTTCTGGCCTACTCTCCACGCCATGAAAGAATCAAAGAATTGAAGCCATTCTCTGAAAAATTCCAGAAACATCAACAAGCAGAAAATCCTCCCTAGATCATTCAAATGCAAATGCTTTTCCTTCTTTCATGAATTATCTGCCCAAGTAATTACTTTAGTTTTTGGTTTGGCCTTGCTGGTGAAGACCTCAGAGAATTAGTCTCACTAAGTCCATGGCTGTTGGTTTATTCCTTACCGCCTGATTGATGCTAACTAAATTAAATTGAGGCAAGTTCAACAAACATTTGAGGGCCTGTCAGATGCTGGGTTAGATATTAGTGAGGAAGGGAAACGACCTCTGGGTTTACACACACTCAGGTTTTTCAGTAGAGAAGAAACTCCTATAACAAAATAATTACAGTAAAATATAATCTACATGTATGTTTCAGCAGCGACACAAAGTGCTCGGATCACAGAACTGGGATCAGTAAATCCCCCTGGGGGTATGTGTCTATATATTGGGGCAGAGGGATCGGGGCACTCTTTGGAAAGTGCTTCACAATGAATGTGGCATTGCAGCTGGGTCTTGGTGCAATAGGACATCTTCAGATGATGAAAGGTAGGTGAGTAAGTTGTTAGAAAGAATGGTGTAGCTTCGTGGGCACGGAGTCGTGGAAGTAGGGTTGTATCCCGCCATGGGAGCAGGGGCTGGAACGTAGGGTTTCTCTGGGGGAACGGAGATCCTGGTGCTGGTGTGAATGGCAAGATTGATGCCAAAACGCGAAGGGTTTTGTGTATCTTAGTTGGATACATTTTGATGGTTAAAGCGAGTCTGATCCGAAGTTTGTAAACACAGTTTTGAAGCTTCTCAATTTGTCCTTCCCACGGGGAAGTGTGGAGGGTGAAGGGGAGTTGGGGTAGCACTGCAGAAGTGGGGAGCTGGGCAGGAGGCTACTGCAGTGTTCCCATGAGACGTGAAGGCTTGAACTCACGCACAGATTGGGGAGGGGTTTCAGAAAATTCATTCCTTCGTTTATTTGCTCGACACCTAGTGAATCCCTACATCATTCCAACGTCGTTCTGGGTGCTGGGGATATGGTGGTGCACAAAAGAGGCCAAGCATCTGCCCCTGGGGAGCTTAAATTCTAGAATTAAATGATGTCACATATAGGAAGAAAAGTAGAAGTCGGGGATGACTTTGGGGTTTCTAACCTGTATGAATAGCGGTAGCAAGAGCAGAGAGAGAAGTTCAGAGAAGAAAAACCTAGATAATGGATTCAGGAGGGGCATGTTGAGTGTGAGGTTTTTTGTGGACAGTGTGGATATGGAGGTCTGGTGGGCAGTTGAACACATCTGTCTTGGGTTCAAGAGGGAGGTCAAGCATGGATTTGAGAATCACAGAAAAAATGAAGGTTTAATCCCAGGTAGTTTTTCACCAGTGTCCTCACAGAAGTAGTTGTCAGAGTTTATATGGCTTTGGGAAAGCAGATGAATGAAACGAGCAACAACAAACAGGAAGTTGGGCAGCGGTTCTCAAAGAGTGTTCCAGGACTGGCAGCATCAGCATCTCCGGGAAATGTGTTAGAAATGTTAATTTTTTTTTAAAAAAGATTTTATTTATTTGAGAGAGAGAACGGGGTGGGGGGAGAAAATCAGAGGCAGAGGGACAAGCAGAATCCCCGCTGAGCGAGGAGCCCAATCTCACAACCCTGAGATCATGATCTGAGCTGAAACCAAGTGTCAGACACTCAACCAAGTGAACCCCCCAGGTGCCCCTAGAAATGAGAATTCTCAGGCCCTACTCGGACCCATTTAATCAGCCAATCTGGGGGTAGGAGGCAGAAATCTTGGGTTTGTTGCCTGTAACGTTTGAGAAGTACTGAACTACAGCAGCCCATAGAGCTTATCAGACACCAGTCATAATGGCTGTCACCTTAGCATGAGCAGTGAGCATCTGTCCTTAGTGACCACTGCCTACAGAAATGAATCTACAGCTCATCCTGGGACAGCTGTCAACTGCTCTCATTCCACCAGGGAATGTGTGAACCCAGACCCTAATTAAGCCCTGAAGCGTTATGTAGTGATTCCCAACTTCGTTTTCTTTTTTCCTTCTAGAATAATTCTATGACAGGGTGGGGCTTTTACATTGTCCCATCCACCTCAGATTCTGACTGATACAGTCTCCTGTCTGTCTGTCCGTATTTCTTGCTGTATCCCTAACCACGCTATGAATGGATGGATATGAAAGGACATGGGCATCAGATAGATCTTGGACGAAACAGTTACTGAAATTCCTTGTAACTGTAATTCTGTGGAATAAATGACACACACACACATACATTCTACAAGTCCCTCTTTATTACCATCACCTCTGATGTCATTCATTCAGGCTGCTTGAGCCCATCTGTGACCAGCCTCAGCCTGCTCACCCAGGGACCATAGTGATACAAAAGATACCGCCTCTGTAGTCGGATGGACTTAACACACGTTTGAATCTATCAGCGGGCAATACATCGTTGTCTGAATAAATGGACGGTGATTTGATGTACATTTAAATGTTTAAATGATATTATTTTTTTAAAGATTTTATTTATTTATTTGAGAGAGAGAGTGAGAGAGAGCATGAGTGGGGTGTGAAGGGCAGAGGGAGAAGCAGGCTCCCCGCTGAGCGGGGAGCCCGATGTGGGGTTCAATCCCAGGATTCTGGGATCATGACGTGAGCTGAAGGTAGACACTTCACCGACAGAGCCACCCAGGTGCCCCCTACATGATTTTAGAGAAGAAAGAAATCGATGAGGACAGGAGTAGTCAGTGATTCAACTAAGGCAGTGTCTTAAAACAAAGGCTTTGGGGGTTATGGACACTGGATTTAATTTCTAGTTCTTCCTGATAGCTGGTGACCTTGGGTAAGCACTTTGACTTTCCTTCCCTCACTTGCAAAGTGGCCAGTTGTGATGCTTGTAATAGGCTAATAGAAAGTGTCTGTCACAAAGTAAGTGCTCAATAAAGAGAGCTTGTCATCACTACACAAGCACTAGGGACTTCTGCGGTCCTTGTGACAGCCTGCTCATATGCTGGCAAAGGAGAGTGATGAAACCCAAGGCATTGTGACACTCCAAGGACATCTTCCTGACTCAGCACAGTGCCCTCTTCATACGAATGAGAAGCTGTGTGTGAGGCTGCTTGACAGGGATGCCAGGAACCACAGCTGGCATTACCTCATCTAACAGCTGGGGTGTGACGAGAGGGAATTCAGGTTCTTGAAGGAGGGACAAAGGACACCAGACACAATCTCTGCAAAGTGGAACATGCCAAAGGGAATGTGACATTGGTTCTAGCACTTTCCCCAAGAATTCGCCCAGATTTATGTGTTGGGGCAGTTAGTTTATTTGAATTGTGCGTATTTTCTTCGTAAACAACAGGCTGCTCCTAGGAAACTCCTCACCTTAGCAGAAGTAGGAGTTTCCTCAGAAGGAGATGAGGCAGTGACAGCAGATGCCTCCTCCCCTGAAAAATGTACAAAGGAGTGTTCACCCTCCACCGCTCCTTCCTTTGCTGGTGTCTCATGGTTCTGTGGGATGCTGCAAGCCTACTCCATGTTATAGGTAAGCGAGACCCGTGGAGACCTGGTTTTCCCTTCAGGGCGCTGGTAGAGCCATGTGCTGGCATTTTCTGGTGCTCTTCCCAGGTTGAAAAAGAGAGATGGAAATGCTTCCCTCTTTTGGATGAACTCTGGGTCTTTGAGCCTGGACCAGTAACCCCATTGTGGAGGTCTCAGGACAAGGCAGCACATCTTGCCAGAATGTCAAGGCTCCCATGGACCTCTCCACGCCCTCAGCTGAGACTCTCTGCTGCTCTCGCACCGGAGCGTATCCCCAGCTCTCCCTCCACTGTGATTCAGGGAGGCAGGCTTTAGAGAGCCCGCCTCCACCCTGTTCATCTGCTTTGACCTTGGAGGTGCCCAAGGCTCGGGGAGGACAGCAGAAGGAGGTTTCTCTCTCTCCTTGTCTGAGAGATCCCTTTTGAGAGTGTTCGTCAGATGCAGATGACCTCCTGGTTTCAGTCCCCGTCTTGCCCTCCATGCTTTGGGTGGTCTGTGTAGGCAGATTTTCAGTAGTGGGAGAAACTTGTATCAGAGTATCCTGAAGGCTAGACTTCTCAAATTATAAGCTTTAGAATTTATAATTTTCAGAACAGGTCAAAATGCCTATTATATTAGTTTAAGTAGGGGGAATGGGATTATTCAGATCTAATAATGACTCTAAATTTGCATCGAATATATGTTCATGGAACCCAACTAACCAGAACTCTCAGTGAAGCGGAGTATGTCATTCGAGGTCCTCCTTTAGTATAAAGAAGGAAGTAATCAGCAAAGAAGCTGATATTAAAGATTTATTTCCTACAATATCCTTGAGAAAGTGTTTTCCAGAGTTGTTGGCCACTCAACCCAATCTCCCATACTTCCTACCCGTGCACTTGCATAAACAACTGCTTAGGTTTAAAACAGTACCCATTAGGACTTACTAGAAGATGAAGACTCATCCAAAAAACAAATCAACAAATACTGTGTCTACAAACACTACTTAGTAAGCCCGAGCGATGGAATAATTCACTTTAGAAAAATGCTTTATTAACAAACGTTGAGGGGTAGTGTTTAACCCTTACAATTGAGTGTATGAGATGAACAAGAATTGCCTCTTTCCACAACATCATTCCTGTGGTTCCAACCAAAAACACGTAACTTAAAACTAATAATGAGGAAACCTCAGACAAGCCCACATTGGTAGATGTTGTACAAAATAACTGGCTTGTATTTTTCAAACATGAAGGCCCATGGAAGCCAAAGGTTGAAGAACTGTCCCGGATTGGAGAAGATTAAGGAGCGCCAGCCACTAATTGCATTATTGGGTCCTGGGCTTGGATCTTGAACCAGAAGAAGGGTCTCATAGGGGCAATTAACAAAATAAAGATTCAAATTGCAATGTATTCATGTCACTTTTTAATGTTGACAATTTTACCATGGTTATGCAAGAATATTCTTATTCATAGGAAATACCGAAGTATTTAGAAGGGGGAAAAAGAATAGCTCATTCTCTGGGCAGTGGGTCAGTAAAGTTCTACGTTGAGGTGTCGTTCACCTGTCTGATCAGCACTGTCGAGGGCTTCGTCTTTTCACCACCTGTGACAGACTCTCCATGTGGCACTGGACTTTGAGCTAACAGACTGGCAGCCTGGATTGGGAGCTGCTAATACCAGGTGTATGATCTCAGTCAAGCTCCTTCACCTATCTGGGCCTCTGTTTCCTCCCCTGTAATGTGACGTCATTGATCTAAATGCTCGCCAGACTTATTTCTTTGATGCTGTCCTTTCTCACAGCAAGAGGCACCTGGAAGGTAAGTCATAACTCTGTGTGCTGATTTGTGAGTAATGTAACAGGACAATAGGACGCCTACTGGTTCCTCATATCAGCCCGTCCAGGGAGTTATTGCCTTATATGTGGGACTGGTCCCAGCACCAGAAAAAGTGAAACTTGAGAAGTTCATGGGAGAATGTGAAGATTCGGATAGTCCTCTAGATAGCAAATGCCAGGGCTTGGGGGGAGTTCTTTAGGCATTGTCTAAGGGACAGTCTGGCTCTCTCCCTTCTATGCTATTGATATTAAACCATTATAATAAAATTAGAAAAAAAATCATTATGGAAACAGAGCATAAAAGCTCAGAGGTGTCTTCTCAGAAGGTCTCAGTCAAGGACTTCAGCATGAGCCCTATTGGCACTTTGGGTGAGACAGTTTGTTAGTCTGCATCTATGGCCTCCAACTGCTAGATGCCAGTGAAGTCATCGGACATTGTACCAACCAGACAAAGAGCTTTCATACATTTGCAGATGACCCTGGGGACAGAAAAATTCCTCATTGAGAACCGTTGGTCAATTTAGTGATCGTGATAACCCAACAGCATATGTGCTTGTATTTCCCCCTTTTGTTTAGAAGATCAAGTTGAAGGGAATTTAAGATATCACTTACCACAACTCCATCACAGCATAGTTGAGGAAATTGAGGTATCGTCCATGTTATAGTTACTACAGAGGGCGTGTTTCGTATCAGGCTCTCTTGCATCCACTGACATGGTCAAAGAGGTATTTGGGACTAATAATGGAAATGACCAGAGGGTTATCTATAACTTTTATTGATGGATGCTCTCCCCAAGGTCCTAAGCCTTAGGGTTTTCTAGAATGACTGGACCTTTAAACAGTTTATCTGGTTCAAGAAGAGTTAGGTGCCTCAAACAGAGCCAATGCTGTATTTAATATTCTAAGACACTTTTATTGGTTGCATTTTAACATATCCCAAATTGGGATGTGGCTCATAAAATTGAGATGTAGTGAGAAAGTAAGGTATCAAAGTTTAATTGGTCCTCTTTTTTGCTTTCTTGGTGGCCCATAAAATAAGGACATGTCTTATAATTAAAAATATCTTGTATTTGATGGATGATGGTGACTAATTTCCAGGACAGGTTGTAGAGATCATTTCAATTTTGACAATTCCCAGAAGCTTGCAGCATGTGGCAACACCTGCCTTCTTAGTTGCTTGGTCTGTTTTGACAAAGAAATACAGATATTGGAGACAAATTGAAGAGAGGCGTTACAAGCAAAAATGATAAGCTGTCCAATTTCTCTCTCCTGGCCCTGGAATAAATTTCCATTAAAGTCTTTTCTGGCTTCCTGTTTTGTCTGTGGCCTTTTGGATCTGACCATGGTGCTGACTGCTCAGAGCACTTTAGTACTGATTTCCAGCAAATCTTGTACCCACAGTCTAAATCCTGGAGTAATAATTGCCATGTCTCATTACCTAACTGCTATTCTGTCCTAAGCTTTCAGAATGAGTCCAAGAAAAATAACAAAGTAAGAAGGTGATTTGCGCTAACTTTAGTTTCAGTACGGCTAGTGATAGGGAGTATCTGGAGATGCAAATGAAGAGAGTTGCCAAAACTGTAAAATCCCTTGTCAGTATGGGAACTGTAACAGCCAGGCGCCAACCAGGAGGGTAGAAACAGCTGTCAATATTTAAAGCAGAGTTTAATACAGAGCACCGGTTACATGATCAGGAGATTGTTGAGATGCAGACAGATGAGGATGGTGAGACGATCTACACATTTGCAGCAGAGGGAAGCTGCAGAATGACAGGTGATAGAACTTCTGCGAACATCTGGCAGAAACTGGAACTGCAGCGGGATTTTCAAGTACGACTTGGAGCCATGGAGGAGATACGACAGCTGCCAGAGACACCACCCAGGGCAGAGGGAGGTCAAGGAAATACTTTGGTTTTCCCTTTCTTCTGACTTCCATGTAAATGCCTGTAAGTAACATGAATGATGGAAGTATCAGGACTTCTCTGTTATTGAAGAATATTTATCCTTGAAGATAAAGCCTTTGTAAGTCTAAGTACTCCTTCAATGGGAGAATAAAATTTGACTTTATGGAAGTTTTATTCATGCTCAATTTTTCAGGTGCACATCCATTGTTTAGAATGACACAGGGGATGTAAAGAAAAGCTCTGTTAACTTAGAACCTGCTAGCAAGGTTCAGCTGCAGCTACTGAGCTAACACATCAGCTACCGGCATCTCCCCCAAAGCTCAGCTGCACCTATAATGGCAGCGCATTTCCCACTGTCAAGTGGGTAGCCTCTCACTCCAGTCTCGCTGGTGTTTGTGGACATGTGACAGCTGACTGCAAGGGGGGGCTCCCTTATGGTTTGGTCTGAGACATTAAGCTAAATGGATGCACTTGATAACAGTCGTGTTTTGTGAGAGATGCTAGTTTGAGTGATCTGGGGTTTGCAGGCAGAAGGACTGCTCAGCACTTTGCTTCAATCCTGGAAGAGATGATCAAGAACAGAGGTGTCGAGAGCAACCTGATGTGAGGGTGAAAGAGCGGTGACTCATGCTGCAGAGTCCTTTCAGGGGCTCGCCATTCTCTTACCAGCTGAGGTATCCGTGCCTCTGGTGTTTAGTAACTACCACACTGGACAGAGAGGAGGGACAACTGATCCCTGTGCCGGGTAGGGCACTTCAAGATGATGTATGCCCGTGGCTGTCCCTGTTCATGTCCATCCTTGGTCACTGTATACTCACCCCCGCCTTTTCATCCAATCACATCATTATTTTTTAAATAGAATTTCATTCTTCCCTAATTATCAGAACTAGCAGGAATCACTCTGAAGATGTAGATTAATTGAAGGGGCATCGAGGCCTCTGTTGACTGAAAGTAAGAAGACATTATGGAGAGAGTGATGTCAGCAAGATGGCAACATAGGTCATTCCTGACTTCACTCCCTCTCACAAGAACAACTAATATTTATTCAAGAACAACACACCACTGAGAGAATTCTAGAACACAGGGGTGAGGCTGAAACCTCCCCCTCCCCCAGCACCTCAGAGACCAAGACAGACTGCATTAGAGGGATAAGGGAAGAGGTTACATGTTGACCACATTGCTTCTGCCCCCTAGAAAAACACAGCACCATGAAGAGAAGTCTAGCCTGAGCCACTGGTTCCTCAAGTGGGACAACCAGCCTCCTCCTCTGATCTCACACCATGGGAATCTGACCACGATAGAGGAGGGGGAGGGGCTTGAAACAACCAGCACACGGGTCTTGGCAGACCAAGTTCATACCTACTGTGCCCAGGTAGTAACCCAACCAGCAGTTTTGCTCGTCTGCAGAACCAAGTCGGAGGCACACTCTGACCAGAGAAGTTGGTGGGGTATAGATATGCCTGATTTGAATGAATAGTTTTGTTTTCCCTAGAGCCTAGTTTGCCCACACCTAGGAAAGGTGCTGAGTCACAGCCCCATCTGACCAGAAGGGCAGGAGACAACTCCTGGAAGCTGTGAAGCATAGTGATGCTCAGGACAAGAGGTGGGCAGGTAGAGCTGCTCACCTGCAGAGCAAAGCCAAAGCCAGTACTGGGCAAGGAGGCTATGCATAGGCAGAGGCAGAGGGATTAATTCATAGCCAAGCCTGAGGATATCTCCTGGCCCCTCCCAAACAGAGAGCCTGTTTGGNGTACTGGGCAAGGAGGCTATGCATAGGCAGAGGGATTAATTCATAGCCAAGCCTGAGGATATCTCCTGGCCCCTCCCAAACAGAGAGCCTGTTTGGGAAATTGAGAGTATCGTGGAATGGTCCTTCCCCTTCCCCCCCATGCAAGGGGGCTGAGATATAGCTCCATGCACTGTGGATGGGGCCAGAAGAGCTGGAGACAACTCTTGGAAGCTCTGTAGCCCCGTGTATTCAAGCCAAGAGAAAGGCAGACAGAGCAGATAGTTTGCAGGACAAAGCTGGTGGCCCTCTTCAGCCAGGGACCTTGGGGGTGTGTACCGGCTTGAGTTAGGATAACAATCAAAGAGATTTGTGGTTTTAGAGCTGCTTTTCTTGCCATACCCAGGCAGGGAATCTAATTCATAGTCCCACTCAGCCTTCGGCCTGTCCAACCAGGGAACCTAACCAGGGCACACAGGCAGCTGCACAGATCACCCAACAGCACGACATACAGTGACATTTGAACAGAGAGCTTAGTCTGTGGCTTCCCTCATCTTCAGAGCAAAACTGGTGGCCTCACCTCACCAGGAATTCAGTGCACACTTAGGACTGATTTGAGCCCCCCAACAATGAGCTGCCAGCAACCCTGCCAGAGCAAGGAAACTAACTCATGGTCCCATTTATAGTATATAGTACCCAGTCCCAGCGTTCTAGTAAGCCTGACCAGAGAATTCATGCAACTGCAGAGTCCAGCCTAAAGCCTCATGTGCCCCTCCCCCACTTGTGCACGTGTGTGCGCGCTCTCTCTCTCCCTCCCTCAAATAAATAAATAAAATCTTTAAAAAAAATTTGAAGACACGAATAAGTGGAAAGATATCTCATGTTCATGGTTTGGAAGAATTAATATTGTCAAAATAGTGTCAATATTACTGAAAGTCATCTGTAAGTTCAATGCAGTCCCTATCAAGATTCCAAAGGAATTTTTTACAGAAGTAGAAAAAAAAAAAAACAGTCCTAAAATTTATGTAGAACACAAAAGATCCCAAATAGCCAAAGAAATCATGAGAAAGAAGAACAAAGGAGGAGGCATCACACTTCCTGATTTCAAGCTATCCTAAAAAGCTATAGTCATTAAAACAGTATGGTACTGGCATAAAAACTGGCAGAGCAATGGAACAGAATCAAGAACCCAGAAATAAACCCAAGCATAACAGTCAACTGATATTTGACAAGGAAGTCAAGAACACTTAATGGAGAAAGGACGGTCTCTTCAATAAGCAGTGCTGGGATCATTGGATATCGACATATAAAAGAATGAAACTGGACCCATATTTTACATCACTCACAAAAATTAAGTCAAAATGGGTTAAAGACTTAAATGCAAGACCTGAAACCATGAAATTCCTAAAAGAAAACAGGAATAAAGCTTCTTGACCTGGGTCTCAGTAATGATTTTTTGGATAGGACACCAAAGCACAAGCAATTAAAAAAATAGACAAGTGGAACTACATTAAACTAAACAAGCTTCTGCACCATAAAAAAAAAAAAACCATCAAAATGAAAAGGCAAGCTATGGAATGGGAGAAAATACTTGAAAACCATATATCTGATAAGGGGTTCATATTCAAAACTCATACGATTCCATAGCAAAAACCCCCAAATAACCCAATTAAAAATGGGCAAATGACCTGAACAGACATTTCACCAAGGAAGATAATATGGAAGGCCAATAAGCGCGTGAAATGTTCCACAACATCACTAATCATTAAGGAAATGCTAATTAAAACTGCAATGAGATAGGGGCGCCTGGGTGGCACAGTGGTTAGGCGTCTGCCTTCGGCTCAGGGCGTGATCCCAGCGTTATGGGATCGAGCCCCACATCAGGCTCCTCCGCTATGAGCCTGCTTCTTCCTCTCCCACTCCCCCTGCTTGTGTTCCCTCTCTCGCTGGCTGTCTCTATCTCTGTCAAATAAATAAATAAAATCTTTAAAAAAAAAACTGCAATGAGATAATACCTCATCTCTGTTACAATAGCCATCATCAAATCGACAAAAGATAACAAATGCTGGCAAGGATGTGGAGAAAAGGGAACCCTTGTGCACTGTTGGTGGGAATATCAATTGGTGTAGCCGCTATGGAAAACGGTATGGAGGACCCTCAGAAAATTAAAAATAGGACCACCATATGATCCAGCAATTGCACTGCTGGGCATCTATCCAAAAGAATTGAAATCAGGATCTTGGAAAGATATCTGGACTTCCATGTTCCCGGCAGCATTATTTACAGTAGCCAAGACAAGGAAACCTAAGTGTCCGTCAGTGGATGAATGGATGAAGAGGTTGAGGTATATACCAATAGGATATTATTCAGCAAAACGAGGCAGTCCTATCATTTGTGACAACATAGTTGGACCTTGAAGGCGTTATGCTAAGTGAAATGTCAGACAAAGGCAAATAGTGTATGATCTCCTATGTGAATCTAAAAAAATAAGCAAACAAAAGCAAAACAAAAAACCAAACTCAGACTTGTGGTTACCAGAAGGGGAGTGTGCAGAGAGGGAGAATTGGAGGAAGGTGATCAAGAGGTACACACTCCCAGTTCCAAGGTAAATAAACACTAGGGGTGGAATGCACAGCATGACGACGGGCACGATGATCTAACGCTGCCGTGTGGCACGTGCAAAGTTGTAAAGAGTAAATCCCAAGCATTCTCATCACAAGGAGAAAAATTTTTCCTTTCCTTTTGTTGTATCTACATGAAAAGATGGATGTTAGCAGACCTGTTGTAATAATTTCACAATATATATGAATTAAATCATCATGCTGTCCACCTTAAACTTATACAGTGGAGGATGTCAATTTTTTCTTGATTAAACTGGAAAATTGGAAAAAAAGAGACTCTATTATGATTGCTGGACCTCCTGTGTATACATGCAGGGGTAGGGGTAGGCGAAGAGAGGGAGGAATGTTCTAGGACATTGATTCTCAAAGTGTGGTTTCTGGACCAGCAGCATCAGCATCACTTGGGATATTGTTGGAAATGGAAAGTCACAGATCCCTCCCAGACCCACTGGGGGGCAAGACTCAGCATCCCAGAGACTCTGGGTGGGGGGAGAGAGGCGCCACGATCCGTGTTGAGCCAGTTCTCCAGGTGTTCTGAGGCATGCTTAAATTTGGGAATCACTGCGCCGGAGTGTGGACTATAAGCAGTCGTCTTACGCTCACAGCAACACCATGCTTCCTCTTACCCTTATTGCAACAATAGACTCTATACTTTAACAGTAATGACAGTATTGAGAAGAGTTTTTAGTGTTAGAAATTCAAAGCTAGCTAATTACGGGAAGTGCTCGTGATGGTGGTATTAGCAATGATTTCTTCAACATCAGGGTCGTCTCAGGCCACCCAATTCACTTAAGGGTAATAACCATAAATATTCTCCAAATGGTTGTAGTGGGGTTCATGGCACACAATTGTGTTCGGTTTCTAGTTAATTTAGAGAAAGCTCTTTCTGCAAAAAATACTGGTTTTCCAAGCCCAATCATGTGTTCTCACCTGTGAAGGACCATGGCCACGGGAATGTCGGTTGAAGATCTTGCACTTAGGAAGGGCAGCCCAGCCCAAGAGGGTTGAGGGCCTCCTGGCCAAGTGCCCCCTCCACCCCATAGCTGTCATTGGGGACCATGTGTCCCTGTCACCAGATGACTGGCTAGAGGACAAATTGCCCCATGGTCCCTGCTCCACAATGCTGGCCTCTCTCTGTCCACGTTTCCAGTTTTCTTTTCCTTGGTTTCCATCCTTCCTCCCTTTATCCCTAATTATCATAATTTTGGGTTTCTCTTTTTTATGACCTGCTGTCTTCTCCTCCTCATGAAATCATAACTGGTTGGTGATGAAACAGAGGGCCCTCTGTGGGATCAATAGCAATGTGAAAGAGAAATTCAGATCGCAGTTTAAGGGGCGTACATCTCATCCCAGTGGAGCCTCCACTAGTTACTATGGGGGTAACTAGTAATTCTCCAATAGTTTCTATAACCGCAGGAAGTTGGTTGGCATTAGTGAATGGATTTGTGAAAAATGGGAAGACAGAACCCTCCATTGTGCCTGTTCATGTCATCCATTGCCAATGTGACTTTTGGCTTCATTCTGTCTATTCTATATTAATTGGACATGAACTATTTAGCAATTAATTATCAATCTTCCGAGTCCTCAGCATGGTGCTGTGTTGTGGGGGATACAAAGATTATTTAGATGTGTCTCTGTTTTCTAGAAGCTTATTCTATTTATATGGAAAGTAGAATTATAATGATAATATTTATTGAGTGAGCATTTATTAAGTTCTTACCATAAGCTTAGTACCATAAATACTATACATACATTGTTTAGTTTTGCTATTATAATTAGCCTGGTGGGTAGGTGCTTTGAAACCCATTTTACAGATGGGAAGACCAAGACTTCATGACAGGCAGCTTGGCCAAGGGCACCAGCTAAATGATAAAACGGTGGAGTAAACTATTTGAGTCCAAAGCACTGCTTTTAACCACTCTGCTCTATTGCCTCCAGAAGTATGTCCTAACAGGATTCTTAGGTTAGTCCAGTGCAGTACTTTTGTCAAAAAGCCCACACCAGAGTTTATGGCAGCAATGTCCACAATAGCCAAACTATGGAGAGAGCTCAGATGTCCACCGACAGATGAACGGATAAAGAAGATGAGGCCTATAAATACAATGGAATATTATGCGGCCATCAAAAAATGAAATCTTACCATTTGCAACAATGTGGATGGGACTAGAGGGTATTATGCTAAGCAAAATAAGTCAGTCAGAGAAAAACAATTATCATATGATTTCACTCATATGTGGAATTTAAGAAACAAAACAGGATCATAGGGAAGGAAAAATAAAATAAGATGAAATCAGGGAGACAAACCATGAAACTCTTAATTATCGAGAAGAAACTAAGCGTTGCTGGAGGGGAGGTGGGTAGGGGGATGGGGTAAGTGGGGGATGGGCTTTAAGGAGGTCACGTGATATAATGAGCACTGAGTGTTATTTACAACTAATGAATCACTGAACTCTACGTCTGAAACTAATACACCATATGTTAATTAATTGAATTTTTAAAAAAAATCCACACTTAGAGTTTATGATGTTAGTTTCAGCTCTAGTGGTTAGAGAATGTAAGGCAACATATAAAGTTGTCTTCTAATTTAAATTTTCTTGTGTAACTAAAACATTTGAGGTAGACAAGCATGGGTTCTGGGTTTTTGGAAAGGGAAGGAACTGACATAGAAGGGAGTTGATGGGTGGTCCTGGAGAAGATTTGGATCTTTTTCATACAGAATTATGGACCTGAAAAAAGTGTTCTCTACTCTCCTTTCTGTAGCTTACTGCTCTATTTTATTTTATTCCTGGCATTTAACATTGTCATAGACTGAATTATGTTTTCCTTTATTTATTCATTGTCTGTCTTCTTCCACCAGAGATAGGAAGGCAGAGACTTTATTCCTCTTGTCCATGCCGTCTCACCCTGTGTCTGCAAGAGAGCCTATACGTGGTAGGCACACGCCCGGGTGTCGTTGTGGAATGATGGGACATTCTGGATGAGGAGTGTGAGTTTCATAGTCAGTGGGGATAGGCAGTAGGTCCCTAAGCCACCAAGAGACATAGTAAAAATAAGAATATTGAAAATAGCTTACATTTCTATAGTATTTTACAATTTTTTAAAAAGTGCTTTTACCTACTCCTACTTTTGAGTTCTCAAACCCCTTCAGGGCGGTTTGGCAGGTCTTCATTCCCCTGATTTTACGACTTAGGAGGATAGGGCTCGGAGAGGATGATAGGTCATTGGCCGTAGGTCACATAGCCGGCGAGGGTAGAGGTAAGCACAGAAACTGTGTGTCTGACCTCACTTTTCCCTACTCTTTTCAGTCTCTCGGTGTTTTGTGGGATGAACTAGTCTGAAGGCACTGAACTGGCCGGGGTAGTGGCCTCAGCTGGCCCTTTCAAACCAGCAGAGGGTCTACTCACAGCCAGGACATCTCTGCCAGGAGCACAGGCAGTTGGATGGGCTGTGGTCATCCAAGCAACTTCTCTGTGTGATTAAGGCCACAGCGAACTTGTCCAGGGAGGATTCACTTCCGCAGTGAGAACATTTACAGTGTGAGCCAACTCCCTCAACTCCCCAGTCACCTAGAGGATTGTTGTCTGGGTCTTTTTTAATTTGGAGAGGTAACTAACCCCTTGTCTCCAATCCTGACTTGAAACAGTTTCATTTTCTCAGATAATTTTATCCTTTGGAAGACTAGTAATTAACACAGCAAAATGGGACTACCCCAAAGAGATCCTGAAGTCTGTTTCGAAACCAGAGCAAATGCACTCAGACCTTATTAATATTAACCTAGGGCAATGGGTTTTTAAAAATATTTTATTTATTTATTTATTTGCGAGAGAGAGGGAGAGAGAGCACGAGGAAGGGAGGAGTAGAGGGAGAGGGAGAAACAGACTCCCTGCTGAGCAGGGTGCTTGATGGGGGTCTCGACCCTGGGACTCCGGGATCATGAGCTGAGCTGAGGCAGACACCTAACAACTGAGCCACCCAGGCGCCCCTTTAACCTGGACAATGTTACACATACCACACCCCACACCTAGTGAACCATCGGGGCAGCCGGGTTAATGAGCTCTTACTGCGGCTGAGCACTGAGCCCCAAATACCTGATTTGGCTTGTTATAAGCTCCCTGTCTCCCTTGCTCATCCTAGCCAAATCAAAACAACACAAGTCCTGCCTTTTGTGTAGTGTTCTTGTCTGTTCCTGATTTGCATACAGTGAGGTTGGGGTAGAGGAATCTTGTGATATCGCCATTATTAGTATTTCCACATGTGACGAGTCTGTGCATGGGGGAGGGGTCAGCATTTGCACCTGTGCTTATCAGTTTGGATTGCACATAGATGAGTTTTTATTAAAACGGGGAAAGTGGTGGAAGAACTCAGGAGAATAGATGCAGTGTGTGCATGCATGTGTGTATGTGTGCACGCGCACACGCGCCCTCATGTATGTAGAGCTGAGAGGGAGAGAGGCAGGGTAGGTGTTAGCATAAAGCCTATTCAAATGCGAAAAGGCCCCAGACTGATGCAAATCCATGATAATCCCAGCAGTCTGCACCAATACTGTCGTGTTTCCCTGTAAACCTCCCCTAGCAAGGCTTCCTCTCATGCACCAGCCCACTGAGGCAAGCAAGCGACGTGTTCACGTGGTGGTGGCCGTCAGCATCCCCAGAGTGGAGATGTAGCTCCCTTCGGGGTCCTGGCTGGCCTGCTAGCCCCTCCCCCTGCCTGGCACAGAAACCCCCATCCATGGTGGGCATTGCCGTACACAGATGCCTTTCTGGGACACTTGACCTCCAGCCTGACTCAGGAGTGCCCTTGGCTTCTGTCTGCTGTGCTCTGGAAAGGCTCGGTGCCCTGTGATCGGAGATCTTTGCTGGGGTTGCATAAGGGTAGTTGCTGGGGAGGGAGGAGAGGGTCTGTTCCTTTTGGACAGAAAAGAATGGCTTTCCAGCAGGAGCTCAGGGGATGATCTACCCCCGAGAAAGTCTACCCCTGAGAAAGCCTTCCCCGTGAGCCTTTCTTTCCTCGCTCTTTAATAACAGAGACACTGCCTGTAGGTGACCAGCGCCTGATATTTGGCAAATACCAGGTCCTTGGATCTTCATAATAATCCCATGAGGCTGTTGAGGCAGGGAGAGGGCATGTGGGGGCACAAGACAGAGCATCCCAACCCTGTGCCCTTGGGCAACACAGCCCCCTCCCTGGGCCTCAGGTGATGCATCTGTAAAAAGGAAACAAAGACAAATACACATTTCCTGCTTCCTAGGGTTGTGATAGAAACAATGAAACAATGCAATTGTAAAATGACTCCATGCCAAGTATTAGGTAAGCATAAAGGATTTTTATATTATATTGTGGATGAAGAAATGGAGTCTCTGAGATGTGGGGAATTTCATCCAAGGGTATACAGCTGAGTAGCGGAATTAGGACTTAGAATCCAGCTCTCCTATTTCATGGCCAGAGTGACTTTCTACCATTCCATATGTCCCCCGATACAAAGAGTGATCTTTCAGTGGACTGTGGGAGACAAAGCATCTGATTGTCACCACTCTTAGGCCAGGATATGTACAAGTAACTGTCCTTTACTTCTGTCCGGTTTGCTGGTTAAAAAGTCTGTTTCTCAGGGCGCCAGTCAGTTAAGTGTCTGACTTTTGGTTTCAGGTCATGATCTCAGGGTTGTGAGATCGAGCCCCATGTCGAGCTCTGCAGTGGGCATGGAGTCTGCTTCAAATTCTCTTTCCCCCATCCCCTGCCCTTCCCCACTTCTCCCTTTCCATCTCTTTAAAAAAAGAAGTCTCTCTCCTCCCTGAAGGAGCGCCTCAGGCCTGGGCTTGGAAGTAGACAGGCCTTGGATGAAACCTGGTCCTGCCATCTGGGCCCTGTGTGTTGGAGGGGAGATTCCCGAACCTCTCTGAGGCTCCTTAGGTGGGAGCAGAGCATGTGTGTTGCCATGGGGATGAGAGGACATGTGTACCCTGGACGCAAATACCTGACACAGAATTGATACTTGGGATGTGGGCATTTTCTTCTGCCTCAGGGTTTCTGTCTAGCACTGCGACCTGAGCGATTTCCTCAGCCCAGTCTTCAAGGTGGATGTGGTGGCCTGGTGTCGTCTCCCCACATGGGCCCAGCAATTCCATGCCTGGCATCTGGGCCTTCCCTGGTCCACCCTTTCCCCGTGTAGCTCCAGCCAGAGAATTCCCCTTGTCATTCCTGTCGTCCCTGCTGTGACAGCATCGGCTCTGGGACATTGCAGCCCCTCTCCACCTTCATTTCTTCTTCCTCCAAGATGTGTACCCTCCGATGAGGCCCTGAGGTCCCCCTCCTGGTCCCTGGGTGTGCATTCATTTTCTTCCCCTTCCTGGGGTTAGGTCAGCTGAGCCCTCCAGAGCTCCAGCTTCCTGCCCTCTGCCTCTGGAAAGCCTTGCCTCCCTCGTCCCCATGTTTAAGCTCCTGCCACTAGCTTTCCTGGCTCATGGAACCGTCTTTTCTTTTCTTTTTTCTTTTTTTTTTTTTTTTAAGATTTTTATTTATTTATTTGACAGAGATAGAGACAGCCAGCGAGAGAGGGAACACAAGCAGGGGGAGTGGGAGAGGAAGCAGCAGGCTCATAGCAGAGGAGCCTGATGGTGGGGCTCGATCCCATAACGCTGGGATCACGCCCTGAGCCGAAGGCAGACGCTTAACCGCTATGCCACCCAGGCACCCCGGAACCGTCTTTTCTAAAAGCCCACATTTGTACTCAGCTTCTCACCATGCCCAAAGAACTTAGCCAGATACTATGTCATATTTTGTATCATTTCACACATGCTAACTCAGCTTTCTGTTCTTGAGAGTAAGGGGTTACGTCTGAGGTCCTTGTTACCCTCCCAGTGTCCATGAGCAGCGCTGGGCGGAGCGGCTTGTCTGCATACTGGCTATTTGATGAGCGCCCCTCCCGGGTCGATGTCCTGCTTCTGTGTCATGGACAGTCGTGCTCTTGGGACACACAGCGCCCCATCTCCTGTATCTGGAACTGCTTTGTGCTGTTTGTGTGATTCATTTTTAGTTCAAGTGACACCTGCACAATGTCACCTTCTCCGGTCCCCTCCCCTAGCTGCTCTGAGCGGAGTCATCGTTATTTGGGCGTTGGCCCTTTCCCCTTTCCGGATCTGAGCTGTCTGTGAGAGCAGAGGGTGAATCTTCATCATCGGCACATCCCAGAGCTGTCCTGCTCCCGTGCCTAACCCGGGCCCACAGTGGGTGCTCATGGAGGGAATGAGGCCACAAAAGCGGTTCCAAGTCCAACCTTTCATGGGAACCTGGGCTTGGTCTGAGTCGAGACCTCCTTGCAGAGCCACGTGCAAGGTAGGTTCAAGCAGTAGCTGCAGGACTTGACTTTTCTAGAGGACGTCGCATCTTGCTTCTTGGATTTTGGACGCTGCATTTCATCTAGAGTTGACCACTGCTCAGCTCAGGGAGAAAGGAATTCCGATCCTGTGGTACAGGGCAGCGGCTGAAAGAGCTTCCCGTCTGCATATACCCTGTTTTCCTCCTTTCCCTCCCCCTCCACCCCCAGCGAGTCCCAGACCCTTCCTCTCCTCCCCTGGCCTGAAGGACGTTTATGAGGCTCATCACGGGGCAGCATCTGAGGTCTGTTCCTGCCTCTCCCTTCCCGAGCATGCGGCTCTCTGCCCCCCTCCCTCACCCTCACCTCCCGGGCCAAGCTCAGATATCTCTTTCCCTATTTATGGGCCGTTGGGATTTTTCCAACAACCTGAAATGAATCTACGAGGCCCCACAGGTAGTGCAGCCTGTCTCAGGGCCATAAACCATGGCTGGGCTTTCATCTGTGATTGCTTATGTCATAAACGAGTGGGAGGGCCAGGCAAGGGGGAAGCAACAGCCCTGAACCATTCCAGATTTTTTTTTTTTTATGAGAAAGGGGAAAGAAAGACCCTGAGAACATGTTCAAACTTTATGCCAAGCAAATTCATTTCACTATGGTAGGCTGTGCGTGGAGACTTCATCTCTGGACTTCCCCACTAGGAGTCAGATTTATGCTGTGTTTGTGTCTACATGGCCTCCAGGGATGCTGACATTTGTTGTCGGAGACAGCGAGTGGTGTTCCTTTCATCTCCACTGAGGGGTGTCAGCTTAAATTATGAGGGATCGCTCTGGCCTGCGTCTGGGTGTGGGAGCCGCCTGCAAGAGCGCGGGGTCAGCTCCTCCTTCCACTCCCACCTCTCTGCCATTTCAAAGTCGTTCTTCATCTTCTGCTCTCCAGTGTTCCTGCCGGTTCTGGGAGAAACTTCCTAGCTCTTTTCGAATGTTCCTTTCTCTTGGACCCCTCGATAAGTGTGTATCTTAGGCATTATGTGATTTTTTTATGGAGAAGTTGGGGTCTGAGTCAGACAGGCCTGTCCCTGCAGCAAGAGAGGGCGGGGAGCCTCGGTGAACATCCCAGGAGCAGCCTGGAAATTCCCCAGGAGAGTTCGAGGGCACCGCTCTGCCTGTAATATTTACAACCCAGCAGGGCGATGGTTAGTGATGGTCGGCCTTGTCCTTGGCAGCTGGGTGGTGGCATCTGTCGGAACCTTGAGAGGTGCCAGAAGGCCGCTCCGTGCTCTGTCTTCAGAATTGCTCTCGCTCAGCTCTGCCAGGACACCTGAAATTCCACAGCGGTGACTGTTCGGCTGGAGGCATTTTCTGTTCGATGCATAGGTGTTTTTGACCGTGGGAGGGAACATATCAGACCGTGCTCGTCACTGACTCCTTGGTGTCCATCCGCAGAGCTTCCTGTCCCCAGAGTCAGAACCTGAAAGACTGGGACAGAGGAGGTGGAAGTTTTGATGGAAAACAGGAGGTCAGGAGAGGTCTAGAGAAGGGATCAGCTCGCTGCGGTATGCAGGCCTGATCGCGCCAAGGGCCTGTATTGGGAATACTCTTTGATTGGCACACAGCCACGCCTACTCGCATTGTCTGTAGCTTTCGTGCTCCAATGGCCAAGGCAAGTCTTTGCACTGCACTGTAAGGCCTGCAAAGAGTAAAATAGTTACTCTCTGGCCTTTTACAAAAAAAAAAAAAGTTTGTAGGCCCCTGGTTTAGAGCATGAAGAGCCTCTTGGTAGGCAAAAGATGGGACCTCAGGAGACGGAAGAGAGAGAGAGATTAGTAGCAGAAAATAGGCATCGAAGGGAGAAAACATAACACAAAAGCAAGGGAAACACTTGAGACCAATCTTAATCTCGTTCTTTCTGTCCTCCCCCTCTTGCCCCTCCTCCCCCACCTTCTCTGGCCCCCTTCTCTTTCCTCTTCTGAAAACAAATGTTTTCATCTCTTCTCCTCCAGGGATGGGGAGAGGATGAATGAGCCATGCAGAGTACTCTCTCCATCCTCCAAAAGTTGGCACCAGGGACTAGCACAGGAGAGAGTTCTCTGTCCTCCTCCCCATTGTTCCATGATGGAGTAGCAGCTCTTGGGGAAGGTGCGGGTATCCCAGACAAGGGGGGAGCACAGAGACACCAGGGGTCTCAGCCAGTCAGCCTCTGGGGCTCCGAACAAACTTCAGCAGTTACATCTTCCGTCTGGAACTTGCCCAACCCCCCTCCCGCCCTTCACCTTCCTTCTCGCAAGCACTCAAACGCTCCCACGCTACACAACGAACTCTCAGTGTTGGCTGGGGTGACGTCTGCAAAGAGAGAAATGAACGCTGGGTTTGTAGAACCTTAACTCAGACTCCCGTCGACAGGCAGCTATTATTAACAGAAAACATGTGTCTCGGATCAAGAATACTTCTTTTATGTTGATGTAGTAATGGTGACGACGATGATGATGATTTAGTAGGCACCTGTTACGTTGTAGACAGCGCTAAACCCTTTACATGTATCATCTCATTTAACGCCAACACCCTGTCACTCTCCCCGATGAGACAGCTGAGTCTTGAGAATTTGTTCGAAATCCCACATCACGACTGGCAGAGCCAGAATTTAAACCTGAGTTTGGATGACCCCAGAGCCCACATTGCTTTCCCAAATGATGGCAGTGTATATGAGCCATTATCAAGGAATCTAACATGATTTTAGACCTTACATTTTCATGAGTTTTGTTCTCCTAGTTTTCAATAAGCATTCGCATCAGACCATGTGAGGAATGACAGTAGGAGAGTCAGACTGACTGCAGAAGACATTTGCAAATATCGTTTTATGGACAAAAATGGTTATAAGACATGAGGTTCCTAAACTACATGGTTGCATTTTATTTTATTGTCTTTATCTGATAAAATAGCTTATATTTTCCAACTCCCTTTTTTTAAGTCAAGCTTTTAATTTAAATTCCAGTAGAGTTAACGTACAGTGTTATAGGAGTTTCAGGTGTGCAATCCAGTAAAGTCTACAAGGGCATTTTCAGACACAGTCTGCACGTTGGATCTCATAGTCATTTGTTCCAGACTCAGCCCCCGTTAGTCGCTGGCCTTACGGAGGCCTGCATGATCCTGGGGGGTGGGTGGTGTCAGCCCATTTCCAAAGAAAACTTACTGAAGTCCTCACCAGTACCAGAGGAACATCCTTTTGACCGTGGGAGTCCATCAGCAGACAGAATTCTTGGCCTCAGTGAAGGACCGGGCTTTGGGAGAGGGGGTCTCTGAGCAGTGGGGTGTAGGGCCTTGCAAGGGTGAATGTGGGGAGTCAGTGGCTTTTTTCCCACTGTCTCTCTTCTTGTGGGGTCTTATTTCCCTGTGGCTTTTAGTTCTTATGTGCTCATTTTTTCCTTGACCTTCTGAAAATATCCTTCTAGAAAGATCCTAAAAACCCCTTCCTATGGAGGGATGGCTGAGGTCAGCTTACTGGATTTGCCACAGAGGTGAAGATGCCAGAGCAGCCACTCCTTGTCATGAGGATTCTTCCTCTTTTATGTCTTCTTGATTCTTTCTGGGTTTTTCCCCTGTACTGAGGAGAGTCAGGCAGAAAGGAAAAGACATTCTTTCCACATTTCTTTCGAGCCTCCTGTGTGCCAGGACCATGTTAGCTGCTTTGCCCCCAAGTGCAGTACCCCTGAGCTGCCTGTGGGTGGGTGTTACTGCTGTGGTGGTGCAGGTGGGGAAACTGAGGCCCAATGCATGACCACACTCCCACTGCGCCTTGCTTATAATGGGGAGCTGAGCTGGGTGGAGACCTAGGTGTGCCTATGTCAGACCTGTTCAATGACGTTGAAAGGGTCATGCCCTCAAGGAACTCACAGGTTAGTGTCCCTTCATGTTCCAAGTGTATGTCTAAATGTTCATAGAGAAAAGAAGCCATTGTCCTTTCAGATGGAACAGTCAACAGAAGTCTAAACTAAAATGGCATATGCAGGTGAGCACCCCTGGCAGAGGAGGGCAGGATGAGGAGCTAGGGTTGTGTAGCTCACACACGGAGGGTCCCCTCCTCCTGGATTTCTTGAGGTGGCCAGAAGGGGAGCCAGCGTCAGGACACCAGAGCTGGGGACACCCTTGGGATGGGGCTTTCCACTGGAGGAAAGAGGGCAGCTGAGCTCTCTGAAGACCCAGCGAGAAACGAGGTCCTCGTGAGGATTGTTGGGGCACATAACTCCCAATGGCTTTGAATGCTGAAAGGAGGAAAGCGTCTCCCTCACACGGTATTTTCCAGACCCTAGAAGCATCGTCTCAGGAGTGTGAGGTCCAGGGGATGCAAGAGGCAGTCTGGGAGAGAATGTGACATATACCGAAGCCTTTGCTTCCTTCAAAAGTTACTCCTCCTATTGCTCATTGCTTATGAAGTAATTCACCTAAATATAAATACAGTTACTTTAATAGTTATTTATTTTATACACAAGCAATTTTGGTTAACGACCTACACTATATCCATTCACATTTATCAGTCCCTGCAAGTAATCTAATGCTAGTCCTCTATGGCCTTTCAGACAGTAATATTTTCTACCCCCTGGCAGTGCTAGAATTTCAGACACTGTGTCTAGGAAATTATACAAAACTTCTTCAGGCCTAGACTCGAAAAAAATGACCTGTAAGAAATAACATTAATAGCCAGTGCTTATGGGGCATTTATTATATGCTAAGCAGCGTTGGAGTGCCTATTGGTAAACTCATTTAACCCTTACATCACCCCCAAGGAAGTAGGTTCTCTTCTGTCCCAATTTTGCAGGTAAAGAAACTGAGTCAGAGAGAGTTCAGTACCTTGCTCAAGGTCACGCAGTTAGTAACTTTGGAGCTAAGACACCGTCCTGGGAGAAAGTTCAGAGCCGTAATGGTGGCCTTTCTGGTTGCTGTCTCTGGATTTGAGAAGTATTTTCCTTGGCCCTTTCCTGGAGGCTTTCACATCAGTCCCACAAAGGTTACTGCACTCGCCTTTATATAAAGCCGTCCTGGGAACGCGGACCCCAGTGCCTGGTTATAGAATAACATACAGCTCCAGGGAGTGGCTTTGAAGAACTTAACAGAGTGTTTTCTGCTTCTTTTAGGCAAAAGTGATGATGAAGAAAGTCTTTGCAAGTCAGCCCACGGGGCAGGGAAAGGAGCCACTGAAGACGGCAAAGACCATAAGCGCCCCAAACGTCCCAGAACCATCTTGACAACCCAACAGAGGAGAGCATTCAAGGCCTCATTTGAAGTGTCCTCCAAGCCGTGCAGGAAGGTACAGGGGGGAGGAAAGGGGACTGGGCCTCACTTGTTTGTGTATCCTGCCCTCCTCTGGAGTGTCCATGAGCACACGTGGGGGTCAGGGAGGTGGGGGAGAATGTTCAGAGAGAGTCTGTAACCTTGAGCTCTGCTGGAGACTCCAGATCCCTGATGCTCTGGCCGGGGAGAGAATAGGATCTCCCTATACTTTTGCGCATCTGTACCCATTTCAAGTGGCTGCTGGCTCGATTCATGGAAAGCAACAGGAAGAGTAGCAGCAGGTGCCAGTTGGGGGGGGGGTATAGACCCAGATGCTGTAACAAGGAGAGTAAAAATATAGTGGTTCGTAGAAATACATTTATTTATTTTTGGTCTAGTTTGCTGCACTTGGAGTTGTGACTTTGGGATTCATTGATGTCTTAGTTCATTCATTTTTGTTGCTGAATGGTATCCCACTATGTTGATGCACCCCAGTTTATCCATCCCCCTGTTGATGGGTGTTTGGGTTGTTTCCAGTTTGGGGCTGTGATAGATGGGCCTGCTGGGAACCATTGTGGCTTAATGAGGTACGAGTTTATTTCCATCTTATGTCACAGTCCAGAGATAAGCAATCCAAGCCTGGCAGGGAGCTCTGTTGTCCCTCACATGGTTCTAAGGAGCCATAAGTGCCACCATCTTTTCCAGCCACCGTGGTGGAGAAAGAGGAAGGCCTGCCCCAAGATCCTTTGTATCACTTTCACTCATACAAGGTGGCCGGAGTTTAATCCCATGACTGCACCTCCTGTAAGGGGGGCTGGGAAAGGAGTCTACCTGGGTGGCCACACGCCCTGCTAAAGCTTGGGGGTTCAACTGTTAATAGGAAGAAGGAAAGAACGGATATTGGGGACAATCACCAGTCTCTGCCACAAATAGCCATACCCATTTATTAAGTACCCACCATTTACTGATGGCCATATGCTCAGTCTTGTTACTGATACGATGCAAATAAGAAACCTTTATAAAATTGGTTTATAAAACAATAAAACTCATGGAGGAAACACATTTTCTAAAAACTTAGCATTGTTTTTCTCTCTCTGTATTAGTCGGCTTTTGCTGTCATAACAAACAAAATCTTAGTGGCTTCCAGCAGATGTTGTGTTCCTTCTCCTGAATGGAACTGCTTACAGCTCGCCACAGCCCCCAGCGAAAATTCCAGGTGCTTGGGGGCTTGGCTGTGGCCCAGCTGGGCTTAGGTTCGGGCCTGCTCCACCCGTCTCTCTGGGGCTCCAGGCTGAAGGGGCACCGTTTCCATAAGGGTGGCAGAAGGCTGGGGGCCACGCCACACCAGAGAAACCCACGAAAGGCTCTCCTTGGATTGCACGTACCATATTCACACACATCCCATGAGCCAAAGCAAGTCATGCAGCTAACCCAGTGTGAGGCTTGGGGAAGGCCACCCATGGGAGCAGGGGAGGAGGGGACATGTTTGCTGAACTGACCGAAGTACAGTCTGCCACCACACCTGACCTCCTGCAGACCTCTCTCTCTGCCTTTGTGCTCCGTAGGCTCCAGGACAGGTGCTGGTAGGAAGTGAAGTGGCCCCAAAGTAGGCTTTTGCAAGGACAGATGATCACCTCCTTCATTTATGCCTTATTCTACACGTACGGGACCCCCAGCCTCTGTATGGTCTTGTGCCTGGTGCTGGTGGCCAGGCAGCCGCAGACCGCCAGCAGGGAAGAGATGTGTAGGCACATGCCTAACATGGGAGAGAAAGCTGTGAGAACCACTACAGAGGGGAGGCCGGGAGCTGTGGGAGCCCAGGGAAGGGAGAGGTCACTTCTGTGTGGGGAATCAGGCAAGGCTTTGGGGAACAGGTGGCTTTTGAGCTGGGCCTCTGAAAAATGGATCGGGTTTCAGCAGGTGGAGGTACGCCTGGGGCACACCGCTGTTTTGGTTGGCTTAGCAGGAGGATGTGTTTTAAAGATCTGGTTTAATCATCTCACTTCTCCTAAGCCTCAGCCCAAGTGGTGTGATAAAGGCAGACCACTTCTCAAGGCCTCCTGTGAGCTCGCCGCCCCCGTGTTATGCATTCAACCCCACGTCCACCCCAGAATCTAAGCAAGGGGCGGTGTCCCTCAGCCTGGCACTCAGAAAGGCTGAGCTTCTCACCTCTTCTCTTCCTGCCACCTTGCCCGCCCCTCACTGGGCATCTGCATGGAGGGCCAATGTTTCAACCCATCTCTTCATCATGGGCATCCCGACCGTCCTGTCTCCCGTCCTGTCTCTACGGGACCACAGTGCACATGTGGAGCAGAGCTGACTGCTTTGCTCTGCCAGATTCCGGACGGCTCTGGTCTTATTCTCCTTGGGTAGGGCTCACTCAGGGTAACCTCGAATATGAATATTCATGAAACACCCAAAGTCATCTAGAGCTATGAGGGACAGAACCAAAAATATAGGTCAAAGAATTGAGACAGAAGAGAACAAAAGAGAGCCATTTGTTTTGCAAAGTGATTTTCTCCCTCAGTTCTCCTTAAGTAGGTCAGTACATAGGCGTGGATGTGACTCTTAAAGCACGATAATAGATTTTGCTGGTAGTCAAAAACCATTTGAAGGCCTGATTTCCAGAGTCAGAGAAACCGAGAAACCCCTCTTGGAAGGCACATCTAAATTAATGATTCTTCCCTTTGTTTACCTGATGAAAGACCTCCCTCCACCAGAAGGGAAGCAATGGTCTTGTGTTTGGGATCACACTGGCCTTTAGACACTAGCTGGCTCCCGTATAAGACATGGCCTGCCGGCCTCCCAATGCGCCGCGTATGGAATGTTCTGCCCTCTCCTCTGAGATGCCAATGTTTTGCTATTTCTAATGTTCCATTTTGTCAAGGTGAGGGAGACCCTGGCCGCAGAGACAGGGCTGAGCGTCCGTGTGGTGCAGGTGTGGTTCCAGAACCAGAGAGCTAAGGTAATCGGCTTCGTACTGTCGTCTGTCTCTCGTGTGGCTCGTTCCCTGAAATAACAGCAGTCGGATTTAGTGCTTGGGATGGGTTATCGAACCAGAACTCACTGGATAGAGTAGTTCTCCTGTTTCAAAAATTCTGTTACTGACAGTCACGTCAGCCACAGCAGCCCTGCAGGAGGGGCGAGACGGGGCATTCGATGTAGTGAAATGACTGATTTTCCTAGTGGCCGTGACTGTGAACCTGGCCAGCCATCTGCCGGAATAAATGTCTCTCTGTGTCTTTTGATAAAAGCGGATTCTTTAATTCACCTTTATCTAACCCAGCTACCAGAGTCCTTTTAAAACTGCAAAGAGAAACTTCCATAGCACATATGTGACAGGACTGAGGCGATATCTAGCACGGAGGCATGAACGCCTTTACTCAGTGCCCCCTGTGTACACCCCAACCGTCATGCTGTCCTATGGATCCCACCAAGGTCTGCATTGCCCCGCCATGTCTTTCATTCACTTCAGACCTTGTGCGCAGCTAGTTTCCTGTTTTTAAAAATGCACGCGGCCCATGGCCCCTATGTCGGGGGTGCTAACTTGTAGTGGGTGATAAATTCATGTCTCATTATCTGATCATGATTGGTTAAGGCAGCCCGGTGCTGTCCTAACTGAATTCTAACAGGGCCGTTGATACCGACTCCATCCTGACAGGACTCCATGTTTCCATAGCTTCGAGAGGCCCCGTAACCTAAGGGATTCATAAAGCAGAGGAGTTTGAAACTCTGAGAAATGTTTGCTTGTTTTTGTTGGGGTCCCATGGAACCCTAACAGTCCACCCAGCACAGTGTGAGCAGCACTGGGTTAAAATGTTCCTTCCGAGAAGCGTTGGTGGGAGATCAGCTCCTTACCCGGAGGCGCGGATCTCCTGGCAGGTGTCTCAAACACCAGGACCAGCAGATGGGGGGGTGGGCAGGAAGCAGCCTCCTGCCACGTCCCAGGTCACACCCTGTCAGCAGCCTCTTGCTGCACATCTAGGCCGGGCTGCAGTCCCCACGCCCCCACACTTACACCTCATCTCAGATTGTCACAACATAAGCCGTGATGTTTATCTGCTGAGAGGAAGCCCCCGTACTTGTGAAGACTGGCGGCCTGGAGCTTCCCAGCCGGCTGACTGCCCACGGCTGCAGGTGAAGAGCCCATGGCAGCTGCCGGTCACCTGACTCGAACCTTCTAACCCTGCGCCCCTCTCCTTGTCAGATGAAGAAGCTGGCCCGGAGGCAGCAGCAGCAGCAGCAGGACCAGCAGAACACCCAGAGGCTGAGCTCGGGTAAGCGGGACCCTCCAGCCAGGCCTGCAAGTGTCCAGGCCTCGCCCACCCCCCGGCTCTTGGTGGAAGGCCACGTCTGGGCTCACTGAAGCCCTGTCCGCACCAAGGGCGGTGGCTCTTCCAGCAAGGCCCGATGCCCGGGAGATCTGGGAGAGGGTCAAGGGCACTGAGCCGAGGCCTGGAATGCTCGAACCTTCTCCAGAGCCCCCGGGGCTATGGCAGGACTCCCCGCAAAGCCCAGGACACACCCAGATCCTCCTCCTTCCCAGCAAATCAGTTGACAGAGGACACCACCATGACCTACCCCTTTCCGAAACAACCTAAAACTGTAAAAATACTGCTAGTAAAACAGTAACCCCTTCCCTCGTCAGGCACGTTCATAGGTTCATAGTTCAGAGTGTTTTCACGCTGACCTGAGTCTGACACCCCACCAACTCACCAACCCTGGCACCGGGGGAGCAGAGAAGTCCTTTGTCCCCATCTCCCTGGTGAGCAGACAAGGGCTCTGCAAGGCTGACCGGGGTCCTCGCTGAGTAGGGGATGAGTCAGGACCGGAGCATATGTCCCCGAACCTCGGTTCCACTAGGCCATGCTGCCCCAGCTCTCCCCTCCTGTGCTCACCTTCATTTGCTGTTGTGGTTAACAGGGCTGGTGTGAGGACTGGAAAGGGAGTGAGGAGGGACAGGTTGTGGGACCCTTCAAGGGAGTTAAAAAAAGTCAAATATAACTATATTATGACCATGTCATTCTGAAAAGGGTATGCCCCTAACAGCCGTCCAGCAGGATTCCCTGAGGGGTCTGCTTGTACCTCGAGTGGGAATTGTCAGCCTTTGGTATATACATGAATCACTTGGCATGTGATAAAGTATGGATTCTGATTCCTCTAGTCTGGGTAGGCCCTGAGATTCTGCATTTTTAACCGATTCCCAGTGCTGCTGGCCTGTGGACCACACTTTGAAAAAGGCCGTGACTGTGACATTGGCTCTCAGTCCCCTAGACAGGGCTCCTTGCCCTTTGCATGATGGACCTTGCCTTGTGCTTGATACCTGGGCTCGGCTCAATCTAGAATCTGACTCCTGCAGCCCAGAGTTCTCCTGGCTTCTTATCTGGTAGGCCAAACAGTATCTTAACGGCAAGATAGATGTCCAGAGAGAGAAGTTAAACAAGGACATGGGGACCGGGGAAGGTTGTTGGGGCAGGTGGGTCAGGAGACCCGAATGCTGACCCAGCTCCAACCCGCAGAGCTGTTTGATCTGGGATCAGCCTTTCTTTCTCCTGGCGTCTCAGGCTATCTGTCCCCAGGGTGGGATAATGACGCCTACCAGCCCTGTTGCACTGGGCTCCTGGGAAGTTCAGAGAGGGTCACGGATATGGATGAGCCACGTACGTGGACTTTCATAGGACAGCACACTCAGAAGAGCACATCAAGGCATTATGAGAACACAAACTCCAAGTGCTTGAGACTTTGAAGAATTTGAAGGGCAACTCCTAGGGCAGACTTAAGAAAGCAGAAGCTGGTGGAAAGTAGTCTCTGAGAGTTCATGGGCCGATGTTCAGAGAACAGCAAGATCGTGGAGGCAGGAAGTGAGTCCTCTAGTCTCTGAAAATTCTCTACACAAGTGTAGCAAGTTGTTCCAAAGCACATTCACACGGTTTCACGGAGTCTTTCGATCAGCTCCATGAGGTCAGCGGGGCCGGTGTCGTGAACCCCACTTGATTGATGGGCTCCCAGTGGGGCGATGCTGGAAGGATCATTAGATCCATCACCTCCTGTGGCTGCCAAACTCATGTGTGTCATCAAACGCCTTGGTTTTAATGATATATTTCAAGGAAGCTCTCCAAGTTCAACTGTACCTCCCCTATCCCTATTCTCTGAGGTTGACCCGTGATGGCCCTTGGGAGGGCACAGGCTGGGAACCACTGATGTCACTTCATTCCAGACCATTTTATAAACAAGGAAACCAAGAGCCAGGAAGTTAAACGATCTCGCCACAGTCCCACAACCAAGATGGCGCTCCGTGATTGTCCCCGCCTAGTGTTCACACCCTTGTGTCATCCCCTTAGACACTGACTAGGGCTGACCTAGAGAGTGACTTCTGAGGTGAGGTCACAACAGAATGCTTTGCGCTCTGCTGGATTGCTGGCTCCTGGGAAGCTGGCTGCCATGTTGCCAGGAGGCCCAAGTAGGCCTGTGAGAAGTCTGTGTGGTGGTGCAACAGTGGGATGGCAGACACAGCACGTCCCACTCCAAGTCTGAGGCTCCCAGTATCACATGCACCAGCCCCTCTCACTTCTCCTTACAAAGGCGCAGCAAAGGCTGGTGTTGGACGGGGACACTAGGCAGTGGGGGATACGAAGTTTGGAAGATGCTCTCAGCCTTCTCTCGCATGGGGTC
Organism: Ailuropoda melanoleuca; assembly: GCF_002007445.2. NCBI lineage: Eukaryota > Metazoa > Chordata > Mammalia > Carnivora > Ursidae > Ailuropoda > Ailuropoda melanoleuca. The sequence continues at coordinate 120,564,321 of NC_048225.1, forward strand.
CTGGGCTTCACACAGAGAATGATCTGCCTTCTTCTCTGTCCCCCAGCTCAGACAAATGGCAGCGGGAATGCTGGGATGGAAGGAATCATGAACCCCTATACGGCTCTGCCCACCCCTCAGCAGCTCCTGGCCATCGAGCAGAGTGTCTACAGCTCAGACCCCTTCCGACAGGGCCTCACCCCACCCCAGATGCCGGGAGACCACATGCACCCGTATGGTAAGATGGACGCCACAATCTGCTTGCGTGGGTTTCTCCTTCCCTCCCCAACGCATCTGCGCAGCTCCCAGATGCTTGCCGAAGCTGCAAGTAGAATACGTGCCCAGAAAATGCAGCTAGAATCATCTAATCAGTGGCTACAGAAGAAAGACCAACACACGTAGTCATTAGTGATATTTCCATTCATTCTCCTTTTCAAAGATTCTTGTTAGTTTTAAATAAGAGGTTGTACTTTCATTGTAGACCTGTTTGCTGTGATCATATTTCCCTCCTTTCATTTCATACCTGGTCCCACGTGCCTGTAAGCAGTCTCGGCAGTGATGTGGGCAGAGGCCTTAACCAAGCAAACTTGTACGCGAAGAATAAAAATATATAACAACATAGAAAGCACATTTTCTAATTGAACTGATATGATTTAAGAGCTCTAAATTAATTCCCAACACATAACCTGACCTGTGAAGTGAAAAGCAGCCCCCGCCCAGTCCCACCCCACCCAAACTGGGGTTGCCTTAAGTGCCGGCTGTGTGGATAGCGTAGCCTCCCCCGCTTGCCCTGCTTGCTGCTTCAGCTGATGGTCAGTAGCTGGGCCTGGGTGATCTGACCGTCTGGGTGAGCTCTGGAGAGGAGGCTGAAGTTCAATCTCAGGGCCACATAGAGGTCACTGCATTTTTATCTGGAGAAGTCTGTGTAGTGCATCTGATCTGTGTAATCTGTGATAAACTGCACTGATAGCTAAAATTACAGCTTTATTTGGCAAACCTTCAAAACAGCATCAGAGATACATGGCTCAGCTCACAGATTTTGTCAAGCAAATGCTTTTTTTTTTTTTTTTTAAAGATTTTATTTATTTATTCAACAGAGATAGAGACAGCCAGTGAGAGAGGGAACACACAGGGGGAGTGGGAGAGGAAGAAGCAGGCTCACAGCAGAAGAGCCTGATGCGGGGCTCGATCCCATAACGCCGGGATCACGCCCTGAGCCGAAGGCAGACGCCCAACCGCTGTGCCACCCAGGCGCCCCTAGCAAATGCTTTTTTTGCCTTCATTAAAAAAATTTTTGTTGTTGTTGAAGTAACCCCTGACCTCCCATGTGATGCGTACAGACCACTGGGATTAAGATCCGGCCCTCTGCTGGGATGTCGCTGACACTCATTCATGCAAACTGTAGATGCATGAGCGGTCGCGTGTGCAGAGGCTGAAATGGTGGCACCTCTAGGTTCTTGTCACACGGGTCCCTGAGCCTTTCCTCAGTTTGCTCTACTGTTTTCCCCCGCAAGGGTGCAAATTAGTCGCGGGTGGGCACCTAACCGTCTTTCCTTTGCAGCGCACATCTGGGGAGACAGCAGGCACTCAGTCTGAGTTTGCTCTTTGAGGGGACCCGTGTTATCCCGGAGGTGGCACGAGCCTCGTTCACAGCACCGGTGTTGGTCTTCTTCCCGGTCCTCCTTCAAGAACCATTTTGGGGGCCGAGTCCTCCCGGAGCCCTGCCCCTCCTCTCCAGCTGGCGGTGCTGTGTCTTGCCCACTCCCCAAACTCACTGTCTAGGCGTTCTGACTCTTGCTTCTGCTGCACCCTATTCGGCTCTTTGTCCTAACCTAGTTTATACTGTTTTCACTGGTTGTGCTTTCCACCCGAGCCCCCTAAGGCCCTGAGAGTTCTTCTCTGGACAGGGATCCCCTCCCTCCCCCTCCTCTAGGAGCTCTCCCTCCGCCCGCCCTGCAGCAGGGTTTGCGCAGACCCCGCAGCAGGGTTTGCGCAGACCCCGCTGGCTGCATTCCGCCGAAATCCCAGAACCGAAGGGAGTCACTTCTTCGGGACCCTCATGCCCATTTCATCTCCATTTCAGGTGCCGAGCCCCTCTTCCACGACCTGGATAGTGACGACACCTCCCTCAGTAACCTGGGTGACTGTTTCCTAGCAACCTCAGAAGCCGGGCCCCTGCAGTCCAGAGTGGGAAACCCCATCGACCACCTGTACTCCATGCAGAATTCTTACTTTACCTCTTGAGTCTTCCCCTCGAGTGCTGTGGCTGGGCTCCCACAAGGAACAACCGTATTACGTGAGGGGTCGGCCGGCGTTAGGATGGGGAGGCCAGGGAAGAGGTGGGCTGGGGTGGGAGTTTTGTCGGGGATGCTGTTGTGTAACCACCTGGTGTAGCTCGGCATTTCCAAAGACTGAATACATAATGGATCGCATAGTTTCATGTTTCTGATAAGTCTTAGCTTTAGGTATGAAGATGTGTTTATCATTAAGGACAGGGACTTTTAATATAGACATTCTCATGCAAACTAGGTACCTAGAGACTCCTAACAACTTCCCACCGTTTTGGGGAAGCTCTCGTCAACAGGTGCATATGTCTACCCATCCATATACCCATAGACAGACAGACAGACGGACAGATAGATGTGTGCGTGTGAGTATGTAACCTTCCATGCTTTATCATCGGAGTTTATTCCTAATTATAACAGACACCAAGTGTACAGCAAAAGTAACTTTATTTTCAGTGTGAACTATATTTAAGGAAATGCTTGATGCACTTAAGTTATAAAATGAGATAATTTACTTTTATAAACTTTATTTTTAGTTCGAAGAGACTTGTCGGCAGGGCAGAGCGGCTGCTCCAGTTGAGCCCAGAGCTCTGAGTGCTTGAGTGAATTCTGTTTTCAAGAGTGCCATCGAGGTCTGGAACGCACCTCCAGGCGGCTGACCGTACTCCTTCATGGATTCTTGCTCTCTTGGGGGCTGAATCACAGGGCTCGGGGGGACAGAAGAATCCTTGAGTGTGTTCTTAGAAAAGGTAAAGCCTAGACTCTTCAGCTTTCTTTTAAGTTCTGACGTGTAGTTGCGGGCAGCGGTAGGAAGGTCAGTTTTGCTCTTGAACTTCAGCACCTGCAGGTGTGGGATGAGGCTGACTCTATGTACCTACCTCACTGGGGGAGGCTGAGGCTTCATTCACCCCCAGGACACATGAGCAGAGCTGAAACTCATAGCTGATATTTGTTTAAAATACCAGACCAGTCACTTGGCAAAAGAGGCTATGGGCGGGCAGTCTGTGCCCTGAGCCCTGAGGGCCACTTTGCCCGCCGGGGTCCCTTCTGCAAAGCCTTGACTGGAGGGGCCAGTTCAGGACAGCTCAGTGGGCCAGAGTCCTGCCATGAAGAGGAGGCTGTCCCTGAAGAGGGCATCATGGGGTTCTAGACCAGCGGTTGGCAAACTACGGCCCGCAGGCTGTGTTTTATGGACTGCCAGCTACGAATTTTTTTTTTTATACATTTTTAGAGGGTCGTAAAAAAAAAAAAAAAAGGACTATGTGACAGAGTGTATGTGGCCCCGAAAGCCTGAAATATTTACTACCTGTGCTGTCTGGCTCTTTTCATAAAATGTTGGCTGGCCCCTGTTCTAGAAAGTCTATTTCTAAACAGCCTTCTGGAGCTCATAGAGGCAGCAAGGGATCCAGGTGGAAACCCAGGGTTGTTCTTCTGTCTTGCTTTTCGGACTTGGAGCGCAGAAGAGCCAGCTGCCATTGTACACGGGGACGCTTCTGCACCCTGCTCTCCAGTTGTGGTGCTAGGACCAGCTACTTCTGTGCTAGGATGGCTCCTGAGAAAGCAGACGAGTCGAAGGGAGAAGCCAGGGGGTCAGCCTGGACTCCTCTGCGAGGGGCCAGTTCAGGCTCGGCCTTACTCTTCAGGACGTCCTGGGACTTAAGAGCCTTGTCCCCTTCACTCTCTGCAGAGCCAGAGGGAACATGCTTCCTTATGGTAGAGTCTGTGTTGTGTGAGTTTTGTGCTCATGTTTATAATTTATGCAAATCACCAAGAGACCCAAACCAGTCTGGTGAGTGAAATCGTGCAGATGCTGTATGGCCCGCAGGCTTCTGTGGTAGAGATCCGTTGGAGAATGTAGCAGATGCTATGTGAGTGAAAACAAATAGAGCTCCTTCCTCCACTCATAATGGCATACCAAGATGAAATTAAAAACCTCTTACAAACGAGCTGTCGTTGATTCAGGGGCAGGGGTGGGGGGTCCGGAACCTGGGGGACACGGGTATTTTGTCCACAGGGGTCTGGGGATGAGCACATGGTGAAGCTTAACATGAGGGGAAAGCGAGTCCAGCAAAAGAGAAAGGAGGCTTCACCTTCCTGCCAGGATGACCTGGAAGACCTCAGTCTTCACAAACATGGCTGCGGAAGGAGGCCCGGGGAATATTCCATCAGTACCACCATGTTCACTCAAGGCAGAGTGGTTTGCACTGTGTGTTGTGAGAACATTTGCTTGGAAATCAGAGCAGAGTCATGGGACAGGAGAAAGATGTCTCACGCAGGACCGAAGGGAGATGCCCGGCCAGGATGGGGGAGCAGAGCCACAGACAGGAGCTTCTCCCAGGGCTCTCAGTGGTCTCCAATGTGATACATGGGTGATTGTTACAACTGTGAAGAAAAGAAGTAAGGAAGCAATAGGAATGAGTGCAAGACCATGAGATACACTCCAGGTGTGGCCTCACTTCTGTGTGTCCTCTCACCACCTGCCAGACCCTGTCCCCCCACCTCTGCTCACTCACACCGTTAGAAGCTGCCTCTGCCTCTTGCCGAGGGCCTGGAAGGAGAGAGATGTGAGCTATGAAGCCAGGCTGGGTGGGGCTGCCTCACACTGCCCACCCCCTGGGCTGGTCCTGGTTCCGTCTCCAGCTTCCAGAGTGAGCCCAGGCCTCCCCGACGTCTCCTTATCCTTCAGTGTCAGCCTGCGCTCGGCCTCCTCAGGAAGCCTGCCAAGCTGGGTGCAGTGCCTGCGTGGGGAGCCCCGCTCATGCTACCTGCTGCAACAAACGCCCCCTGATTTTCTAATCATTCAAACACAGAAGTTAGTATTTTTGCTCACGTGAAGCACCTGGGGGAGGAGTTTGGTTCGGAGGGCACCTCTCTTCCCTGCACAATGAAGGCCATGCTCATGGCTTCCAAGAGGTCGCCACCAATTGGTTGTCTTTCTTCTTTTCTCTTTACACCTTTTCTTCTCTTCTCTTTTTCTCTTTTTTTCTTTTCTTTCTTCTGGCTCAAAGTGGGTGCGTACTAGTCTGAACCCCAGCCCTCCACCTCCTAACCGCATGTCCTAGCCGGGCAGGTTACTTCCCTCTGCTGAGCCTCTGACTCCTCACCCCCAGCACAGCTACGGCGCTTGTCCCTATTAGAGGTGACGAGGTCAAGTCAGGTGACACAGGCGAAGCCCAGAGCCCTTCACTCGGCACATAGCGAGTGCCTGAGTGTGGCGGCTGCTGCGCCAGGGGCCCCGCCTGCTCTCGGGGTTGGGTTGTTGATGGAGGGCTAAGGCAGTGTCCCACCATATTTGAGGAAAAAGGAGAAAACACTCTGGTTCACCCGGTTCCCCCAGGATCAACATAATCACTTCTTATGTAACTTCTTTCAACCTCAGTGTTGGTCTTAATATAGCCTGACTCTGAGGTGGGGGAGAGGTGGGTTTGTTGGCTGGTTCGTTGGTTGGTTTCTTAAAGGCATGCAGATAAAATTCCAATTCCAGGGACACGGTACGAACTCTGTCCCCTAAGAAGCAGCAGTCAGGTCATAGGTGGTTTCTCCAGCCAGCTGTTGTCACCTCAGGACTGAGATGAGAGGGAGGCCCTAGATCCGTAATCTGAGCCTTTTCTGAATGGCAGAGTTTTGAGCTGACCTGACGTGAATCAGAAATGGGAAGAAATTGGAATTAATTTGTCAATTCCAAATCCAAAGACACATTTTTAACCATACTGCAAGTGAAATCAGAGTTCTCTCTCTCCCCCTTCCCCCCCTTCCCAATGCAAATCCGTTCAGTCCAAACCGGATAGAAACAGACACAATTCAACTAGAATGAAACCCAATAATACATTGTTTCCTTGAGTCCCTTTGTCTAGCATGTTGCAACATTGTTCCGTGGCAGGAAGGAGAGATCCCGGTGTTCTGGGATCGAGCCCCACATCAGGCTCCTCTGCTAGGGGCCTGCTTCTTCCCCTCCCACCCCCCCTGCTTGTGTTCCCTCTCTCGCTGGCTATCTCTCTCTGTCAAATTAATAAATAAAATCTTTTAAAAAAATAAATTAAAAAAAAAAGGAAGGAGAGAGTTCAAAAGAAGGCCTCCTTGAGCTTACAAGCCCAGTACACATGGCTATGGTAGAGAATTGGGGGTCCCCGGCCCTCACGTGTATGTCCTATCTGAAGTTCCCAGGACGTGGGAACTTATTCATTTATAAAATGGGGCCCATGACACTTGCCTATCTTACAGGTTGGTCCTTGTGCGCATCAAAGGAAACAATTAGGAAAGATCTTGGTAGGCCTCGAACTGCTGTGCAAACAGCAGGTGTCCTAGTATCTTGTCTTAGGAGGCGCACGCAGAGGGGCCGCCTGCGGAGCCTGGCACCGTGTACAATTCTCCTACTTGGGTGTGTGCCCACAGCAAGGAAGGAACACTGCAGAGATCATTTCTTTCCTCCCCCGGCAGCTGTGGATTGTTGCTGCCATGGCCTGATGGGCCCTTCTCCCCACCAGGGGACAATTCTGGAAAAAAAAAAAAAAAAGCCTAGGGTGACCCAGCCTCTAGTGGCCGGTGCATTAGCTCACCTGTCTCTACCTGTAGTCTCCCCCCGGCACCCCATGTACTTAGGGAGGAAGGTGGAGCCCGCTTTCCACAGGGGTGCGGCTGACCAAATCGCCTCTTTTAGCACCTTGTGCGTTCATTGAATTCATTCAACAACTATTTGCTGTGCAGTAAGAATATGGCCTATGCTGTGGGTCACAGAAATAGAAGCGAGCAGGAAGAGCTGTTGGCCCCACTCTCACGGGGATGACAGTTGGGGGGGGGGGACGAGAATGAACTGAACTGGCGTATTAAGAGCCACAAAGAAGATGTGGGGCTGGAAGAGTAGAATGTAGGCCAGAGTGACCTAGTGTGGAAAGTCAGAGAAGTTTCCCTGAGCAAACGATGACAGAGCTGACTTGATTCATCTCTCCTAGTGCCTTCCCTTGTCAAGTAGCAATTCCATTTCTCCTTTCTGGAAGGTTCTGTTCTAACTGCCATGGGAAGAAAGCATGTGATAAACCAGTGACCTCCAAGGTGTCCATTGATAAGGTCTAGCGAAGTTGCCTGTAGTGTCTTAGAGTGCAAAACGTCTTCAGAATCAAAGGAGGGCCACTGTCCCTCCGTCGACATACATTTATTAAGCCCTGCAGTGGCCATTTGCTGTTTTCTGGCCACCCAGCATCTACTCATGATGCTCATGTTGTCACCCCGATTTCCTTTGAGGGCTTGATCTTCCTTCGTCATGCGTGGACTGTACGGGACTGCAGATCCAGGTGACTTGGGCTTCTGGACCCAAGGAGCAGGGGCACATAACCAAATCTAGGCCAATAGCCCTTTCCAGGACTTGAACCTGAGGGACTGGTACAAAGCTGGAAACTTGTTCAGGCTAGCCCACTTCCGCAGGGGCAGCTGCCAAGACGACCGCACTGCCTGCTGCCTGGCCCCAGAGCTGCGCACTCCCACCTGTCGCCAAGAAGGGTCTCCACGAGCCCTCTGGCTCCGTGAACAGTCTGCTCCGCTCCTCCCACAAAGGCCTTTTGTTGCTCAAGTTAGCCTGAGTTGATTTCAGTTGCCTGCAGCCAAAAAATCCTGACAGGAGCTATATACCCACAAATTTTGTGGTGTTTCACACTGTAGGAAGGGCGTGTGTGTTCCTCTGGATTCAACTGGATAGCTGTTACATTCTTTATTTCTTAGATGAGAAACCTGTAGCTCAGAGAAATTAAACCCAAGGTTGCAGAGCTAGTTAGGGTCGGATTTGAGTTTCCAGTTCTTTTCTGTTGACTCTCCGCCTTTGCTTGTTTACCCAGCCATGACTTCTCAGTGGCCAGGTACATGGAAGTCAGGAGTACATGCATGGACAGGGACTGGGAGAGGTACAAAGAAGTCACAATATTTTTTTCTGCCCACAAGGAGCTTACACTCTAGTTGCAAGTAAAGAACATGCCTGTGAACTCCGAACGTATGCCTGTTTATGCCAGGTGTCAGGGTGCTGGCAGGCATGATGTGCTGAGGTGTTCAGAAAAAAGAGGTTATTGGGACAGATGAAGGGGGGAAGAGGCTTTACTAAGAGGATGGGGCTCGAATCGAACCTTCAAAGATGGGCTTTAAGACTATAAACATAGACCTTAAATTGTATATGTCAAATGATTTGATACAAATGTTGAGAAGAGAAGGGAGGGATTCTCAACAAAAGGACCAAAGTGGATAAAAGTACAGAGGAAAGGATGCACAGCACGTTCAAGTGTAAGTGCATGGAGACCATCCTGGATGGGCAGAGGTTCGGCTAATGGCGGAACTTGAGGAATCGAATGAGATTGATGGTGAAGGTGTTGGTGACAAGAGCGTGTTGCCACTAATTCACAAATGCAGATCAAAGCCTCTCCATTTCAGGGTGTAGCTGTGGCCACTGTTGTTCCCATAATTAATTCTCTCCTCAAGTGAACTCTCCATTTGCTACAAGTTACTTGGAATAAAGCCTATACCTCTCAAATTTGAGTGCAAATAAGTTTGTTCATTTAACCAAGTTCTATCCAGCAAGATAAATGGAACGGTCATATGGAGTCTTTGAGGCGCCTTCCTTAAAAGATTCCTGGCATGCGCCCTTTCACTCTTCTGTCACTTTCTTCTTCCTGGCTGTAATGCAGATGTGACGGCTGGAGCTGGAGCAACTATCTTAGGTCATGAGATGAACCCATGAGTGGAGGCAACACATGGTGAGACAACACAGTGGGAGTCTGGATTCCTGAGGACTTCTGGAGCCAAGCTGCCATATTAACCCTGAACTACCTACATCCTAATTATATATATATATATATATATATATATATATATANTGGGTTTCTTTGATTTACAGCCGAATCTAATCTTGACCGATACACAAAGCCAATTCCAGTTAGGAAGAAATCTAAGCCTATTTTTCCCCTCATGCTGCTAAGATAAAGAGCGAAAGGCCCAGAATCCATTCTTAGGTAATGGGAGTCAACCGGGGTAAGGTGGAGAGAGGGCAGCATGACTGTCCTGTGACTTTAGAATTTATGGATAGGTAATCTGGAAAGCAGTTACTTTAGAGCTGGGTCTTCTTATCCCTTAAAGAAAAAGAAGTAAAGGTGACTTGTTTCTTTGCCCACCTCATCTCAACACACTTCTCTAAATATCCCTATATATCTTTGGGCGTCTTTAAGCAACGTGGAATTTGATGAGCTTACCCAGCCTCCGGAAGTACTTTGCAGTCTTCCCTGCGTACCCCGTGTGCGGTACATGCGCACAGCAGTATACACGTGCTAAGCGTGTAGTGTGTATACANTGCATATTGACATTATTTACCCTGTATGTGCACGTGTGCACCCACGTGCCCACCCCCCCCCCCCCCGAAGAGGTTTGGTAAGAAGTCACATTGCCATAGCTGGCAGGTGTAGTCTCTTCATTCGAGCTCGCAGCTGTAGTTTGGAACTAAGCCTGAGAATGCTTGTATGTGTGTGTTGGGGACACCGCAGAGGTGGGAAGCGAAGAGAATCAAGGTGCTCTTTTCACCTCCTGGTGATACGAAGCTTGCTTCTTCCAGCCATCTGCTGCTTTTGAGGGGGAGACAGCCCAAGGCAGGAGGTTGAAGCTGGTTCCCACTCTGAAGTAGAGAAAGGACATGAAGACCCCCAAAGGCCCCAGGCCTACGTCTTCCACCTTGAGCAGACAGACCCGAGTGGGGGCCAGTTCCCGGGCACGAGGAGAGGAGGGAGGCGCATGGGAGGCCCAGCAGAGGTGAATCATCACAAGTCACAGGCCATGCTGATAATGAGCCGCTTCCTGATTTTGGATAGAAAAACCTTCATTCCCTGGCCCCCCGTTTCTGTGAAGAGATTTCCACTAGAGAGATGCTCATGGCCTGTCCTCTCAGCCCTAATGTGCTTCTTGTCAAAGGAAGAGGAGAAAGTACCTGATTGGTGGTTCGGGAAAAGGAGCTGAGAACGCTTGGCTCAGCTCTGCTGGTCTGTGGGTCTGGTGTCTCTCTGTGGTCCGGACGCATTAGGTGTTCTTGGCGTATCTACATGGAAGTTAACTGGGACAGAAGGTTGTAGTTAGGGGTTCCTCTGACTATGGCTACAGATCTAAGCACCATTCTTTAATTAGATTTACCAATAAAGCTTATTTTTTTCCAATAAAGCTGATTTTTTAAAAAAAATCTCCATTTCACTGGTTCCTTCGTAATATTTCCTGGTTAGTCACAAATGTAGGTAGCAAGGATAATGATGTTATTTATTGTTTCCACTAAAAGTCCAAAAAATTTTTTTTAAAGATTTTATTTATTTATTCGACAGAGATAGAGACAGCCAGTGAGAAGGAACACAAGCAGGGGGAGTGGGAGAGGAAGAAGCAGGCTCATAGTGGAAGAGCCTGACGTGGGGCTCGATCCCATAACGCCGGGATCACGCCCTGAGCCAAAGGCAGACGCTTAACCGCTGTGCCACCCAGGCGCCCCTAAAAGTCCAAAATTAATACTCATTAGGCGTATCACAAAAAGTCCAGCAATTAGGTGGTGAATCTAAATAGTTGATTTGTTCATCCACTCAACATTTAAGACAAACTTTTTAAGAACTCCCTCTCACTAGTGAGTATGGATTTAAGGTTAAAAGCACAGCTTTCTAAGAAACCTACATCTCTTTGCATTCTATGTGACAACGTGGAGTCTGATTTTGTTTCCTTTTCCGCCAGGCTGGGTTTTCTTCTCTAATGCCATGACCATGTTCGAGTCTTGGGTCTTGGGCAGGGCCAAAGTGGCAGAGGAGTTAGGGAAAGGGGCCCATCAGATGTTGGCCTCTGCCATCCACCCAAGGTGCCCGTTGCCACTGTCAACACCATGGCTGCCTTTCTTCACAGCTGTCATGGTCCTGACACACCTTGCATTACCTTCTCTTGGGTCTTCTGGTAACATTACTTGGAAGCCTGCATTCTGCTGCCCTTTCTCTTTCTCCTGTCAAGCCAGGAAACCCCTGCCACCCTTTTAATATGGGGAAAGCTTTTCTTCCTTACGTTTCTAGTCAAGACACTCAGTCTACATCTCAAATCTTTACTCTTTTGCCTTTACTTCTTTGATGATAAAATAAAATAATATTTTAGAGGTGTGTGTTTTTCCACATGAGGTTCTGGAAATAGTATTTCCCCACAGGGTGAGAAAAGGTTTGTAAATAAGTCCTTACGACGTAATTGGGCTTTTAACAAAGGCGTGTATGCAGAGTTCCATAGAGGCAAAGAGGAGAGGGTGGGTTGGGAATGACATCATGGTGGGGCTGATATCTGATCTGGGCCTTGAGAGATGAGGAGAAGGCCAGGAGTACAGGGTGGGGAAGGGCAATCCAGAAAGGGGAAAATTTGAGCATGAGCAGAACACTGCTTAGGGGAAGATGGCCCTTGTGGCTAGAACAGCGGAGGCATGGGGAAGTGGGGGAGGGGGGGAATGGCTATGACACTCAGTTAGGGCCCTATTGGCTGGGCAGGGCCTCAGATGTCTCCTTAACAGGTTGGGCTTTATCCACGAGGCATCAGAAATCGTTACCCCACAAACACGTCCTGAGCACCCACTACAAAGGGGCACTGCTATGGGACCCGATAAAGATGAGGGCACAGCTTCTATCCTTATAAAGTTTAAATATTAGCAAGGTAGTAAGGCACAGTGTTAGTTATTTGGAGTGTATTTAACAAAATATACGACAATTATTTAACCATATATATAAGACAAACACACAAAAGACAGCAGTATAACAGAGACCTAAGTATACATCCCAACAAGTCAGGACTCTGACATGTCAGCTGACCGGGTCCTATGACCCCCAACGGTCAGATGTTTGAAACACCTCCAGTGATGGATTAAACATTTTCCTCTTCGCTTTCACATTGACCAATGCAGAGAGGGATAGAGCTGGGCAGAAATGGCTTTGGTTCTTTCTTTTGGCATGACACCAAGAGGGGGAAACCAGCATGAACAGAGCACAGGCTTTGGACTCAGACACGCTTGCATTATCATTCTGCCCCTTACTGCCACACATCCCCTCCCCCCAAATCTCATATTCCCTTATCAGCAAATGGGGCTCAAGATGCCTGCTTGCCAGATTGGTATGAGGAGGAAAAGTGCAAGATTAGTAGCTGCATGCGATATGGGGGTAATTGTTATAGCCACTCTGGCAGCAAAGTAAAGGCCTGGTGCAGGGATGGGGGAATGGGAAGGGAGAGAGAAGGGTGCTAATTTGGAGAATCACTAGGTGGCAAAAGTCACAAAACCTGACCACAGGGAGAGGGAGGAGTTAAAAACATTTTGAATCCCAGTGACGAGACAGGGTGATGCCTTTAAAAATAGCAACCCAGAGTAAATCCTGCCATCCTGTCTTCCTTTGTCCAGGAAGCTCCCCTTGGACGAACGCAAACACAGGACACAGAAGTGGGTTCGAAGCAGCTATTGTGGGATGCCAGGCCTGTGTGACAAAGCAACTCAGGGGGGGGTCTTTGCAGGGAGGCTGCTCTGTGCCTGCCTTTACTCTGGGGCTGCAGATGAGAATTCTGAGATAGCAGGAAGCCGGGTGTGGTGGGCGCTCAGGGATGATGGGCGTTTTTTGGGGAGGGGCACTTGGCAAGGAAAATGGAGGTCCCCTCAGGTGCAGGAGGGGAAGGAGAGGAGAAAGGCAGGATTCAGGATTGACCTTCCAATACAGGGATTGGGACATTCCATCAACAACCCCTCCTTTGTCCTCGGATCTTGCCTGATGGCCAGCCTGAGATTTGCTGGGAGATCACCTTTCAGGTGGGGAGGTCCTCCTGATGTTATCAGGAGAGGGCAAGAGCTTACCCTGAGTGATCTTATGCTAATGACCTCGCTTTGCAAAGGCAGTAGCTTGAAGTCAAATGGAGCCGTTTCTCGCCAGAGAACAGTCCGTGTGGGGCAGAGACATGGGGCGAACCAGGTCCCCTGTTAACCTGCAAGTCAGATGGTGAACTGCCCCGTAGATCCAGGCCGTCCACTAGGAATGTAATGGGAGCCACCTGTGGAATTTTAAATTTCCCCGTAGCCATCTTAAAAAAAACCCCAAGAAACAATGAATGATATGAATTTTAATAATATATTTTATTAAACCCAACATGTCCCAATATGATTTTTCCACATGGCCCACTAGCCACATTTCAAGAGCTCAATAGCCACATGCGGAAGGTAGCTACTGCATTGGACAGCAGACATCTACACAACTGGGATCAAAAAAGAATTTCGAACACCAAATGAGGGGCAAGAAGGAATTTGCAGTTGTAACTGGAAATGTCTGAACCAGTAGCTCCATTGCAACTGAAATTTAACAGCGTTTACCTGCATTTTACAGGCCAAGGCCACTAGAAGCCAAATTCTCTAAATTTCTTACATCCTCCTTTTCTTCTCTCTACTTCCTTGTACCCCAAAACCTGCTAGAAAGAAAACACCAAAGGAATGAGAAAAGAAGGACTTAGTCAAGTTTGTATCTCATTATCCAAGAGGGATCGTGGCAAACAGTTGAATCTAGGTAAATCTGACCAGCAGCCTGCACAAAATATTTTCTACATTCCATTACCTAGGGTGGCTGTCTGCAACCTTTGAATTCACTGGATATATTTTCTTGCTCTTTGGACTGTTGACGCTCTGGGGTTAGGGTTACATTTGGACGTGGCTGACCATTCTGTGTGAATTTACCTTGGATTGCCCTTCACTATGTCAGCAGATTAAGGGCAGACCTCAAGGTGACTAGTTATTTCCTGCCAGACATGATCTTCCCATGTGCACATCTTACCCCCGGTTCCTAGTACTATGCCTGGCTGATAACAGACATTGGGAAAAACTTTGTTGAATTAAATGAGATATCCAAGAGGTAAGCGCCTGGCCTTTGCCCCCTGTAAAAGTGGAGAAGCAAATGGATTTCGTTCCGACATAAAGCCGGCAGGGTGGCCTGGTCAGTCACTGGAAGAGATGGGTGTCACTGGTCAGCTGTTCATTTATTCTTCCAGCAAACAGAGCCTGAGCACCAAAGCCGTGCCTGGCATTACGTTCTGCACGTGGTCAGAACGATGAATCAGATAAGCCCCCACCCTCGTTCAAGAGAGAAGCAGATACAAATAAATCCGATCACTACGTGACACATGCCAAACTAGAAGTTTGTGCCAAGTGGCATGGGGATCTAGGAGAGGGCAAACTGAAGTCCGCTTGGGGAATCAGCGAATGTCTCGCAGAAGACATTGGGGCTGTGTCTTGAGAGGTGAGAGGGAGTTGGCTTGGAGACAAGGATGGGGTGGGTGCTGTGGACTTAAGCATGAGCTGGGCTGCTCTGAGGCAGGGAAGGGTGTGGGGAGGGGAAGGGAGGGGACGCAGGGAGATGCCGCTAGTGCGATGTGGCTCCGCCAGTGGCTCGCCAATCTTTTCCTCTCAAGGTGATGGGTATTAAAGAGGGCACATATTGCATGGTGCACTGGGTGTTATATGCAAATAATGAATCATGGAATGCTACATTAGAAACTAAGGATATACTATATGGTGACTAACATAACATAATACAAAATTATTATTAAAAAAAAAAGACTGTTATGCTTTTAACAGTTACCCAGGACCCCAAAGAGCTTTTGTTTATATGAGTTCTCTCTGTTGGGATTTCTGTATTAGAAATTTAAGGACATTTAAAAATATTTTTTTCTTAGCTTATTTAAAATGACAATTGTAAACTCATTACATGTTAGCATAAATATCACATTTTAAAAGAAATTACTGTATTTTCCCAAAGAAAAATAATTAAGCATCGCATTAGTGTTACCTTCTTGCACATCTCTTTAATGTCTCACGTAGCGGAGGGCAGCTGGGTCTCACATCTGCTTCGGTACTTGTCTGTGGTGGTGTGTTAAATCTGGCTTCATGCAGATACATCAATAAGCATTTGGAGGGAGGAGTATTTTAATAGTTTTTTTTTTATTGTGTGATTCTTTTCCTTTCATATTACACCCAAACTTGATAAGCTGCAGTTTCTTCAAGGTTGCTTGAATCTAAAATCATGTTCTTTGTTACATTAAAATCCATCGGTACCTGGCATCTAGATCTTGGTTGCTAATACCATTCTCTCATCAAAAGTCTCCTGGGAGAAATGGCTGATTCTAGTGGGACTGGGGCAGGAAGTATACACGATGAGCCTCAAAACACACACACACACACACACACACACTCACAATGATGGGAATATGTCAAAGGGACATAGGAGTCAACTGAGAAGGCAGGCCAAAGCTAGAAAAATTAAAGCAAAAGAATTAATAAAGAAGTATTGGATTATGACCCCAAGTATAAAATAAATATCATGAGTCCGTACTGATAGAGATGAATGAGTGAAGAAAGAAAGAAAGAAAAGATAAATCTCCCATGTGAAGAATTCCAACTAATTTATACTGTGCCCTCGAGGAGAGGAAGCTCAACTCCCCACTCCTCAAGCGTGGGCTGCAGGTAGTGATCTACTCTCAAGAGGACAGCAGGAGAAGGGAGGAAAAATTAACTTAATAGTGGAGGAACCTTTCAAACCCTCCCTCGGCCAGGTGACTGTAGCGAAACCAACAGTCATACATCAGGTCGACAGTATGTACCTTTGATGTGATGTGATGAAAACAGCACTTTACCCCTGTGGTCTTGTCCCTCAAACCATACCCCCGTCTAATCTAGAGAAAAAGATCAGACAAAGTCCAGTTCGAGGAACATTCTCCAATATACCTGACAAAGGTCGTCAAAAACAACGTAAGTCCAAGAAGTTGTCAGAGCAAGGGAAGCCTAAAGACACATGGCATGAAACACATTGTGGTATCCTGGATGGGAAAAAGGACAGGTAAAAACTAAGGAACCCCAATAAAGTGGGGGCTTGAGCTGACAATAACGTATCAACACTGGTTCATTCATCATCATAAATGTACCATGCTAATGCCAGAGTTAATAATGAGGGAATGAGGTTTGGGTTGTACGGGAATTCGCTGAACGGCATTGTTTTTCTCTAAAAGTTTCGTAAAAAATAAAGTTTATTTTAAAAAAGTCCAGTGGTCAGGCTTGCACTTTGAATAGGTTTTTTAATCCATACTTAATTTTGTGACATCATTCGTTGGGTCTTTGGGGAAATATCAATGCTCCATGTTGGGCAGACCTTCCCAACATGGACACATTTCATGGCACCATATCAAATGACGTATTTGCAAGCATCACCATTGAGCTCATCAGAAAAGTTCTGAAGTACTGGGGAGCTGTCAAGCTCACTAGCACATGTGAGTTTTCAAAATTCTAACTTTCTTTTGAATGTCGGAATTTAGTCCTTGGCAACACAAACTGTCAGCTTTGCCCCTTAAAATGATAGGTTTGGTTTGCTCATTTTGGAGAAAATGTCTAACAAACTTTAAATCTGCATAACCACGGGTGGCCCTTTTTTCTAGGAAAACTGGTCTTCTGCAAAAAGAGCAGTTGCTCAGCTCACAAGGTGACCATCACACAAGGGTGGCACGTGCCCTAAGCAGACTCCAGGAAGCAGAAGTGACCTGTGCATACTTCCCAGATCATCACACCAAATATCAGAAAGATGTGCACTCAAGGTTGACATTTAATAAAATTAATCATTTTTATTGGTTCATCTGTTACATTCTTGAGTGAAAGTGGCCTTTTTTTGAAATGGGAGGGTGTGGACGTGAAGAGTGTGCTAACTGCTGGCACAGTGCGGCGCTACTGTCTCCATCCGTACCAAGGTTCCGGCAGTTCACCAATCATCGCTTTGAAGAGTATTAAGCAGAGCAGAGGCAGGATAGGTTTTATACCAGGTCCTTCTGGCAGCAGTGGGAAGGACAGATTGGAGGGGAAGACACAAGAGACAGAGAGATGGGTTGTCCCCAGGGACTAGCACATGCTCTGCTCCTATCTGCTCTCTGGCCAGGATGCACCTGCCAGCCCCAGGTGGCACCTGCCTATGTGCCACTGTGGACACCTCTGTCAAGGGGTGCATGGATCAGCATAAAGCAACTTGTGGGTTCTTGCTCCGTGAGCCTCTAGCCCAAGGCCCTGGTCCGTCTTTCGCCAGATGGCGCGCTTCTAGGGCGTCGGGGCATCAGTGCAGTCCGAGGCTCTGCCGGCCTTCCCCGAACCTTTCTCCAGGTACTGCTTTGAAGCCCCAGCCCTGCATCCCTAATCGCAGTTGTTTTCCCCAGTGTCCACGCGAGGCGGAACGCTACTCTTCTCCCGTGTGTACCCTAACGCCGGAGTGATCTTTTTGAAGGTGAATTTGACACCGTTGCTACTTGAAGGATCTACAGCCTTGTCTCCCCCCTCCCCTTCCCCTGTACTCCAGCTCTAGTCCCCAGACCCCGCCAGACTCCCTCCAGCTTGTCACACTCTCTCCCACCTGTAGGTCTTTGCCCAGGTTATTCATTTTACAACACCCCAAACCCCTCCCACATGCACGCGCGCGTGCACGCACGCACACGCACATGCACGCTCACGCATACGCTGGGCTAACTTCCTCCAGCTTTCAGGTTAGGTACCACATCGTCCAGGCGGTACGGTGACCCCTCTGCCGGCGTCTGAGGCCTCCACCCTCCTGTTGGGCCCTCGGAGCTCCCCCTGGACTGTATCTCGGGCCCGCAGAGACTGTGCCCTGTCTTGTTCCTGCTGGTGTGCCGGCTCCTAGCCAGTGCCAGGCGCTTAAAGTGCTGCTGTCAGTAGGAGAGGGCTTGGCGTCTCTGTTCGGCCCTGCCCTGCCCTTGGCTCCACAGAGCTCATGGCCTGATTCCCTGCAGTCTCAGGTCAGAAAAGCAACCTCCGCGGACACAGACTGCTGTTCTCAGTGGGCAGAAGAGCGATGTGGTAAGGAGAATTGGGTTCTGGAGTCAGACACCCGGGGTTCAGGAGACCAGCTCTGTCTACATTATCACGTGACTTTGTGGAAGTTTCTGCACCTCCGTAGAATGGGGATAAACCTACCCCTACAGTGTTGCAAGAATTAAAGGAAGCCAGGCATATAAAGCACCGGGCACGTAATGACCATCCAAGAACATGCAGCTTTTAGCCTTTGATCTTAAATTACTTCTATTTTCCATTACCATGGTGTCCCCTTTGACCCTTTAGCACAGTGGATGCCAACTGCACCTGTCAGGTGCCTCCACATCCCCTAGTCCCGGAGATTTTAGGCTCCAGCTATTGGTGCTGCTGCCACCGACCCTGCAGCCTGGGTGCCATTGGTCCTAGAAACCTCTCAACTGAGTTGCAACTCTTGGCCCTTTGGGTCAGAAGCACGTGTGCTGACCTGGGACTGGGGCTGGCGGATGGAGGGCAGGAGTGGCAGGGCGAATGTCCCAACAGCATCTCTGTCTCAGGCAGACAGCCTGGGGGTATATGGGCTTCTGGGAGTGGGGCCCCAATCCTTCTGACATGGACTCTGCTTTATGGATGCAAAGCCAGGAGCTGCAGTGGCCCACCTGCCTGCTGACTGCAGCTCGTCTCAGATTGGATGACATCCCTGAACCTCCAAATGTTTAGACTGGGGGACGAGCAGGGAGAGGAAAGCGTCAGTGGGTAGCCCAGGTGAAGGCCTTTCTCCAAAAGAGAAGAATGGGTTTGGATTCCAGCCCAGCCCCCAGCCCCCAGGGCCCTCTCAGTTTCTTGACCTGGACCCCCTGGTGACCTGGCTGTGCCCTCTAGGTAAGCGAGTCTCTTCACCTCATCACCGTCTCCATTCACACTCATCCAGCAATTGAGGGCCTGCCTGCTCCCGTGAGGCAGGTGAAGCTTATTGTCAACACCCTTTCTGTATCCTTATCTCTGATTGCAGGAGAAAGACTTGTCTGCCATTCAAGGCGTTCAGCCAGCAGCCAGCAGAAGGGGGGGAGGTTATAGCCCTAGAGGCCTCCGGAGGCAAATGATCCAGAAACATGTTTACAGGGAGGTCTAAGACCTTGTGGCCAAAGCATGGAGGGGGACCAACGTGCATTTACATGAAGCTATAGTAGGTGACCAGCCACTGGCCAAGCACTGCTACACCTGTTCCTCACCACCACCCCCCTAACCGGGCCTGTTCCCCTTTAGAGTGGAGAAAGCAGATTCCCGGTGCTGGGTAGATTTGCCTTTGATCCTGAAGCTTGCAACCTGGACTGTGTCTCAGGATTTGCATCTCCAAAGACTTTAGGTAGAGATTTAAGGCCTACAAATACCAATGCCTGGGGCACAGTCTGTGCTGTCTTGCCTCCCTTCGTCCCATTCCCATCCGTTTCTTTCTGCCTCCCACCAGATATTTAATGAGTGAAGTGCCAGGCCTTGCGGCTCCTGAGCATATAATGGGAACAAAGACCACCGCTCTCAAGGACTTGAGCTGCAGAAGTTCTCCGTGTTGACAGGGAGCCCCTGGAGAATTCCATCTGGGGACTTCGTCCTTGTGTATCTGCAACTTTGTAAGTACGACTGTCTCCTTTTAGTCACTTCCTTGTGACCTAAATTAGTTGAGGCCAATAAGCTTTAAATTAAACACAGGCCATGTGATGGTATTTACAACTTACTTTGTTTGAAATAGTTCCGCGTAGATGGTGTGATACAACACTGTTGGCGTGCATTCTTCTAAGACTTTGCCCCTCAACAGCCACCCTCCTGGGAGCCATCCCTGTTGTCACATGTGGTTGTAGTTTATTCATTTCCACTGAAGAGGTGCAATATTGCAGTAGAAGAAAAGAGCACAATATTTTTTATCCGTTCTGTCGATGGACATTTAGCTGTGTCTGTTTGGGGACTATTATAAAGCAATGCTCTCATGAACATTTTTTGCATGTTTTTGGTGCATATCTGCAAGAGTGTTTTGCAAACTGTGAGTGCTGGTTCACTTCCTGATCAGCATTTGGGATAAAATAGAGTTGACTGTATTAGAACGTACCCCATATAGGAAAGATAAGTATTTGTTTGTTTGTTTGTTTAAAGTACAGGTATTGTTTACTAAAACACTTGTTTGAGTTTATCCACAGATCTCTCTCTATACACACCACGCACACCCCCCCCCACTCTGCACAGTACTTATGTTTTAGGGCCGTTGCTGTGATATGAGCAGCACCTCCTTGAATCACATGGCAGCAGGTTATATTCAAATGAGTGTGCATGAGTGTGTGTGAGTGTGCACACCTGCGGGTCCCAGTGTACAGTGTATTTTTTTACTATGGTTGAAACTCATGCAGTTCTTACTTTATTTCTTTAAACATATTTAGCATACTTATTTTATAATCTGTGCCTAATAATTCCAGCAGCTGAAATTTTGACAGGTCCTATTGACTATTGTTGTTCTTTCGCGCTCTCACTCATGGTGTTTTGTTTTCATGTGGATTTGTGTGCGCGTGTGTGTTAACTCTGAGCTCATATTTTTTAGAGCGTATCTGTGGGGATTATTTGAGGCCTGGGTTAAAGACAGGTACCTTCAGAGAGGATATAAATATTTTGCCACATGATAGGGTACACTACCAACCTGGCTTTACTTTCTAATTCAATTTCTGCCTAAAGATTTTTCAGACAATTCTGGTAGTACGAATCTGGACCTCAGACCCTCATGGGGGTTGGCTAATGGTTACAAAAATTGGGGGACAATTTTTCCTTTACCCACATCTCAGGCTTGAGAGCATGAATTTTTCTTCCTCTTCCCAGGTGGGGGGATTTCTAATTTACTTTTCTCTGAGGCTATAACCCTTTGGGTTTCCGGCTTCATTTAGAGTCTTCTGTTGGTCTTCCCAGCCTGTGTCCTGTTGGGTCGTCTGCTGTTCTCCATGTCTTGTGAAGTATGTAATCTGAAACTAGTGGTAAGCAGGGGTTAGGCAAATGTTTTCAGAGAGAACGTCAGCTTGTCTTTCTTCACATTTTCCCCTTGGGTTTCAACCTCTGAGGCATCCCTCCTTTACTGTATGTTCTTGAATGCACGTCAAGGTGTTTAAAAAAATAACATGCCATTTTGTTGTTGTTGTTGTTATTTTCCATGAGGAGGTTGTCCAGGTACACCACTCTCTTGGAGATGGAATTACCCTGTACACTCTTTTTATTTATTTATTTATTTATTTATTTATTTATTTATTTATTTATTTATNTCATTCCCCCTTCTGATTACCCCCCTTTTCTTTATCCCTTTCTTCCCCTACCGATCCTCCTAGTTCTTATGTTCCATAGATGAGAGAAATCATATGATAATTGTCTTTCTCTGCTTGACTTATTTCACTTAGCATTATCTCCTCCAGTGCCGTCCATGTTGCAGCAAATGTTGAGAATTCGTTCTTTCTGATAGCTGAGTAATATTCCATTGTATATATGGACCACAGCTTCTTAATCCAGTCATCTGTTGAAGGGCATCTCGGCTCCTTCCACGATTTAGCTATTGTGGACAATGCTGCTATGAACATTGGGGTGCATATGGCCCTTCTCTTCACTACGTCTGTATCTTTGGGGTAAATACCCAGTAGTGCAATGGCTGGGTCATAGGGTAGCTCAATTTTTAACTTTTTAAGAGACCTCCAAACTGTTTTCCCAAGTGGCTATACCAACTTGCATTAGTGAGAGTCATAGAGAACCCCATAAGAAAATGATCTCCATGGCTCCCCCAGGACCTGTGCCCAGTCCCTACAATTTTACACCCAGAATCCCCCATGGGATTTTCTTCCTTGTCTGACTGGAAGAGATAGTTGCTTGGGATGCTCTGGCTACTGGAAGGACACACACCTCCCTCTCTACCTCTTTCCAGTCTGTGTGAACCATACTCTGACTGGAGTGGTGAGAAGCTGTAACATGTGCTCTTATTTCACTCATTTCCAGTGGTCCATATTCTTTCCGTAAAAAAACACTCGTTTAGAGAAAAAGAACCATTTCTTAGTTTCACACTTGGAATGGTATAAAA
Source organism: Ailuropoda melanoleuca (assembly GCF_002007445.2). Taxonomy (NCBI): domain Eukaryota; kingdom Metazoa; phylum Chordata; class Mammalia; order Carnivora; family Ursidae; genus Ailuropoda; species Ailuropoda melanoleuca. The sequence goes on from NC_048225.1 coordinate 120,586,507, forward strand.
ATAAGTATTTAGTTGGAGATCCCCTTACATTCCCATAAATATATTTTAGTCCCATTTGCCATATGCTGCCCTTGACTTTCCCCTGCCCGATTCATCACACACACACACACACACACACACCCCTCCAAAGGAAATCAATAACACATGGGCCTTAGGATCAGGGAGGGATTGGCAAATACCATGAATACGTTGAGCAGCATAACACCCAAAGAAGAAGTCGTGGGGTCTGGACGTTAGGCATTCTGATGGCTGAGCATGTCCTGTGGGGGCTGCTATGTGTGGTGCTGGGAGGATGCAAGGGGAATCACCTCCAACCTTGTAGTATGATTGGGAAGTTCAACACCGACATGACATTTCTGCACAAAATAGATTTAAATAAGTTCTAGAAAAGAGATTCAAGCAAGTTTTTATGAGATGTGATGGGGGAGAATTAATTCCAACTGAGAGCATGACAGCTTAGCTAGGTTTTAAATGATGAACTTCAACAAGCAAAAGTTAGGGAAGCACATTTGGGCCAGAGGAACAGTTTGGGCAAAAGCAGGGAGTGCTGGAGATGCTCAAGTTGAGGGGGCGTGGAGACTGAGTGTGGGGTGTATTGAGTGCAGGGGCAAGAGGTGGTGGACTTAGGGCTCGGCTCCTCATGCATAGTGTTACTGTGAGTCTTCAGGGAAGTTTCTGTAGCAAGCAAGACACTCAAAAGTATGAACACCATCTACTGTGCAGCCCTTACTTTTAAAAGAAGATGAGGGGCGCCTGGGTGGCTCAGTTGATTGAGCGCCTGACTCTTGGTTTCAGCTCAGGTCATGATCTCTTAGGTCGTGAGATTGAGCCCTGCACCCCTGGTTCAGTGGGGAGTCTGCTGGAGATCCTGTCCTTCTGCCCCCCCCCCCAAAATAAATAAATAAATCTTAAAAAAAAATAAAATGAAACCAAGATCCAGAGAGGTTGTGACTTGCCCAAAGCCATGTGGTCAGTCAGAGGCAAGCATTTCACTATATTGTTACTGTTATTTCACACCCACCCACACCAGTTCCTTCTTCAGAACAGTTGTGCTTCCTTCTGTCGACTCACACACACACCTGCTCAAACATGTTGACCAACAGACGAATAATTGGTTGGTTGTTTGGCCTGGCCAACTGTATTATAGGCAGCACTTACGGCTTTTCTTAACTGTCTCTCCTCTTTATTCCTGTTATGAATTCCTTTCAAGAATTTGGACAGAGTGACCCCTGGGTGGCTCAGTCGGTTAAGCATCCAACTCTTTTTTTTTTTTTTTTAAGATTTTATTTATTTATTCGACAGAGATAGAGACAGCCAGCGAGAGAGGGAACACAAGCAGGGGGAGTGGGAGAGGAAGAAGCAGGCTCACAGCAGAAGAGCCTGATGTGGGGCTCGATCCCATAACGCCGGGATCATGCCCTGAGCCGAAGGCAGACGCTTAACTGCTGTGCCACCCAGGCGCCCCAAGCATCCAACTCTTGATTTCAGCTCAGGCCATCATCTTGGGGTTGTGAGACCGAGCCCTGCCTCAGGCTCCATGCTTATTGGGGAGTTTGTTGGAGAGTCTCTCTCTCTCCCTCTGCCCCTCTTCTCACTCATTCTCTCTTTCTCTAAAAATAATAAGTCAATCAATCTTTAAAGCATTTGAACAGAGAGCCAGACCACAAGCACACTGTATTAGTTTCCTGTTGCTGCTGTAACAAATTTCCACAAATGTAGTGGCTTAAAACAACACAAGTTTATTCTGCAATAGTCCTGGGTGTCAGAAGTCAGAAATGAGTCTTACAGGGCTAAAATAAAGGTGTCAGTGGGGATGGTTTCTTTTGGAGGCTCCAGGAGAGAATCGACCCTTGCCTCAATCCACCTTCTAGCATTCTGTGGCATTTCCTGGCTCATCATTTCACCGCAGCCCCTAGCTTTGGTCATCACATCGACTTTGATGATCAAACTTCTCTTTGCTCCCCCTTGTGAGAACACTTGCAATTACATTTAGGACCCACCTGGTTATACCAGATAACGTCGCCAGCTCACTACCCTGAACTTAATCAAAGTCCCTTTTGCCATACATGGTAATGTTCACAGGTTCCAGGTATTGGGACGGGATATCTTTGGGGGCCGTTATTCAGCCTGTTGTTTTCTCCAAAGTGCCTTCTACCTTGGTGTGTCATCTCCTCCTGGGCACAGTGTCTCCATGCATCATCTCCTTGCAGCCCCTGCTCACTTCATACATGAAGAGAAGCTGGCCCATACATGGCTTGCTCATTGTCACACCATGAAGCCAGGAATCCTATAGCTGAGTCTAGGCTCTTTCCTTTATGCTTTAGTGAGCAAATAGGTTTATAGCTGGGGTCCTCTCCTCATAGTAGAGCTGTGGCATGATGGGCTCAGTGATCAAATATTGGGGATTCTCAGAAAGAAAAAATATCCCACGTTCTTAGATCTCAGCTCTTTGGAAAGATTAAGCAAGAGTGATTCTGAGATTCCTTAGTCCTTTTACTCCTGCATATGGGAGAGAGGTTGAGTTTCCTAATGTTCTCAAGATCTAATCCTTGAGCTTCCCATGTACGCGGTGCTAGGTCAAGGAAGTTTGGTTGTATAAGTAGAATATGATTTGCTGAGAAAATCAAGTGTCTAAGGGTTATTGTTTCCCAGAAAAGAAAAAAACAACTTCCCAAAGTAAGTATGCTCAGATTAATGTGATTTAGGCCTCAGATGATGGACTCTTTTGTCTGTTCTGTGCATCTTACACCACCCACTAATTGAGAGTGGGTTCGACCAGAAGCTGGAGTAGAGTATACATAGTAATTGGTATATGTCTGCCTCCTATTTGACCCAGATAGTGGGCTAAAATGCCAAAGGTTGGTTAGGAACATTCCCGAATGGGCTTACCGTATCAGCCAGTGCATGTTTAAGTTGAGTCGATTAGTACTGATACAGCCACAGACAACTGGTTGATTGTTTCCGTCAATAAGAAACAAAATGAAGTCAAACTGATTTACATGAACTCAGTAGGAAGCCCATCAAACATCTGGGTACCAAGCAGGGCACTGCTTTGATTTTATTTCTCACTTTCATCCATTAGTTTGGTGTCATGTTGGCTCAACTATAGTAAGGCTCTGAGCTATTTATTGGTATTTTACCACATTCCCAGTTCGCCAAATAGTCACACAATCTTTCGCTTTTCCATCTGAACATGACGGGGCATCAGCGTGCGGGGCAGAGCACTGACTGGGTTAAGGGTATAGGCTCTGCAGTCCGTCTCTGCTGGGTCCAATCCCACCTCTATTCTTCAGTGTTAACGGACTGTGTGGCCCTCAGGGAGTTACTTTATGTCTCTGAGTCTCAGTTTTGTTTTGTTTTAAGATTTATTTTATTTATTTTCAGGGGGGGGAGGGACAGAGAGGGAGAGAGAGAATCTCAAGCAGCCTTCCCGTTGAGCGTGGAGCCCCATGCAGGGGCTTGATCCCACCACCCTGACATCATGACCTGAGCCGAGACGAAGGGTCAGATGCTTAACCGACTGAGCCACTCAGGTACTCTGGGTCTTGGTTTTCACATCTGTAAAATGGGTAATAGCAGTAGTACTGTGCCCACCTCAGAGTTTTCATGAATGTTGAAAGTGATAATCCATACAAGGTGCTTCAAGTAGTGCAGGGAACATAAATAAAAAACACCTTCCAAAGAGTTAGTCGTTAACTTTAAATGTGTATAGATCTGAAGCAGTGAGGAAAATGAGTTACTCATAACGGTCAATAGGGAATAAACAGGTGGTTCTTAGGGTTACTTAGGTTGGTTACATGAGAGATTTCTAGTCATTATTATTGGTGATGTAACTGTTTTCCCATTGGTTTCGGTGCCTCAGCTCTGAGCACGTCCCAATATACCCCACACAAGATATGTCTTATACCCACTATCACGATAGGTAGTTCCAAATTAATCTATTGGACAAACTTTGAAATTTTACCTCTTCCAAACCCTGGTAAGTGTACTGCATGTTATCTGAACTTTAGCAATTATTTGTGGGTTAGGGAAACAAGGGAAATCTGAGGATCAGGAAAAAAAAAAAAAACCTTTTCACTAGGAAAGTTTTCTGATCTTCTCATCTCAACAATGCATTCCTGGCGGGTAGCTTGGTGGTTGTTCACATTTACATCCATAAGGTGCAGCACATCCAGTCAGTCCGTAGCTCAACGTGGGTTTCCCAGACGCAGAGCTGAGTCAAAGATTTAACAGAGGAGAAGGGCCCTGGGAGCAGGGGTGAAGCACAGCAGAGCAAAGTGTGGGAGGGGTGAGCTGCTCACCAAGGCAGGTGACTGCTTGCCCCCGCCCCAGTGCCAGGCCGTCTGAGGAGTTCTATGAGGTGCTTCTCAAGACCATCCATGTGGGATGCAGGGAGTGAAGGGGAAACATGTCCCCACTCTCTTCTTTCTACTACTGACCAAAACTTTGCCCCAGGTGTATTAACTCTCTTGCGTTTCTGGGTTGTGCAGGTTAGGGCTCCAGGTGGGTTTCTGAGGTGTCGCAAGGCAGAGTGTTGACAGAGAAGGCCAGAATGGGAGGTGAGGGGTGAAAGTTTGAGGCGAGGGATGTCCAGTCAGACCGATGTGAAGCCAGTGGCAGCAGTGAGGCCAGAGGATTGAAAGAGACACAAAAGTGGGGTCAATGGAGGGCATTCAACACACCTGCCAATAGATGTTTTTATTGTCCCCAGGACATGATATGCCTAGGTTAAAAGACTGAAATGATTTCTTTTTTCTTTTTTTTTTTTTTTAAAGATTTTTTATTTATTTGACAGAGATAGAGACAGCCAGCGAAAGAGGGAACACAAGCAGGGGGAGTGGGAGAGGAAGAAGCAGGCCCATAGCAGAAGAGCCCGATGTGGGGCTCGATCCCAGAACGCTGGGATCACGCCCTGAGCCAAAGGCAGACGCTTAACCGCTGTGCCACCCAGGCGCCCCTGAAATGATTTCTTTTCAACCAGTTATTTTGACACCACGTAGTAGGACTTTGAGGAAAGGTTTGCAAGTACAGGTTGATAGATTTGTACATTTTTTTTACTGGTGGACTTAATGCTGAAATTAAACCAGACTCCTGTGGGCGGTCTTTGCCTCCATTGTCCAGTTCATACGCCTGTTATACTAAGTAGCTACACGCAGTCCAGTGCCAGCTGATTTCAGCTTTGTTTCCAGCTGGGCTCATATTAGCACCCTTTTTCTGATGGGGCCCAGATCCCCACATTCCCATTCCAGTATACTGTGCCCAGGGCCTCTGGGTCGTGCTTGATGGACAGTTGTGAGTGCGCCACCCCCCACCCCATCTGGTAGGTTGCTGGGCTCCATCCAGACCCCATCCCCCACGCAGAGCACACTCTGCTCTCATGACACCGCACTGTGCCCGCCTCTCGTGATGGAGAATGATGTGCCCAGCATGGCCCTCTGCTCCAGGTGCTCACACACATGACATTCCTCCCCACCTCCGTACCACTCTACAACTGTGCTGCCCTCCACCTGGAACGCTCTTCCCATACTCTCTACTGTGCTTCATGAACCAGCTACACACTCTGACTTGTCACGATGCTGTCCTACACCAACCCATCACACATTGATCCCCCCTTTTCTCTGTATTCTAGGGGTACTTGATATCTGCTAAGTCTTCATTTATACCACATCGGAGGAATCACCAATCCAAGGGTGTGCTGGTTAACACGCTGTCCCATTCAAAAACAAAAACCTGATTTGTAGTGTTTGCCAATTTCCATTAGGTAAATTACTCCCATCATGGCCTATTTCAAGCTGCTAACAGTTTAACAACCAGCTAGCAAAATCCATGACTGTTTCACAATGGGCTCTCCACAGAGGACATCACTGATTTATTTCTCTTTTAGAGGTGAACACTAATATTTTTTTTAACTGTTAATTCTAGCTATGGTGCTTAGTAAACTGTGCTGTGGCATTTGCTTGCTGGCATAGCTCCCTGCTGAGCAGCAGAGCATACAGGAAGGACGCAGACTCTGGAACCAGGTAGCCTCGGTTCGTAATCCTGGCCCTTGCACTTGCTGGCTGTGTGATCGTGCTCAAGTTGTTTACCTTTCTTTGTCTCGGTTTTTCAATCTATAAATGGGTATATTCATTTTCTATTGCTGTACAACAAATCACCACAAGCCGTGCAGCTTAAACCAACCCCAGTTTATTAGCTTATGAGGTGCTTCTCAAGACCATCCATGTGGGATACGGGGAGTGAAGGGGAAACATGTCCCCACTCTCTTCTTTCTACTACTGACCAAACTATAGGTCAGAAGTCTGAACACGGCATGACTGTCGTCTCTGCACATGGTCTCATCAGGCTGAAATCAAGGAGCTGGCTGGGCTGTGTTCTCATCTGGAGGCTTGCCTAAGGAAGAATCAGCTTCCAGACTCATTCACGTTGTGGCAGAATCCAAATCCTTGAGGCTGTGGGGCTGAGGTGCTTGCCTTCCTCCTGGCTGTTGACCAGAAGTTAATCTCAGCTTCTAGATGCTGTTCACCGTCCCTCGCCGAGTGGTCTTCTCCACTCCTAACACCAGAAATGGAGACTCTCCCCGTCATCAAGTCTTTGCTGCCTTGACTCTCCTCAGGAAGTGCCCCGTCTCTCTAAGGTCTCGCCTGATAGGTCAGCTCATGCAGTAGAATCTCCCTTTCTTAAGGTCAGCTGATTAGGGACCTCGTTTTGTTTAGTTTTGTTTGATATTTGACATAAGTTTATTTTGGTCTGAGAACAAATTTGTTTTGGTTTACAAAATTTCACTTAATGTAGTTTAGCTAGGCAGAATAAAAGTTTTATTCTGTGGTTTCAGATGCTTTTTGGTCACGCAAAAATGGCAATAGCTAAACTAAACCGAGCTAAGTTTCACACGGTGGAAGATTGCTGACACTGAGTCCTTACTGTCCCTTGACACCAAAAAATATTTATGTTGGAAAATAGTCTGTTGCACACTTTCCAGAGCATTTTTTCTGAATTAAATATCTTTAAATTTAAAAAAATGCCTATGTTTGAGGTATATAGCATAGTGATTTGGTATACATATACATGATTATGTCGTATAAGTATAAACACATAATATAAATATAAATGATGACTTCAGTCAAGCTAATTTATACATCATCTCCTCACATAGTTACCATTTTATTGTGTGTGTGATGAGAGCACCTGAAATCTACTCTCTTAGTATGTTTCCGGTATTCCATAAGTATTAACTATGGTCATCATGCTGTACGTTAGAACTGTAGACTTATACTACGCCCTATCCCTGGTAACTCCTGTTCTACTCTCTGGTTCTGTGACTTCGACTTTTTTTTTTTTTTTTTTTAAGATCCCAGGTATGTGTCTGTTAGGTCCATTTGGTCTCTAGTGTTGTTCAGCTACACTGTGTTCTTCCTGATTTTCTGTCTGGATGATCTATCCATTGTTCAAAGTGGAGTATTGAAGTCCTGTACTGCTATTTCTTCCTTCAGTCCTGTTAATATTTCCTTTTCATACTTAGATACTCCGATGTTGGGTACATATATGTTCTCTTGATGAGTCGACCCCTTTATCATTATATGTGACTTTCTTGATCTCTTGTTACAGCTTTTGACTTGACATCTGTTTTGTCTTATTTGTTATAAGGATATTTACCACTGTTCTCTTTTAACTGTGATTTGCATGGAATATCCTTTTGCTTCCCTGCACTTTTAGCCTGTGAGTGTCCTCACTGCTGGAGTGAGTCTCTTGTAGGCAGCATGTGGTTGGGCCTTGGTTTTATTTTTTAATGCATTCAGCCACTCTGATCTTTTGACTGGAGAATTCAATCCATTTACATTTAATATCATTATCAATGGGTAAGGATTGACTATTGCCATTTTGTTAATTTTTTTCTGACTGTTTCGTAGTTTCTTTGTTCTTTTCCTTCTTTTGTCTTCCTTTGATTGTTTTCTCATCTTTTGTGTATATTCTGTAAGTATTTGTGGTTACCATGAGTTTTATACAAAACATCTTATAATGGCCAATTTTAAGCTGATAACAACTTCATTTCAAATGCATACAAAAACTCTACACTTTAACTTCTTATCCACCTACATTTTGTTATCGATGTCACAATTTAAATTTTATTTTTAATTTTTTTAAAATTCCAGTATGATTAATGTACATTGTTATATTAGTGATTCAGCAAGTCTACACATTACTCAGTGCTCCTCAAGATAACTGTACATATAAAAAATTTTTATTTTAATTCCGGTTAGTTAACATGCAGTGTTATAGTAGCTTCAGGTGTACCATATAGTGATTCAACACTTCCGTACATCACCTGTGCTCATCACAACAAGTGTGCTCCTTAATCCTCATAACCTACTTCCTCCATCCCTCCTCCCCCTTCCCCTCTGGTAACCATGGTGTGTTCTCTATAATTAGGAGTCTGTTTCTCGATTTGTCTCTCTCTCTCTCTCTCTTTTTTCCCTTTGCTTGTTTTTTTTGTTTCTTAAATTCCACATATGAGTGAAATCATATGGTATTTGTCTTTCTCTGACTGACTTATTTCATTTAGCATAATACCCTCGAGGTCCACTCATGTTGTTGCAAATGATAAAATTTCATTCTTTTTAACAGCTGAGCGATATTCCATTGTGTACATACATATATATGTGTACACACACACACACACACACACACCACTTCTTATTTATCCATTCATCTATTGATGGACATTTGGGATGCTTCCATAGTTTGGCTATTATAAATAATGGTGCGGTAAACAGAAGTGCATATATCTCTTTGAGTTATTGTTTTCATATTCTTTGGGTAAATACCCAGAAGTGGAATTACTGGATCATATGGTAATTCTATTTTTAATTTTTTGAAGAAATTTCATACTGTTTTCCATAGTGGTTGCATCAGTTTGAATTCCCACCAACAATGCACAAGAGCTCTTTTTTTCCACATCCTTGCCAACACTTGTTGTTTCTTGTGTTTTTTATTTTAGCCATTCAGACAGGGATGAGGTGATTTCTCATTGTGGTTTTGATTTGCATTTCCTTGGTGATGAGTGATGTGGAGCATCTTTTCATGTGTCTGTTAGCCACCTGTATGTCTTCTTTGGAACAATGTCTGTTCATGTCTTCTGCCCATTTTTAAATTGGATTATCTGGGCTTTTGTGTGTGTGTGTGTGTGTGTGTGTGTGTTTTGAGTTGTGTAAGTTCTTTATATAGTTTGGATACTATCCCTTTATTAAATATGTCATTTGCAAATATCTTCTCCCACTCAGTAGGTTGTCTTTTAGTTTTGTTGACTGTTTCCTTTGCTGTGCAGAAGCTTTTTATTTTGATGTAGTCCCAATAGTTTATTTTTGCTTTTATTTCCCTTGCCTCAGGAGACATATCTAGAAAACTGTTGCTATAGCCGATGTCAAAGAAATTACCGCCTGTGCTCTCTTCTAGCAATTTTATGGTTTCAGGTCTCACCTTTAGGTCTTTGATCCATTTTGAATTTATATTTGTTTATGTTGTAAGACAGTGCTCCAGTTTCATTGTTTTGCATGTGGCTGTCCAGTTTTCCTAACACCATTTGTAGAAGAGACTGTCTTTTTCCCATTACATGTTCTTTCCTGCTTTGTCAAAGGTTCATTGACCATGTAGTTGTGGGTTTATTTCTGGGTTTTCTGTCCTGTTCTATCGATCTTTGTGTCTATTTTTGGGACAGTACCGTACTGTTTTAATTACTGCCACTTTGTAATATACCTTGAAGTCTAGAATTGTGATACTACCAGTTTTGTTTTTCTTTTTAGAGATTGCTTTGGCTCTTAGGGCTCTTTTGTGATTCCATACAAGTTTTAGGATTATTTTTTCTAGTTCTGTGAAAAATGCTGTACAGTTGAAATGTTTTATATATGGCATATCCAATAACAAATTATTGGAGCTAGAGTTATTTTTAATATTTATGTCTTTAACTTTTATGCTAGTATTACAAGTGCTTTACATAACACCATTACAGTATTAGACTATTCTGAATTTGGTTATATTCTTACCTTTACAGTGAATTTTATACTTTCACATATAGGCAGGCTTCCTGATAGAGTTCTCAAATGGGCCATTCTGGAGCCTGGGTCCAGCGGGATCCTGGGTCTGTGGGGCCATCTAGGGCTCAGTGATCCCTGGGGTGGGCCTGGTGACTGGGTCATGGAGGCAGGCCTGCAGCCTGGATCCCAAGTTGATGTGGGCTGGTCTGAAGCCTGCTACCACGGTAGCCAACCTGGGGAAACTTGAGGGAAACTTGAGCCCAGTCTGCACGAGCTGGCCTGGTGCTGGGGTGGGGTTGGCATCTGGGTCCGTGGAGACAGGCCTGGTCCTGAGTCTGTGGGGGCTGGCTTGACACCAGGGTCCACTGGGAGCATGCCTGATGCCTTGGTCTATGGAAGCAGTCCTGCTGGTGGGACTGCAGTCTTTTTGGCTTGAAGCCTGGTTCTGCAGGGGTGGGCTTGTAGCTGGGGTTCACAAGGGCTGGCCTGCTGCTGGACCAGTCCTGGAGTCTGAGTCCATGGGGGCCAGCTTGGCCTCAAAGTCTACTTGGGCAGGCCCAGACCCCAGTTCCCAAGGCTCCAGGGGCTGGTCTGAAACAGGTAGAGACCTAGAGCCTGTGGCTACAGGGATGGGTCTGGTGCTGGGGTGGGTCAGGAGCCCAGAGCTGTGGAGCCAGACTGGTATGAGGGCCAACCTAGAGCCTCCACGACCCAGTCGCCAGGCCTACCCAGTGGTCACTGGTGCCTAGTTGGCCCCGCAGACCACAGTGAAGTTGGGTGTTCATTTCACTCTCCTTCCCCCATGAGGAGGGTGTCTCGCTATGAGCTGCCAGTGTTTGGGTGGGTGGGGGGAGTGATGGAGGGAATGTGATACTGTCTTCCTGACCTCTTGAATGTCTTTCTTATGTATGTGCTCCCCCCAGGTGCTGTAACCTCTCACCTGGAGTACTTTGCTCTTGTGAAGAACAGTGTTCAATCTGATGTTTCTGTGAGGAGATGAGAACTGGAAATTCCTACATCTCCATTTTGCTGACATCACTCCTCCTGGTTAGGGACTTCAAATCCCCTTTACCATATAATTTAATCATGGAAGCGACATCTCATCAAATTCACAGGTTCCGCCCACATTCAACCCCAGAGCAGCACATAGGCAACAGTCACTGGGGGTTGCCTTTGAATTCTGCCTCCCACAAAGGGGCTAATAATAGTATTTACCACAAAGGGTTGTAAGTTATATATGAAAAGCATTCAGAACAGTTCTTGGCACATAGTAAGTGCTCAATAAACATTAGCCAAAAACATTATTAAATGAGAGGTTTTTCAAAAACAAAAACAAAAAAAGAGTTCTTGGATTATTTACCTTGGCTCCAGAGCCAAGTATCACTGGGAACTCAATAGATGTTTGCTAAGTGAATGCATAAATCTGTCTCATGCAGATATATAAAATAGCATTTCACCTAAATAAGCAACTTCAGCAGTCTGGTCATCTAGTCCCACATCTACATTTTCAACAATGTTGAGGTCCAGGTTGGTGGAATGACCACAAAGATCACCACTAGGGACAGAAGGGCCACCAGATAACAAGCCTCCAGATTCTCAGGTATCTCACTGCAGTCCACTGTGCTGCAGACAGTGACCCAGTCCCACCTTCTCAGCTGTTTTATCCAGCTGCCTCTGGACAAGGGCAAGAGTTCCCATTTAGCGTCTCCTGATGGCGCCCAGAGGGGTGCTTGGCAAACAAAGCGTGGGTGGATTAAATTATACTCTATGTGGCATCATGCAAGTCATCTGACTTCCTAACCAGTTATGGTACCAAGGGCCTTCTCTCCCTCTCCTTCCTTATAAGCCAGATGCCCACTGTGATCATTCTTCGGGAAACAGATGGTTTTAAGAGTAGCTAGGCCCTTACCCACCTTCCAGAACAGGGTTGCATGGGTTATGTTTTTGTGCAACATCAGGTCCAGAGATATTACTAAGAATTTTTCTTGAAGAATATTGGTCACTCACACCTCCCTTCTCCCCCAATTCTCTTCTCTGATTTGTTGTATTCCATAATTCTTTTCATCATCTCAGATGCTATGTATTTTAATTTTTTGTTTTGCTTGCAGTGTCTCCCCCGTTATGATGTCAGCTTGCTGTGGGAGGGCATTCCTCTGCATTGCATTCCCTGTCCAATCCCCACTGCTGGAACAGTGCCTGGGACAAAGTCGGTGCTCAATAAATACTTTTTGAATGGAGAATGAAATGGGTTTGGGGAAAGCTGGGTTGAGAGCTTTAAATTGGGTTCTTCCCTTTAGAATCTCTCCTGGCCTTTCTTCTAAGAATATGTGTCAAGACTCTTCTAGATGAAATGCGCTGTCCTGCAGCATTTCCCATGAATAATGACGAACACATCAGGGAACGCTGCTCTCCATAGCACAGGTCATGAGGCACTCATATTTTCTCTTTATTTTTTCAATGAGGAGCCTGAGGCCCAGGAGCGTTCCATAGCTCATTCTTTGGGCTGGAACCTCAACTCTGCTGACATTCAGACCACTGCTCTTTCAACTGTGTGCTTCCTGAGGCATCATTCAATTCATTTTTCTGCCACATAATAGCTAACGTTTTAAACCATTACCTTGGTCCAAAAATCTTTTATCAGGTGGAAGCATGAAACTTGATAGAACAGTTCCCAACTATAAGAAAGCACATAAGATACTTACCTGGACATATAGATCAAATCTCAGTGTTAAAAAAAAATGCCATTAGTCCTCTAAATTCCTTCCCCATAATGGAATTTAATTATGATGATCGTCTCTTTTAGTTGTGTTTTCAGGAATTTAAAAAGGACATATCAGGCATCTAACCTCTCTGATGAGTTTGAAAAGAAGAGAAAATGTAACGCGTACAGGAAGGAAAAGAGAGAGCTCCCTCTCTTTCTCTCCCTCTATTTGTGTCTCTGTCTATTTCTGATTTTTTCTCTCATACACATACCCAGACAAACACTTGCTTTACTCTTTTTTGCCGGTAGATTCTGGGACTCTTGTAGGTCCTTTGTTAGGTGATGAGAACTTTTTGGAAGGATTGAAGGCAGTTGGAGGGTCAGACAGCATGGTGCAGCGTAAAGAGAGCTGAGCCTGGAAGCATCGAACTTGGGTTTCCTTTTGTCTCCATCATGAACCACCTGTGAGCATCCAGGCCAGTCACGTCTTTGGGGCTCAACGGTCGGGGGTAAAAGATTGTCTTACTGCTATGAATAGTTAATAAGGGCTGATGAGTGCCTTCCTACTTTTTGTTGCAATGGTCAGTCTGTGTACTAAGCTTAACCCGGAGGACAATCGCTCTCAAGCTTTTGAGGCCGTGAGAAGCACCTGGAGTGCTTGGCAGACATTGAATTCCAGGCCATACTCCCAGAGATCCCTCTTGAGGAGTCTGGGACAGGGCCCAAGAATCTGCAGTTTTAGCATCCACTCCTGGAGCTTCTGCTGCACGCAGCTGGACTGAACACTGCATTCTTGGAAGCATTGTTCTGAAGTTATGTGATTTCCACTTAACTTTGGCAAATTGATCAGAAAAAGCATATGTATGCTCAAGACCAGGATGCCATGTTGCAGTCTTATTACAACTTAATGTAGAGGAAGATTAAAATCAAGGAAAATGAAAATGGAAAAAAAAAAAAGATTGGCTAATGGGACAGGTTAATAATCTCCAGTCTGTAAAGTTAAGCAATGCCCGTGGGTTCACGGGGTGTTTTTTTAAAGGCCTAGATAGAGATGGGGGAAAGGAGAAAGGTTTTGGTACAACACAACCATACTGGTGAGGCTACACTTAATTTTCACAACTCCTTTCTGGATTGATATAACTTACTATTTTCCAAAGGAGGAAAATAAGACTAGTGAATTGTCCAAAGTCACATAGCTACTAAGCAATCGAGGCTAGATTTTAAGCCAGACCTTCTAGCTTCAAAGCTTTTATGCTATTTACTGTATACCACACTGCCCCTGTGTTACAGGATGCCTATGAACATATATATGGATGTTTCTTCAGGCTTGGGGTAGGTGGAGTAGAGAGAAAAACAGAGAAGAAATTGAATGAAGGAAGAGAAATAAGGAGGTAGAAAATGCAGAAAAAAAATAGTACCCATGGTGAAGAGCATCATGGGAGGACTGATATTTAACATGGGTACTGCTTGGGACAGGGGCAAAAACACTTGGAAAAATCGAGGTGAAACTGACAATGACTTTGGGGCTTGAAATTCTCTTTAGAGTACTCCCAACCTCTCTGACTCAGGGAGCAAATCCGAAGGCCAGGAGTGGGTTATATCAACTGATATAAAGTGTCAAATGACGGATACGGTTCAAAGCGCAGATTGCCAGGGATGTGTGTATTTTAACAGGAAAGGAATATTTAGTTAAAGGAATGCATGTCTAATTGTGGAATTTCGGACCACAGTTGACAATTAGGAAAGCGTCAAGTGGCCTCCCCATTGCATCCAAAAAAATGAAAACAAAAAACATAAGAGACTTCCTGCTCTGCTTCTGGCTACTACAGAGGTGAGTGGGACATTATACAAGTACAGGTTAGATTTCCAGAAAAAAAGTTGATTTGTGGGCTCCATCCTGAGTCTTAGAGGTGTATTTAGAGGTTGAAAGAAGGCTAACCTCAGGCCATTGTCTTCTGACTAATGACCCATTGCTTTCCTCTGCTTCCATTCCTGTGCTCTCATGGCAGGCAGAGTCCTTCTTCCTGTTCCGAGCAGCCCCAGGGCTGGCCGTTGAGTGAACACACCTTTATAGCCACCTGCAACTCCTTTATGTGCAGCCATCCGGCACTCAGGGGTCCTGTGTTATCAGAGCAGCTGTCCCTGACCTGTACAAGATTCCTTCATTTAGTCCAACAACCCTGCAGACTGTCTGGGGTCTGGGGTCAGTGACTCCGCAGATGCTGCCCGTGCTCCTTGAAGGGGTGCCTTCAGGGAGTGAGGCTTTCACCCTCTGCCATTAGATAGGAGAAAGCTTACTTTGCTCTTGAGCTAGCAACTGCCCAAAGATCTAGCCCAGAAAATTCCCATCCTCGTTGGAATCTTGCGGGACCTCTTCAGGAAGCCACTAAGGGATTGGAGCGTCACCTCCTTTTCCCATTTTCACTTACATATTCATCGACAAATAGTTATTGAACGGGGTACCTGGATGGCTCAGTCAGTGAAGCATCTGCCTTTGGTTTAGGTCATGATCCCAGGGTCCTGGGATCGAGCCCCGCATTGGGCTCCCTGCTCAGAGGGAAGCCTGCTTCTCCTTCTCCCTCTGCCGCTCCCCCTGCTTGTACTCTATATCTCTCAAATAAATAAATAGATAAAATCTTTTAAAAAATAGTTACTGAACACATATGTTTGCTAGTCACTGTGCTAAGTATGGAGTCCTCAGGAGCCCACAGGCTAGTGAGGGAGACAGGTACATTAAAATCTGGGGGACGTATGGAGACAGAGGCAGGGTGGGATGCTGTGGGGACATGTGGGAGTACGTTTATGTCTTATCCAGACTAGGGCTTCAGAGACAATGTCCTGGAGGAAGTGTCCACTAAGCAACACCTGGCAGGACTATCAGAAGGTAGGGAGTGAAGGGTAGGGGTTTGAGGATTAGAGTCTTCCAGACAAAGGGACAGCATGAAAAGAGACCCAGAGGCCAGAGAAAGGTTGCGTGATGGGGAACTCCCTAGCAGTTGAGCAGCAAGAATGGAGGGGTGTGTAGGAGAGGGGGCATTAGAGATAAGGCAAGGTGGGAGATGTAAGCAGGGCCAGAGCCTACAAGCTCTGTTAAGGATGGATTATTCTGACGGTAGTCCAAGGTCTGTTCAGGGACTCACTTGATTGTTTGTCCTCTACGTTATAACCAGCGAGTGTAAAGGACACCTCCATCACCAATCTCCCGTGGGCAGAGGAACTGTTGGCTGACTTTCGAGAACCTTCCCATACATTGCCTCACCCCAACCTCTCAAGAGCCCCAGGAACACATCGGGCATTCTCTATTTTACCCCTAGTTCACAGATTTCCAAACCGAAGCTCAACAAGGGGGATAGAGTTGACTGAAATCACATAGGGAGTATGCGGTAAAGGCAGGACGTAGACCTAGAGTAATGGTAAGTGACAATATGATAGGCGAATCAGAAAAGGTCATAGAGGCAGAGTTACTGTGAAAGTGATCTTAGCTTCCAGGACTACCCACTTCCGTGGGTGCCTTCAAAGACCTTGGAGAAGTCTTTGCAATGTGCGCTTATGGGCATGGGCTTTTGTGAATCTTGCCTCATTGAGGTATTCCAGAAGCAATCAGTTAAGACCTTCTCTTCCACTCTGCCTTTCTCTCCATCCTCTTTCTCCTGGGATGGGGCAGGGCTGCAAGGGCTGTGCACATTTTTGAGATTTGGTTAAAGGGCTGTTGTGTTGGGGTTAAAATGGGGGGGGGATTAATGATTTTCATGGCCATTTCTGTGCAGAATTAATCTATTCCTAGCCAAGCTGGTGTAGAAATGGCTCCCAGTAATACACCTATGGCCCCTGTTCCAATCCATTGATGGACCAAAGATATGGGTCCAGGGGTCACATGATGCCTGGCACCAGAAGCGTGTAGCTCACGGGAGAGAAAGAAGACTTGAAATGTAGGGAGCCAGAAGCTAGTCTTCAGAAAATTCTTCCAGATATTCTACTGTAAGGGGAGGATTTGCTTTTTGTGGATGACTAATCAGAATGACTAATCTGAACTTTTCTTAGGTCAGAAACATACTTACTAATGGAATGTGTACAATTATGAACACACGCACGCACCCACTCTATGCAGAATGTGTGGGTGCCTGTAATGGGAATTACATGAGGCAGAATTTATGAGAATTCCTGGTGCCTGTGTTGGCTGGGACAGACCCTTGTACTGCAGAACAGAGTACATCTGTGTATGTTTACATATTTTGTGCATCTCAACCATCAATCGTAATAAACAAATTTAATTAACCATGCGAAAAGAAAGACTAAATTATCTTTTCATTCTCTTTGGTAGAAAATGGTACAAATGTACGTAAGCATACAGACTAGTATGTACGTATGGATGCATAAAAAAAATGAAAGTATGCAAAATAGTATGCAGCTAAAAACGTAGGGAAATTATAAAAATATATCTGGCAGTTAATTCTTAAAAAAATGTGTTTTTTCCCCCTGAATTTTGTGATGTTTTTTATACTGGCATCTTTTAAAATTGTATAATTTGCTTCTTATTTAATCCGAAATAAGTATTTACTTTCCAGTCAAATTCCAACGATTAGTTTTGTTCCTTCTTTTAAAAAGCCCCTCCCTCTTCTCTACCCCTCGGTGGTCTCCGCTTCCTCTCAGTTTCCCTGATCTGCTTGGGCCATAGGGAATATGTAAGCACTGGGCTACGACATTCTGTGGGAATTGCAGGCTTGGCGCAGAAGGTGCTGTTTGCACTGGGCTTTGATGAAGGATGAAATTTTCTGCTGAGGGTCCTAGCCAGTTATCTACCAGTGAGTTTTAGCCAGGAGAGTGTTTCTTAGAGTCACAAGTGGATCCTACCGCACGAGGGGGGTCCTCACCAGCCCGTAAGTCTCCAACACAGCGGTAAGTAGATGGTGGGTTTTCTGTCCACGTGCGACGTGAATGTTGATGCTTTCCTCACAAACAGAATTGATGCTGAGGTTGGTAGGAGGGTCAGTTCTGACTTGAGTGGGGAAGGTGGCCTAAGAGTCTTCTGAATTGAAACCCAAACCGCCACTGAGCTCCGTTTCCCCTGATCACGGGCTCTCCCAGGAGCCATCTCAGAACACCCGGATTTGTGAAGCCATTCCTGTGTGGCACACGATATCTGCTCAATAATTATTTGTTAGTATTACTTAATATCTTCGCAACTTGGTTTTCCCATCTGTCAAATGGATTTCATGGGGTCACTGTGAACATTAAGCACTAAAGCGTCGGTAAGGCCCCTAGCACTTGCTTGTACGCAGCAGGCAATAAAGAAATGTTTCCATTTCCTCTTCACCAGTGTAATGAAGCTTTTGCTACTTAGTCAAGCTTTTAGCTGGCCTCCTTTTCCTCCCCAAACGTGCAGAGTGTTGGTTAGGGGAGCACTTTGCCTCAAAACATCTCTTGCCCTCTAATGATGTCCTCCTTTGGCCTTTCTCTTCTTCCTAGCCTAAAACCCCACCTCAGATGTCATTTATTTAGCAAGTATTTGTTGAGCGCTACGTCCTGGGCTCTTTGCATCGTCACAACTGCTCATGAGGTGGGTACCTCTGCTATTGTCATTGTACTCATGAGGACTGCTGTTGAGAGGTGGCCTGACTTGCTCCAAGTCACACAGGGGTGAGGCAGTCACAGCCAGGGCTGAAGCAGGGCTGTCTGTTTTCCCAGGCTAAGCACTTCTGCACAGGGCTGTCCTGCCTTGTCTTTACTCCAAGTCAAACTGAGATCTCTGGTGGCTGGATGGCGGGTGACATGCGCATTTCCGTATCCTCCCTGGTAGGACTTGGCCACAGAGATGTGCAGCCAGTGTCGCTCATCCACTGAGCCGGAGGCGGGAGACTAGGAACCTTAGAGACGGGTCTTCTTGCTTTTACACGGCAGCGTTGTCCCTGCTTGGGGTCCCTAAGCTTGAACCTGCTTAAGTGTCATAGGAGTGGTTTAGTATAATTAAAAAGGTGAAAGTATTCAGGGGCACCTGGGTGGCTCAGTTGGTTGAGCATCTGACTCTTGATTTTGGCTCAGGTCGTGCTCTCAGGGTCATGGGCTCGAGCCCCACACCGGGCTCCCGGCTTAGTGGGTAGTCTGCTTGAGATTGTCTCCCTCTGCCCTTCCCCAATATGCGCTCTCTCTCTCTAAGATAAATAAATAAACCTTTTTTTTTTTAAACGTGATGGTATTCAAACAGCTAGCTTCTAATACCCTTTTTGGTTATTTGCTAATTTCCTCCTCATTTGTGCCAAATTCTACACTGTACATTGTCAGGAACTTAAGATGTGTGTGCACCTATGTGATGGGGCTGTTGAGACCTACTCTAATAGTTCAGGAATTGGGGGTGGGAATCCTTTAATACTAAAGCTACTATTTTTTGAGCATCTACCACGTACCAGTTTGTCTGGTTTGCCGTCCGCAATCTTCACGGAAACTCTTCCGAGTAGGCACAGTGATCTCCGTTTTATACACAAAGAAACTGAGGCTCAGATAGGTCCAGACACTTGTCTAAAGCCACACAACTGACTTTGGTAAGGTACAGATACATATCCAAGGTTATAGAGTTCCAAATCTGCAGTCTCTCCTGTAAAGGACACTGTTGCCCTCTACGATGACCAAATCTTTTCTGGTCTAGCCCTGCTCTATCAAGCCTTCAGTCAAGTCTTATGGTCAGACCACCAGATTCACTCTGCATCACACGTGATATGTGCTCAGTGTTCTGATGGCCCCAAGGTGGAAGCTGAACACAGCCACAACGTCCTTGGCAGCCAATGTCAATTCCAGGGTCGATCCACATCCTACAGAAGCCTATAGAGGCTTTTGGCGCTGGAAGCCAGGAAAGAAAATGCTCTGATGAATGCATTGTTAATAAGGAGCAAGCCTAAATACGATTTGTCTCTCACAAAGGCCACTCTGTCCTCAGTCAACAGCATGGGAGTCCTGTTTCAGCCGCGAGTCCGGCCACCCTGGCTCGGCCGCTGTCTCCCCGCGTGGAGCAGGCCAGGCCCGCCTGATAACATCGCCTGGGCATAGTGGCGCTTTGTGTGTGTTCGGGGCTCTGGTTACCTGGGGCAGGCAGGATGCAGGCTCCGGGGCCTGAGGCCAGGAGGGAGGCAATGACTAAGTAAAAACAGGCATGAAAGGGGAGTGTTTGGGAAACCCCAAAGGAAGTTTCTTCCCTCCCTAAATCCTCAAGGTGCTTCCCAAGGAGGCTGCTTGATCACTGCCATCAAATTCAGCAAAGAAAAGGAATTCGGGCAAGAGGTTTCAGCCGTGGGCGGCCTTGGGTGTGTGTGTGTTTCTGCTCATGCCTGGAAGTGGGCCAGCCTGCTAGTACGGACACTTCTCCTGAGTCCCCGGAGCCTCAGCGGCGTGACAAATCACAGGCGGGCTGTCTCCTGAGCCGGGCTGGGTTGCCTGCGACTTCTTCATCCGAAGCCAACGACCATGATTTGCCTTCGAGCACAAGTCAGATGGTTCTTTAAGCTTTCACTTCAGAGAAGTGCAGCCTCAGAAAGCTTTTCATAAATCGCTCTGTTCAGCCCAGAGCCTGTTCCAAAGAGGCCAAGTTGGAGGAGCTGCTCCCTTTGGGGGCAGCCGGGCTCCCTTCTCGAATGAGTCTCGAATGATCCTTTGAGCCTTGGACTGGAAGCTGGTGACTTAAAACATCAAGCGTGGGCAGTAGGGTTGGTTGCTGTCACCTCAAGTGTCCTCTTGCTGGTCCTGCCTATTCCTTCTTGGTGTCACTCGCCCTGGGCGCCCACACCTTCCCGTTCCCTGTATATTCTGCGGTGACCTCTCTGCCACATCGAGTGTCCTGCCTGGGTCTGCTTGTCATACCCCGTCACCCACACTTCCAGCTGCTCCTTTCTCCCTTCCTGATGAAACCTGTAGGTGTCCCAGGTCCCAGAGCTTCGAGGTCCAAGAGAGCAACAGAAGCTAATAGAATAAAGGAATTCTGAAGTCTGAGATTTGTTTCCCTCAAGTTTGGCAACTTCAGACAAAATTTATTCTCTGGCAGTTCTGGAGAGCAGAAGGCCCCAGCCCAGGTGCCGGCAGGGGCTAACGTGCTGAGGGTCCTTGGGGAGGACACTTCCGTGCTCTCCCAGCGTCTGCTGGCTCCTGGCATTCACTGGTTTGCGGCCCCATCACTCCATCTCTGCCTCCACGAGACATGGGCTTCTCCTCATGCTGTGTGTTTCTCTCTCTCTCTTCTGAGACCACTGGTTCCGTTCACCGATTCTGGAGTTAGGATATGGACATCTATTTTGGCGGGGGCAGGATTCCACCCACTACAGGGGTTAAAAGCAAATTACACTTGAGTGTGTTATCAACACTGTGCCATATTTGCATTTTTAAACATGGAACTTCACTGTCTTAATTCAAAAGAACAATCCCTAGTGGAAGTTTGGGCGTGCGGATAAGCAGCCCTGTGCAGCATTTTGGAGCAGGATTTGGCTTCTTTGTTTCTTTCCTTCCTATATCACACCAAGTGCTCTATCTTCGAAGTGTCGCTGAGGCAGGCAAGCTTCGTGGTTCTCTGAGAGTGAGAGAATGTAGCCCGAGGCCCGTGGCAGTCACCAGGCCAGAGTTCTCTTTCCTGAGCCGCTTTGGAAGAAGAATTGTCATCCTCTGTAGAGCAGGAAGGGGGTGGTGGGGCAGTCCCAGGGCTCTTTGCAAGACAGAGAGCTGCTGCTCGAACAAGGGGGCCCCTTTGAAGCTGGACTCTGGGAAAATCCCTGCCCACCGTCAGGTGTCTACCTTCCAGCTGGTCCTGGGAGGAGCCAGGAAGAACAGGAAGTTTCTATTTCTCTAATTCCCAGTGCTTGGCTTTTCCACGACAGAGCTGGCCAGGCCTTTACAATTCTAGAGTTTCTAAGGGAAGCTGACTTTGGAAGGACCTCTGGCCCCTTTGGAAATGTGCGCAGAAGGGAGTTCCTAAACTCAGAGAATGTATTTGTTTTTCTGCTTCCTGGAATGCCCCTTCCACCTGTAATATCTCCCTTCTACCAGCGCAGGCTTCCCTGGCCACCCTGTCAAGCAGGGTGTTTGCTCATACCCTTCATCCCCTCTCTTAACCCAGTTTTTCCTTCCAGAACTCACCATCTGTCTCGAGGACAGGACTTCGTGTGGTAAAGATTCTTGACTAAATAAGTGAGCTGTAAAACTGGAAGGGACTCATGAAACCTCTGCTCGATGTAGCCACCTGCCTTCCTGGTGGCAAAGCTCTGTTATCATCCTTAGTTTATGGAGAGGCTGGTGAGGCCTGGGAGTGCGGACGATCGCTGGAGGTCACAACATTTTAGGAGATGGGGAAGTAAAGCTGGAATCTGTGATTTCCGTTCAGGGAGCTTTGTGCTCACTATTGAACTGTTACATCAGTTTCTGTTGGGTTTCAACCCAGCGCTCTGCTTTCATGATCAAGTGGTTTTCCACCAGGGGTGAGAGCGGGAGGACTGGTAAGGGGAGATGTGGCTGAGGACTTCCTCAGGCATGATGGACCACCTAGCTAAACCCAGAGCACCGAAGGCAACTCTCCGGTATCTTGGCCGGAACATGTTGTTACAGTGTAGCGGCTGATAGTGTGTGTGTGTGTGTGTGTGTGTGTGTGTGTGTGTGTGAGAGGAGAGAGAGAGAGAGAGAGAGAGAGAGGGAGGGAGGGAGAGACACACACAGAGAAACAGAGAGAGACAGAGAGAGAGAGGGAGAAGGAGAGAAACAGAGATAGACACAGAGAAACAGAGAAAGAGAGGGAGACAGAGAGAGAGAGAGAGAGGGAGACGGGTACAGAGAGGGGAGAGAGAGAGGAAGAATGAGCACGACCATGTGTTGGGAGGAGATTGTGTGGAAGGCAGAGCACACAGTCAAATGTTTTCACCATAAGCTAGTAGCTTTATTGAATCTTCTCTGCCTGTCTTATCTTTGCAAGGATCACATTTTTTCAAGCAGCTTTATTCCCCAGGCTCTTTGGAAATTAAGATTTCATTTCTTCTCGCACTCCCCCTGGCTGGCCGGCTGGTGCCCACTGACCCCCATGGGGAGGCGGCTCTCAGGCATTT
Source organism: Ailuropoda melanoleuca (assembly GCF_002007445.2). NCBI lineage: Eukaryota > Metazoa > Chordata > Mammalia > Carnivora > Ursidae > Ailuropoda > Ailuropoda melanoleuca. The sequence continues at coordinate 120,609,300 of NC_048225.1, forward strand.
CCCACGTACCTCGGCACAGCTGCCCGCGAGCAGATGTGGTTTTCTTTCTTTCCTCATTCGAGAATTACTCTTGATATGAAACTGCTCCTTAGTGGGGCTTCAGAGACTGAAGATTAAAAAAAAATGGAGGGAGGCCTGTGGACATGATGGAAGGCTTAGATAAATGTCTGAGAAGAAACTTGTAGAAACTAAAAGGATGGTGCTCATAGGCCTGGGGACAGAGGAGCTGGAGGTTGCCAGCCTCCCCAGCTGCGGGCAGTGGGGAAGTGGTGACCTCCCTTCTCAGCTGGGTGAGGGGGCCAGGCCGCTGGGGGGCTGTCAGCCCTGATTCCAGCCACCAACACCAGCCACGTCCATCCCTACCCCTGGGCCTTGATGTCCTTGCTTCTGAGGTCTTCAGGCACCCCTGCAGCTCTGTCTACCAGTTGAGACATCCCCTTCATTACTCGTTGAGAGAAAAGCTGGGAAGAAATGTGCTTATTTCTCTTGACTCTTCTGGGCTCAAAAAACAAATGGGTGACAATCGCAGCGTTTGTGCAGACTTGAGGTGACGTGGGGAGCGGTGTCCTGAGCGCTCTTGCGTTAGGCAGACTCGGGTGAAAGTCCGGGAGTTTCTTGTTCCTGGGAACAAGAACCTAATCCTCTTAGACTTGCCTTCCACATCTGGGAAATGGGAATCATGCTGCCTTCCCCCTGAGCTTGTTGGGAGGATTAAATCCAACGTGTCATAATAGCAAGTATTGCGGTGCTGGACTAAATGCTCTTCTGGAGTTTCTCATTCAGCCTGTGAGTTACAGGGTTCATGGAGGAGGGGACCATTTAGAACCAGAAGGTATGCCTGGATCTGTTTGGATCCAAACCCCAAATTCATAGCCACGATGCTACTGCTCCCTGATGGATCTCCTTCCGATTAGGAATTATCATAAGCATACGTTTTTATTTTATTTATTTTATTTTTTTAAATAAAATAGTTCAGTTTTTTAGTTTTAGTTTCAGAGGTAGAGTTTAGTGACTCATCAATTGCATATCACGTCCTCCTTAATGCCCATCACCCAGTTACCCCATCTCCCCACCTCCATCCCCTCCAGCGACCCTCAATTTGTTTCCTAGAGTTTAGAGTCTCTTATGGTTTGTCTCCTTCTCTGATTTCATCTTATTTTATCTTCCCCTCCCTTCCTCTATGATCCTCTGTTTTGTTTCTTAAATTCCACATATGAGTGAGATCAGTGGTAATTGTCTTTCTCTGACTAACTTATTTCACTTAGCATAATACCCTCTAGTTCCATCCACGTCATTGCAAATGCAAGATTTCATTTTTTTGGTGGCCTAGTAGGATTCCATTGTATATATAGACCACATGCTCTTTATCCATTCACCTGTCGATGGACATCTGGGCTCTTTCCAGAGTTTGGCTATTGTGGATGTTGCTATAAGCATACATTTTTGAAAGGCAAACCTGAAAGGTCAAAAGAATAAACAAGAAATTACTTAGAATTCCATCACCCAAAAAAGCCATTGTAAACACTTTGCTGTATGTTTTTCTGCACTGTGACATATATTCTATGATGTATACATGCTATTTTTTTTGGATAAAATAACATCATTTTGCTTTTATGGTTTTGTAGCTGGCTTTCCTCCATAACAATGTATTATGGATAACTTTTGATGTCAGTTTTTCATTCAACAAATTTTATTGAATGTCTACTTTCTGCCACTTGTAATAAATCGGGGAACTAAAAACTTAAAATCCCCTGAGTGTGCTCTGTACTGTGCCAGACAATGTGCAGTAAGCACGATGGAAAGCACAGTGCACCTGAGAAGGGGATATGTGCCATCCAAGAATAAAGCAGCATGAGGACTGGGTTGCGTTTTTAACCAATGAGCCCACTGAGAAGATGGTATTTGAGCAAGTGAAGATGAGGGACTTGGTCCTGAGGTGCTCTGAGATTTCCAGGCAGAGGAAGCAGCCCGGGCAGCAGGAAGAAAGAGAGATGTGTTTGAAAGCAACACCAAAGGGATTTTCTGACGGACTGGATGGGGAGGTCTGGGAGAAAAAGAGGAGTCATGGAGGACTCCAGGGTTTTGGTGGGAGCAACTGGAAGGACGGAGAAGACATAACTGACACAGGGGAAGGTCAAGGGTGGAATGAGGTTTGGGGCAAAGGTCAGAGACCAGTTTTGAACAGCCTGGATTGGAGCTGTCTAGTGGGCGTCCCGCTGAAGATGTGGGATACACAGTCTCCAGTCCAGGAGTGAGGGGCTCAGGTGGCTCCGATTTGGGAGTTATTAACACAGATGAGATTGAACGCATGAGGCGTTTCGAGATCCCCCCAGAGCAGAGCGCGTGAATAGGGAAGGGGACCGAGGACTGAGCCCTGGGGGACTCTACCGTGAAGAGTTTGAGGAGAGGAGGGAAACAAAGTAGAGAGGACTGAGAAGGACGAACGAGTGAAACGGGAGAAGCGCCAGGAGAGTGTTGTGTTCTGCAAGGTCAGAAAAAGAATATATTTAAAGGAGGAGGGCAGGACTGACTGTGTTAATACGTAATCATACGAATACTGACCACATGAGAACGACTCTGGCGAGTGCTGAGCGTGAAGGAGCCTCCAACAGGATTCTCTGTTTTATTCGTGGGGTTATAACCCATTGCTATCACTATTCGTTTTAATGTTCTTATTATCCCAGATTTGGCCATTGGGAGCCCCTCCCAGCTGGCCCTTGTCCTTCTCACCACCCCGTGTCACTCTTGGTGCACTTACTTATTTTCTGATGGATGTTTCAAACTTTATCACTATTGTAAGTGCTCCAGTGAACGTCCTTGGGCAGACATCTATCATCTTAGGTCACTTTTTAAACTTGCTCTTATTTCAGGATGTATTGCGATGATTTTCTTTGAAAGCCGCCCCCTCGCCCCGTGCATGTGTTTATTGGTGTTGCCTGCCTCATTTCCTTGTAATGGGAATCTGTATATTCTTTCCCCGAAATAGGAGTTGCTTTATCATTTGTTTCTGATTTTCATACTCACTGAAAATATATCCTATAAAATAGGAAAATAAAATTTGGGAAGTCACATGAAAATCCACAGGACTGAACCCACTTATAATTTTTGGTGGAATACCCTCCCAGACGTTTATTTCTCTTTGCGTAACGTATAACCGAGCTTGTGTGTACGTGTGCACCCGCAGCTTTGCCCAGATGAGATCATGATCAGCCAAACAGATGTTCTGCTTCTCCCCCCTCAGTAACATAGAATATGTATTTTAACGTGTGTTGAAATAGAATATGACTAGCTTTGCAAGCAGAAGGGTAATGATACTGGCTTCCTCACATGAAATGCCACATTCTGTTTATCTGGTAAATATTCATTAAGCACCTCCTTTGTGCCAGCCTCTCTGACACCTTCTCTCCAGTTTTACATTGGGTGCAAGTATTTGGATAGTCACTCTGGCCATTCGTTAACGTAGCAGTTCTTCTTTCCCCCCAGACCTGTGGTAGGATCACAGCTCCCCGTGGGGTTTGGGTGGGGTCCCAGGACTTGTTCTGGCTGGTAAAATGTGATCATGTCACTTCAGGGTGGAAGCCTTGGGACCAGTGCAAGACTCGCCACTTTCTTTTTCCCTGCTGTGGCAGCAATGACAGGAGTCTCCTGACAGTGGGGTGTATGCCCTTTGCTACCAGGTTTCATATTTCATTAGTGGGGACACCGACTAGGATCTTCCCTTGAGATCGACTTGAAGGAGAATCAGGAAACGTCCTTTGGAAGGACTGTGGCCAGTACTCAGGAAACGCTCACTTTGTTTCCTAAGCCTTCCAGTCTGCTCTCTCCCCAACTGAGCAGCTGTCACATACCATCCTGTGAGACATTGCATCCCCAGGGCAGATTATGGAATGAAATGCATGGTTCTGCGTTTCCTTGGCTTCTCCAAGGTAAACCCATCCAGAACAGGGCAAAAGGAGACCTGAGATCCCACAGCCATATCCACTGAGGAAGAACGGAAGGGACCGGGAGAGTCAACCTGGACAGAAGAGGGTTGTAGGAGACATAAACTCAACATAAGGGTGGCTTTTTAAATAAGTATAGCTGTTTAAATACGGTAGCAGCTGTCTTAGGAGGAGGCGCTCATCTAAATGTTCAGTCATTGTTGGGACATTATCTAAGCGTTAGGTGTTGGACTGAGTTAAGAGTACAAAGATGAACAATGTAAAGCTTGTTTACTTGGAAAGCTGAGAGACCACTGGGAGAGACAGATACGGATGTAAGCAGATACATTCCAGCATAATATGTCCTGCTGCTGTAGGGAAAGGGTGCTGAGGGATCACAAATTAAGGAGTAACTAATCTGCCTGGGTTGCTTGTGGGGGGGAGCCTTACTGAGCAGGTGACATTTGATCAGGGTCTTGAAGGATGTGTAGGAGTCTGCTATTCAGCAGTGTGGAGTGCCTTATCACTGGAAGTGTCCAGACAGAGATTGAATGGGCACCTGTCAGAAGAGTTGCAGAGGGATTGCTGGGGAGGTGAGAGACTGGCCTGGGTGACCTCTAAGGTCCTTCCAAACCCAAGATTTTGTAAAAGAGCCACAGTAGAGGGACATTATCGTATGAGCGTATATGTTACCATCTATCAACACATTATGTCCAATTCCCTGCCTCATGGGGCTGGAGGAGAGCCGCTGTCAACCCGAAGAGGGTTTAAGTTGGGATCAGGAAGGGGAGGAATTTATCTTTTCTTTGCCCTGAGGGTACGTATCTCTTTACACTTCTCAGCGGAGTGTACCTGCCGAGAGGGGAAGGTAAGACAGGGGAAGGTAAGACGGACTTCATGAGAGAACACAGCGATTTGGGGGAGGAGGAGAGAGCTTAGCTCAGCTCCGCACACTTGGCAGAGTCCGAGGGTTTCCCGTGTGCCCGGGTGGGCTCCTATTGCTCCTGCCTGCACAGAACAGCTGAAGCAGGCTCCTTTGCTGGAACTCAGCTTGCCTGAGCCAAGACACCATCTGAGGCTCCCTGCCTGCCGTCCAGCACGGACTTGCCCTTCTGCCAAGAAAAGCAGCGCAGACAAAGGAGAAATACCCGAAGAGCAAAGTGCATCCAGCTTCTCTCGGCTCCTCGGCTGGAGAATACTTGAATTGTTCACATTCTTGACTCTGCTCAGGTGAGCGCAGGTGCACTCAGGTGAAGCCACCGTCCTTTCTCTCCACCTGCGGGGCTGAGAGGCCCCACTGACAGGCGAGCAGACAGACCTGCCATTGTCACCTGCATGGGGTGGTGTATCAAATGCATCTTAAGAAGGGCTTGGGGCTTGAGGCTCCTGAATCTCCGAAATACACACTTATGGGGAAGAAAGGAAGACACCTTACAAATGTGGGCTTTTCTTCTGGGGGTGGGGTGGGGCAGAGCATTTAGGCAACTGAGTCTAGCCACTTTCTTGGTGACTTCTCATGGTCAGTCAAATGTAGAAATAAATCACCTTCCTCCTGGCCTCTAAAATTCAAACCTTGGCTTTCATACTCGTTAAACTCTGGAACTCGTTAACACATCAAGTTTCTTCTGGGATGTCTGTCAAGAAGGATTAGCAGCCGGTTGATGGATGTGGGTTCAGACTGCAGTGAACTTGTAATATCCACTCAGTTCACAAGCACGGACTCTGTGTCCCTTGCTGACCCCTACAGGCTTGTGTGAGCCAGTAGGAAATGTGGCCTGATAGGATGGGCTCCACGGTGTGTGCACATGGTGCCTTTTCTGTAAGCCGCAAGAACTCGAAGAGTAACTATTGTGAGGAAATAAACACGCATCTGCATTTTTGCCGGAAGAAACACAGGAAGGATAGACCAAAAGCTAGTGGGGCTGGTTATTTACCACTGCTGGCTGGGAATGGGGTGCCCCGATTTCAGAGAGTGACACGTTTTTTAAAAAATACCTTTTTTGAACAATTTTCAGTTTTGGAGCCATGTTAATGTTTTGCTACTCCGAAAAGTCAAATCAGTAAGGATGGGGAGAAAACATAAAATGGAATACAAACAGAGACAAATGGCTCTATTTACACTTCTTATGAAAAATATAATCATGCTGAAGGAGGAAATAAAACTAATCCAAGGAATTTGGACCTCAGTATTTTCACTATATACCTTCAGTCTAAAGGCAAAAAGAACCATCAACAAATGTTGAAGTTCACTTAGTAGTTTGTTGTTCATGGCGGCATGAATTAGCGGTTTTGAAACTCCTGTCTGGGTGTCCTAAGTTTGAGCAAAATAAGGACTCTTCTGTACATGGGAGCCAGCTATCTCACTGTCAGAGAGAGGAGATGCAAACATGGGGAAGGGGGAGGGCTGGAATGAACCAGTAACACTGGTCTGAATGGGACTGGAGGGACTGGTGTGAATGGAACTCCAGTTTTCTTCTGTACATTTTACACTACATATATATATATATATATATATATATATATATATATGGATATCTAGAAAAGTTCATAGTTCTTATATATATATATATTATGTTTATTTATGAACTGTATTAGGACAATGAACTTAGATTATCTAGATATCCATTGATCATTGTTGCAAAATCTCTTATTTTTTCACTGTGAAAGGATTACCCCATCTGGTTAATTAACACACCCAATGTGTCCCTTATTTATTTATTTGCTTGTTTTTAAATTTTTTTTGGTGTGAACATTTAAGTTCTACCCTCTTAGCAAATTCGAATTATACATTGCTGTGTGATCAACTATAGTCACCATTGTTACACCTCAGATCTGTAGACCTTATCCATCTTTTTTTCTTTTTTTAAGAGAGAAAGTGCACATATGAGTGGGAGGCATGGGCAGAGAGAGAGGGAGAAAGAGAATTTGAAGCAGGCTCCACACCCAGCACGGAGTCTGACGTGGGGCTCGATCTCACGACACTGAGATCATGACCTGAGCTGAAATCAGGAGTTTAGGTGCTTAACTGACTGAGTCATCGAGGTGCCCCAATCTTACCCATCTTTTTTTTTTAAAGATTTTATTTATTTATTCGACAGAGATAGAGACAGCCAGCAAGAGAGGGAACACAAGCAGGGGGAGTGGGAGAGGAAGAAGCAGGCTCATAGCAGAAGAGCCTGATGTGGGGCTTGATCCCATAACGCCGGGATCACGCCCTAAGCCGAAGGCAGACGCTTAACCGTTGTGCCACCCAGGCGCCCCACCCAATCTTACCCATCTTATAGCTGAAAGTTTGTACCCTTTTACCAGCCTCTCCCTATTTCCCCCAACCCCAGTTTGTGGCAATGACTTCTCTATTCTCTGTTTCTGTGAGTTTGACAACTTCACCTCCCCCTCCTTCTTCGAGATTCCACATGTAAGTGGTACTATGCAGCAATCGTCTTTCTCTGTCTGGCTTATTTCACTTAACATAATGCCCTCAAGGCCCATCCATACTGTTGCAAATGCAGGATTTCTTCTTTCTCATGGCTGAATAATATTCCATGTCCAATATTGAGATAAACCAACATCACGGGCCTCCTAGTATGAGAAGGATGTGACATTTCTTCTGTGTTATTTCATTCAAAATTGCATAGCCTGAATCTAACCCTGAGGAAACATCAGACAGACTCAAAATGAGGAACTTTCTACAAAATAACTGACCTGTACTCCTCAGAAATACCAAAATCATGAAGGAAAAGGAGAGCTGAAAACCTATCTCACATTAAAGGAGGCTCAGAGATCATGACAATAAATGCAACACTTCATCCTGGAGTGGATTGTGGAATGAGGAAAAATGGCTAAAAAGGACAGTATTGACACCGTTGACAAAATTTGAATATGGACTGTGAGCTAAATTATAGCATCATGTCAGCGTTACATTTGCTGGTTTTGGTGATTGTACTGGGATGATGTAAGAGAATGCTCTTCTTGGGAAATATACCATAGGGTATTTAGGACTAAAGAAATATGTCCCCAATGAGGGAGAGAGACAAAGAAAGTGATAAAGCACATGGGGCACATTGTTACCAATTGCTACTTCTGATGTATCCAGGTTAATTGCATATGGGTTTTCTTTGTGGTTTCTTAAAACTACTCTGCAGTTTGAAATTATATCAAATAAAAAGTTTGTAAGATAAAAGAGACAAATTTGAACTGTGTGGATGAGGATTATTCCTGCCCCATTTCACACTGTTTGAGGGAGAATTGATCATCAATTATATTTTTAAAAAATCTTCCATTTGTATACTAGTTTAGACCAACATACTTTCACATTTTCATCTCATTTGATTCTCAACACAGCCTTTTGTAGTAAGCAAGGCAGATATTTTACTGCCCTAATCTTATAGGAAACCCAAGGTCAGATACCTTTTGTTTCTCAAAGCCACAGAACTAAAATGTGCTGAGGTCAGGACTTGGACCCAGGCATTCCAGCTTTTGGTACCAAGCTTCCTCATTGCACTAAGGTCATACCTTTGACCTCTGCAGCATGTATGCTCCTTCAGGGACAGAGAACATTGATTAGATTGTGATGATGTTTGGATACTCGGTGCCTGTCCTATGTCTCTGCGCCTGCCTTGGAGTCGGCTTCCCACAACATATTGCTCATCTGGCCAAGTGTCATATGCGTTGTGCTAATACCTAATTGTCCTGTGGTGGACGGTCATGCCCGTGTCAACACCTGGATGTTACTACGCACACAGATTCAGGTCCTTTCCCCTCATACATGCTCACAACTCTGGGCTGCTTATGAAGTAAAAGGTATATCCAGCATCTTAAACTCTATAGCTCTTTACTTCCATGTTCAGTTCCAAGTAATAAAAGTCTACCTTTGGGGCATCTGGATGATTCAGTTGGTTGAAAGTCTGACTCTTGATCTTGGCTTGAGTCTTGATCTCAGGGTCGTGAGTTCGGGCCTCATGTTGGGCTCCATGCTGGGCGTGGAGCCTACTTAAGAAAAAACAAAAACAAAGAAACCTCTACCTTTGAGAAAGGGTCATAGGCAAGTGAGAAGCTATTATGGGATGGACAGGAGATGAGGCAGTGTGAAAGTCAGCAACAGGCCCTGGTGATTGGTTACCTGCAGGTCTTAGAAGTGTCCACACTACAGTTCTAGGCTCTCTTGCTAAAGAGTCAAGGCTAGAATTTCAGGGAGTTTGATCTTATGGGCAAATGAGGCAGGGAATGTTCTGGGAGAAGACTTTTTAAACTTGTAATCAAACTCTAATTTATCCAGGCCCACTGCAAGCCTTGGTTTTTCTGCATAGACCTCCATCCTTCCACGCTGCTCTTCTTGTTCCAAATCCTTAACGCTCTGATCATCTGTGCCCCTCATTTGATGCTGATCACATATCGTCCTATTTAGAATCATCTGGGAGCTCGCACACACCCACCATACACTCCCAAACCCAGGAGTTAGGTTTTGACTTTGCTATAGCTGCTCTCCAATGGCTGCCTGGTCACCGAGTCCCCAGACCCGTCCTCAGTGTTTATTCTCCTCCATTCGCCTAGAGCAGCCTTCTTACCTTTGAGGCTGTGACCAGAATGCAGATACACACACACCATTCTACTGATGATTTCAACACCTCCTTCTTCTTAGTGCTTTCTAGTAGGCGAAGTAGAAACAGGTGTTTTATTTTGATTTTGGTTTCCTTTTTACCACCCGACTTAATGAAGCACAAAGAGTCCAAATGCTCAGTAGCAGGAAGCAGCACGAGGCACGGTGGGCATTGTCTCCACCCCAGAAGCAGCCAGCAGGCCTCTCTCCTCTGCCCCTCCCTGACCGAGCTTGGTTTTGACAGGCCCTGGCTTAGCACAATCCCATCACACTGGGCTTTTATGAAGGAAGCTGAAGTGTTGGGTTGCTTGAGAACGGCGGGCAGATAAAAGGAGGGGGCAGAAAACACGTCACCTGCCCGAACGTCTACCTCCAGATCTTTCCTACCCGTCAGTGTGGCCTCAAAACCCCTGGGTCATTTTCCTCTGTGATGCCCACCATCAGGACTGACGTCTGAGTTATAGGAGTTGATCAAATGTTTTGATACTGGATGGAAGCACCCTTAAAAATTACACTGTTTGCTCCTAAAATGCTTTCTGCTTCCCAGGGATGTTTGGGGATGGATTAGGCCGCATCTGGGAATGAACTAGGAGCTTCTTGGGAGAATGTATTACCCAACGCTCTTTTGAAAATCTTTTCCAGAATTGCCAGCTGTCCAAAACTGTAGTCATCCCACAAAATTGGCGCTAGCCCTACCCATGCTTACCAGGGTCACAGCTCAAGCACCAGGTTGTTCCCTCCTGCCCCTCTGCACTTCATGAGGATGAGTGAGAATTCGGAGCCTCTGACTCCGTGTCCAGAGCATTTCCCACCACGGCGGTGTGAGCTACTGTTCAGGGCCCAGGACCCTGTGAGCAATAGTAGTGTGGATACAAAGAAATGTGCCCTACAGCTCTGCTGTGAGGAATGGACGGTATAGTTTGAGAGGGAGATTCATGTGTGCAAAATCCAATTCTGAGTACTAGCATTTCCCAAAATGGGCTCCTTGGCATTATGGTTTCCCGAAATCCGACAGAGGTTACAGGAGAGAGAAAATTCACCTACACGTGCTTGGTGGAATGAACCAGCCAACCGTGAGCCGTCCGTGGTCAAGTTCTTTTAGGATACGCTGGTACACAGTAGTAAAGTATTGTTGAATGAACGCATAAATAAATGAAATCCTGAGTCAAACAAAGTTAAGTGGGGTTCTTTGTAGTATGGTGGGTCGGGTTCCCCAGAAGCTGACCCTGAGGTGAGGACCAGTGGCCAGGGGTTTTTGAAGGAAGTGCTCCCTGGAGAAGTCAGTAATGTGGGCTGGCAGTGGGGATGGGGAAATAGGACGTGGAAGGAAGAAGCCAAGCCACCGTGTCATCTCGGGTGAGGACTCAGCCCTGCCCTGCCCCCTCACCCAGGAAGCTCCGGGGATTCACTTACTTGGCAGAATTTTTCCCCCCTCAAGGCAAGGGGTTAGGCTTCCAGACTCGGGCCCTAGTCATCACTGACCGTAGCCTCCTGGGGGAATGCGAACTCGGGCTCCTACCAGTTCTCTGAAGAAAGTTGTGAAGAGCACAGAAGCTGGGGATGAGCACGGAGAACTGTACAGAGATCTTGGAGGGCCGGAGAGAGCGCTGCCCGTCTCGGCTACGTGCAGCTCCTCCAACACTTGACTGTACTGATAAAACTGGGAGTCGCCGGGAGGAAAATCAATCAGTCAGTGGTTCTTCTGAGTCCCTTTTTATGGAACGAGACCTTTATTCCCTTAATGCTTCCCTCGCTGGTTTTCTGTGAAACTTTCTTTGGGGAATGCTGCTTACATTTTGCTCTCTTTTGCAAATTTTAAGTGGCTTAAGGAGACATAGATTAAGGTTGTGTAAATGGGCACGAGGTGGCCAATAACTCCCTGATTTGCAGCACATTCCAACTGATTGGCAGGTGCGTGGCCAGTTTGATGTTCTGTTTTTGAGAGTGGAAGATATTGAAGGCCATCTGGGGAAAGCAAGTGGGGCGGGTTGGTCCTTTGCAATTTAAATGACATTTTGGTTTGGGGTTTCAGGGACCTGAAGAATATGTCTACCAACAGCATAAGTCTGTAAATATAAAATTGTAAACATACAAAAACATAAAGATTATAAGGCACTAGATAAAAAGACAATTTAAAGATACCTCATTTGAAAATATTTAGCTGAATACGATCTAGTAATTTTTTTCTCTTTGCAATACCCCTTGGCAGCCACTAACAACGCCAAAGCCTGGCTTCATCCACTTTATCAGGAGAGCCGAGTATTTGGAGGGAATGTTCCAGTTTTGATAAATCAGTCAGATATAGGGAGAGGGAGTGGTAGAAAGAGAAAGAGAAAAGCCCACCATTTATGTCCATGTGACAAAATGACCAATCACAATAAGGGCAGGTGACGTTTATGCCCCTGTCCTGAGAGGCTTACGGTAATAGCTGTTACAAATTGAGAAACCTGTCCATTTATGTTTTTAACCACAAACATTTCCAAATTCAGGAAAGGAGGAAAAATATCCTGGTTTCCCAAGTGCCAAATGGAGGAGGCAATCGATAAGCCCTGTATTATGTTTTTCTGTTTATAGTACGTAACGTGTAAAGGTGCCAGATTGGTTTTCCACATTTCTGTTTGCAAAATGACAACAAGCAGAGCTCAATCCTGACCCTGGTCAGCTTTCTGATCAGAACAGCTCTGTGGGATGATTCACATGGAAACTCAAACAATACAATATAAACGCTCACACTGGCTAATACCCCAGAAGGGAGGATGATTTTGAAATGTTTTCATTGTATTTTTCGTCTTGTCCCCATCCTGGAAGTGGACAACTTGGTCACCAAAGGCTTGCTGCCTCAGAGGGTTCTCACTCTGAGATGCTCGTGAGAGACAGTGTTTTGGTGTTCATGAGCACTTCCTGGAAGATCTCAGGGATGGACAACGTCTGCGTCCTACGGCTTCAGCTGTTACGTTGGCGTGATACCCGAGCACGTGCACGTCGATCTGCTTTCCGTGTGCGCCTGTGTGTGTCTGCGCGGACACGTGCGCGCTGCAGCTCTTCTTTCTCCCTGACGTGAAAGCAGACCGTACTACTTCAGCATAAAGCGTCGTACGCACTCACCAAATTCACGTCGGGCTGAGACCCGATGTGAACACGAAGGAAGATTTCCCCAACAACTGAACAATCGGACAAGCGAGAATGGGGGATTTCGCATGGAACCTTTCCTATTAGTGTTCGCTTTCCGAGCACTTCTGTTAACACTGGTTCAGCTCTGGATGCTAAAAATAGATTTCCATCCTTGCACTCCGGCTTCTTTCAGTTTTCTGGGGTGCACGAGCGCCCTCTGGTGGGCATTTGGCTGGAAATGCTGCGCTGAGGATGCCCCTTGTCCTGCGGAGCAGAGCAGACCCACAATGGTGCGCGTGTGGCTTCTGTAAATAGAGCAGGACTGAAGGACCCTCCACACCGGAGTGTCGGAAACCCTGCACTGTCCAAATCGGCACTGTCTTGTGAACCTCCTACCATACCGGAGATGCTCTCCATCTGTGTTGCCCAACATGGTAGCCATGGCTACTGAGCACTTGAAATAGGGCAGTGAGACTGAGGAACTGGTTCATTTTTTATCGAGGTGAAATTCATGAACATAAAGTGAACGGTTTTTAAATTGTACCCTTCAGCGGCCTTAGTGCGTTCATGTAGCTGTGCCACCAGCATCTCCAGGTAGCTCTGAAACATTTTCATCACCTCACAAGAACATCCTGGACCTATTAAGGAGGGACTTTCCACTGTCACCTCCCCTCGGTCCCCGGCAACCACCAGTCTCCTTTCGGCCTCTCTGCATGACCTGTTTGGACATTCCGCGCACGTGGAATCATACAATATGTGACTTGTGTGACTTGGGCTTCTTTCACTTCACGTCGTGGTTTTGAGGCTAATCCTTGTTGTAGCAGCTGTCAGCACCTCATACCTTTTTATGGCTGAGAAATATTCCATTGCATGTCTATACCCCATCTTGTCTAGCCTTTTGTCTACGGAGGGACATTTTGCTCCTACTTCTAATTGCGAAGAGCGCTTCTGTGCATATTTGCGTCCAAAGATTTGCTCAAGATCCTGTTTTCAGTTCTTTCTAGGAGAGGAACTGTGGGTCGCACGGTCTTTCTGCATGTAGAATGACCTCCATTTCATCTTTGAGAAACCACCAACCTGTTCTGAGGAGCCGAGTTTTGAATTTTATATAGTTGCAATGAACAATTTAGTTGAATAAATAATGGGTAAATAATTTTAATCCCAACACTACAACAAAGTGTGATGATTCTAGAGCATCTTGATTCTTTCTGAGCGGTAGAACAGGGTGCTTAAGAACTGTCCAGACAACATCTTAAATATGTACTCCTACGGTGAAAAAAGCCATGGATATACATAATCTTACCCTGTTTTTCCCCCTACGTTATTGGGAAATAGATCACAGATCACAGAAAATAAGAATTGAAAGCGACCTTCGAGGATAAATATCCCAGCCCTGACGTTTAGTATATGAAGGAACTAAGGTCCAGAGTGGCAATATTTTCTTCAGAAGCGTTTGGTGTGCACACTGCTCAGGGCAGGGGCTGGCAAGTCTGCAGCAGCCTGTGGCAGCTGGGTGGCAGTGGAGAGCCTGGGGGTTAGAGCTCCAGGAGAAGGAGGGGATGATGCCCTTCGGCCAGAGGGTGGGTGTGGGGCCGCAGGTAACCTGCCTTACTTTAAGTCTGGACTGCCTTGTAGCCAAATCCGATTAGCTCCCACCTTCAGCTGTCACCTGCATCTGGCCAGTTCTTACTACCCCATCATTACCCCCATCATTACCCTCCACGGCCCACGCTTTGACTACTGCCTCGCTTTCTCCTTAAACCGTCGACACCATCCCCCACCCCATTCCCTTCCACTCTTGGTCATTTTCTGTCTTCTCTGCCCCAGCAACCTGAGATAGTCTCATCACACTCAAATTCCAAGGCCCCCACCCTCGTTTATGAAACCCCGTGTGTGTGTGCCCTGGGTCTTCTCCCACCTCATCTCTTAGCAGTGTCCCTCTTGTTCTCTGCTCCAGGAACAGCAGCCCTTCTGGGCCTTCCTCAAACTCACAAGCACATTCTGCCCTTGTCCTTTCTGTTCAAGGATCCTCTCTCCAAAGACATCTGAATGGCTCCCCCTTCCTTCGTTCAAGTCTCTGCTCAAATGTCACTTATCAGAGAGGCCTTCCCTGAGCACCTGTGCTAAACAGACCCCTTCTCCACCGCCATCACTGCCCATCCCTGTCTCGGGCATTACTATTCTCCATCACTCTCATGACCTGCCAAATCCTGTGGGTATTATATTCTATACAAAACCGTGGATTCCCCCTGCCAGAATGTGAGCTCTAAAGGGGCTGGAACTTTGTCTCTTTTGTTCTGTCTTGTGCTTCTAACAGTGACTGATACATAAAGAAAAGGAGGAAGGGGAGAAAGAAGGAAGGAAGGAAGGAAGGAAGGAGAAAGGAAGGAGGATAATCTTGGCCAATAAGCTAATCTCTCTTAAATCTTGGTTGTTTCATCTCAAAAATGGGGTGAAGAATCATCCCTGCCTCGTAGGGCTGTTGGGTCTTGCGATGGCGCTCCGCATGCCTAGTCCGAAGCTGGGCCCTCAGTAAGTGCTCAGTAAACACAACTTTACTGAAATTTCCCAAAATTCTTTTTATTATAATTTCTCCTTTGGAGGAGATGCCTGTACTCTGTGCGTGATCTCTGTAACAGTCTGGGAAATGCATGGTTGACCCTCATTACTTCCACCTCATTCTACCCAGCTTGACCTGGTCCACCTGCCATTTCTTGCCTCTGGATGGTGCTCTCCATTCCTCCTCAGCTACTGGAGCCTCGTTTCTTCCCTGCTGTGCTCAGGGTTCAAAGTTCCTCCAACTCCCCTACTGATTTTTCACCACTTGGTACACCAGTTCCCTGCTGTGACTGATTTCATATCTAGGATGCATGTGTGCGAGTACACACGTGCACATACACACACGCTTCTCAACTTCTCAGCACCCTCTAGAACCCTTGAATCTCTGGCTGATACAACGAGATAAGGAGGTAACATGACTTTCTTACTTCTGGACCACCAGACAGTCCAAATGGGGCTGGGGGCTCTGCCCCTGGTGGACAGCGGCCAGGACTCAAAACACCGAAGATCAGATAGCTGCCAGGGTCTGGTGGTCTCCATAGGTCAAAGTTTTCTGAGCTGGACTTTCTCAATGAATAAGAACAAGGCTGATGGCCTGTCTCCTTGCCAAGACATTGTGTCTGTTGTGACCATACTTCTCTTGCTGGCATGCCAGTCCTTTGGGGGACACAAGTTTAGCTCCAGGATAAACACAGCAAACCCTCCCAGAGAATCAGTTGTAGGGGTGTAAGTGATTTAAGCCATTGTTTGAGGTGGAGCACGGATATGAAGCAGACTATAATAGCCTCTTCAATGTTTAAGATAAACTATTAATCTTCAAGGAAATGTCTTGCTTGTGGAGTGCTGGTTCAGTCTACATTCCCAGGCTCCTTGCATTCTTTTTATCCCCCTTAGGTACAAATTCCCACTCTCTTCTGCTCTTTGAATACTTCAACAGAATAATCCGAGGTGCATTATTGAGATAAAATGTGCTGCTGTAGGAATTTGCATGCTTTTCACAATTACGTTGCAAAACAGAGCACTGTATCATCAATAATATGCCTGATGAGCGTGGTTTGTATGAAATACGGCCAAGCCATCCTAAACCCAAACCCATTTTCACCTCCAGAGAGCATCATTGAATTAACCAGTCAACAACTGACGCAGGTCTTTTTTAGGTGGGGGAATCTTTAATTATTTTCCAACAATTAATACTGGGAAAAAAATGTATTGCATTAAACACATCTTTAGTTTTTTGAAGTAGGGCTTGGATACACTGAGCTTTTACGGCTCTAATCATGGATGTTTTACATTCTTTAGGATCATATTAAGGTCTTTTGGCATTTGGAGCCTCCTTGATCCAGTGATCACCCAGTGGTTCATAACCCCCAATTGGTAGGATGATTGTGCATGAAAAAGTATAGTTTACCTTGGTGATACCTACAGTAGCAAGCTCGGATCCTCTGTAGGGGACCTGTGGCTCATGCCCGGGGCCGGTAATTACACTTAATAATAAGGTTGATGCAGGGATTGTATAGTCAAAAATGCAGTCTGGAGAGTTCAAAAATTCATCTTGCGGCCGCCTCCCTGTTCATTCCTGGACCAGCTTTCTCAAGTTACTCTTCTTTGACCAAAGAAAATCATAATCACAGGGAAGGAACTTCAACCAAACATCTGTTGGGGAAACAAGTGGAGCTATTCACCTGCATAATCAAAGAGGTTCCTAAGTTACACAGGGCACAACAGTGACCTGGAATCCAACCACAGGGGCAGCCATCCTGGGGGTCCTTCTTGCTAATAGGAAGAAACTGAATGACAGGAAAAACTGCTCATGGAGGGTGCTCAGGCCGCATAACGCCCGAGTCACCTTAATTCAAAGTCCCAGGCCAGTGCAGCTCATCTCTTACCCTTGGGGAAGGGAGAGGAGCAGGTGGTAAGAGGATGAAGAGTGATGCTTCGTGGAATACACCAATGACGAAAAAAAGTTGAAATCTACTTCTGAACCAGAGACACTCCTTTGATCTTCTAGAGAAATGATCTATTCAGCTAGATTGTTTGCTGGGCATTCAGACATTAGTTACTTTGAAAAAATTAGTTTTTCCATTACTCACTAGCACGGTGGTCCCAGGTTAGCTTTCAGAGCATGACACATTTTCTTATGTACTCACTTCTTAAAGCTCATTCCCTTTCCCTCGTAGACACTAGCTAATATACTCAGAAGGAAGGGTGACAGAGCTTCTGGGCTGATACCTTTTACCCGTGGCCATCTGGAAAACATGAGGTCTGATCTTTCCCTAATCCATGAGAGACTCTTGTTTGGGATTGTGAAGTCAGACCTGAGGGGAGCAGCCCAACCTGGGAGGGTGAAGGCAACATGGACGAGGAGACTTTTGGTGTCACTCAAGTCAGAGCAAAGACCAACAACTCTTGTCTCTTCTGACTGGGGGGGGGGTGTCCCCGAGTAGAGAGAAAGCTAGGCAGATGTTCAGCCATACACAGTGTGTTCGGAAAGAAGAAGGAAATTTGCCATCTTCTGGAAGAATGTCTTTCTGATGTTACCTGATAGCTCCAATGCTGTGCATCCCCCACACTCATTCGAGGACCTACCCATGGTGTGCTTACCGTGATGTTCTGCAGACTCTCTGTCACCCCTTCTAGATGTCCTTGCACCATCCTCCCCTCCTGTAGCCCCTGCTGTCCTTCTTCCCCTCCTGGCCTTCTTCCTTTCCTCCTTTAGTTATTCCTGCATTTGCTCATGACACGATTGGTGGGAGAGGGAAGTGGGAAGCAGCCTTGGGTGACCACAGAGAACAGCAAGGAGGTCTTTCACGCCTTTGTTCGTGTGGTCTACCCACGTTCAAGTCCCAGTTCAAGGAGCTCGACTTTGTGATGTTTCCTCTAAGTGTCCCCAAGGAGAGGCAACCGCCGCCGCCTTTGGTCCCCATTGTCCTTTTTCAAACTTCCGTTGTAGCATTTGGTGCTTTGTGTTGTTATCCGGTTCCATGGAGTCTTCCCACTGGATGGTGGATGCTCAAAGAGCAAGGATTAGTCACTGATCTTAGCCTGCAGATGAACCCTGTTCTTGGCCCATACACTTTATGTGTTCCATGAGTGCAGACTGGACAAATGAATGAATGGAATGCATGATAGATTTCCTATTGTCTGGAAAATCACATCAGAATTCCTTAGGACAGCCTTCAGTGCTTACTCAGTCTGTTCTCAACGTGTTCTGTGTGGTTCAGACTCCCTGACTCAGCCAAGATAAGCTATGTACTCACCCTCAGTGTACTACAAATACTCCCACTTCTTTCCTCCTTCCTTCCCTTCCTCCCTCCCTGTCTGTCATTCCTTCCTCCCTCTCTGTCTCCTTCCTTCCATCTTCCTCTTTCTTTCTTTCTTTCTTTCTTTCTTTCTTTCTTTCTTTCTTTCTTTTTCTTTCTTTCTTTCCTTCCTTCCTTCCTTCCTTCCTTCCTTCCTTCCTTCCTTCCTTCCTTCTTCCTTTCCTTTCCTTTCCTTTCCTTTCCTTTCCTTTCCTTTCCTTTCCTTTCCTTTCCTTTCCTTTCCTCCCTTTCCTTCCTCCCTCCCTCCCTCTTCTATCTTTACTGTCTCCTTATACTCCCTAGCTATATAATATCTCCTCATTCCTCACTCCGAGTTTCCATCTTGCTCCTCTGTAAAGACTGTCCTGTCTTCTGCCACTGTACTTTCCATTCTGAATTACTCACAAGACATTTAATCATTTATACCTTGCAGCATCTCTTACAGTTGTTTTGAAATTGCTACTTAGTGTCAGATAACTTAAGAGTGCCTTTCTTGTCTCCCGTAAGTTCCCTGAATACAGAGATGATGTCACACGCTTGTGACTGCAGAGCTCACCTCCCCCACTGCCCAAGCCCAGCACATCGCTGGGAACACAGGAGCTGCTCAAGGCTGTTTCTGAATGAATGAATGGAGGCCATGCAGACAAGGAAGCCTGTGAGCCACAAGTCCTTGGCTCATTGAGGTGGACTTTCCTCTCCTGCCTTAACTGCCCTGGATATCTGCGAGAAGCCGCAAGAATACGTAGAGTATCTGAGACAGTAAGAGAAGCCAAAACGATGTCAACGAGGAAGGCCTGAAAGTTCCAGAGACTCTTCTCTTCCATGGGTGCCTAAGCCAGACTCCAGTGGAAAATGGAATCAGAATGATCTACTTCTCCCACCTAAGTGTGTGGTTGACAATAACTCTCCTCCTTCCTCTCCGTTCTTTCAGAATCGTCCACCCACAGTTTCATGGCTTTCCTTTCCGCAGTTATCTTCTAGACATGCAGGGTATTCTTACTTGGTCTGAAAGTGCTTTTTTTTTTTTTTTTTTTTTTAAGAGTAAGCCCCTTCTGCCAACTTTCCCTCCTTAACTGCATATCTCATCACTTCTTGATGATATTCACAAGGTATCTTTACTTCTTTTTGTTAAAATTGTAAACCCACTTTGCCCCCAGATGCTCTATTGGGAAGAAGACTCACTGTAGGAGTAATTTAAGAGTGGGCTTTACTTGATCCCATTTTGTTCTAGATAGAGCTTAGTATATACTGAGCTTTTCAGCTATAGTCTGTTATTCACCTTGGTAGCCCCAGCATTTAGTATAGTACCTGACTTCTGTGGAAGGGTACTCAGTGTAAGTGAATCTCGTTTATAATGGTACTTTTGAACATTAGACTGATACTTACCTCAAAAACCAGTGATCTCCACGTATGCGCCCTGGGCCAGCAGCATCAGCATCACTTGGGATTTGTTAGAAATGCAAATTCAGGGGTGTCTGGGTGGCTCAGTCAGTTAAGCGTCTGACTCCTAGTTTCGGCTCAGAACATGGTCTCAGGGTCATGAGATTGAGCCCTGCGTCAGGCTCCTCGCTCAGCTGGGAGTCTGCTGGGATTCTCTCTCTCCCTCCCCCTCTGCCCCTTCCCAACCTGTGCACTCTTTCTCTCTCTTTCTCTTTCTCTCTAAAATAAATGAATACATCTTTTTAAACAAAAGAAATGCATATTCACTGAATCAGACACTCTGGGCCCAGCGTTGTGTTTTAACATGTCCTCCAGCTGATCCGGATGCAGCTCAGGTCTGAGAATTTATGGACTATCCTTAGCAATTGAACTTTTTCAGCGAGTTGTGGTTCTATATTAAGAGACGCAAGAACTTAATCCAGGTTCATACAAACCCATCATGCTGTAACGTGGTTCTGGGACACCGGGCATTAATACGCAGTGTGGCAGCTGGAGCTTGTTTTCCATCTCTGATGTTCTATCAGTCAGAGAGAGAGCTGCCTGTCTGTCACCACACACGCCCTGGGCTTTCTTTGCTGCCCTCGGTTTGCACTTAGCTGCCCCGTCCCCCGCATGCAAAGGATAAGAGGAGTAATAAAGACGGGGCTTGATTCGCACAAGCCCTCCTCTGGCCCCCTGTGCTATGCATGGCATTCCCATAACCTGGCCAAGCTGCCCAAGCCCCCGTTCTGCTGAGATTCACCTGCAGCAGGTAGACAGTGAGGGATTGTTCGGAGAGAAACACTGTGCAATCAACTGGAGATAACAGAGGCACAGAGGTCAGGAGAGCGGCCCAGAGCATCTTTCATCTTTGACTTATATTGGTAGGGTGTAAAGTGTGGCATCGGCCTGGCCTGCCCAGCAGTCAATGGCTGCCTTGTTCTGCCCCCCAGTTATCTGCCATCGCTCTGATGTCACAGGTTTCGTTTGGATAGCTGACTTCAAAGGTGCTTTTCAAATTTTTTTAATTTTTCTATTTCAGGGATAATAGCACAGCTTTTCAAAAGCATTTTGCTGTGCAATCAAATCAAACATTCTTAAATGGACGGGGCCAAGTTAACCCAGCCCAGGCACAGAAGCTCCCGAAAGGTTGCCAAGAACTTGGTGCCAATTCTGACAGATGGACAAAGGGAAGCTGTGTTTGCTGTCCTCCTCAACTCTGCTCTTCTCCCGAGTCCATCATGTGCTGAGATTTAGAAAACAGAAAATACCCCTCGCCATTCCCTCCTCTCTGGGCGTGTGAACTCCCCTGGGACATTTCCCACCAGGATCTGCAATATATTACCCGGGAATGACTGGGCAGTTGAGTCAATAGCTGAGTTGCTGAGTTTTTCTGATGAATTAACTACAAGTCCTACGAAAAAAAGCCAAGTTGAATTCTGGCCTTCATGTCTTACAGATTCCACTTCTATTTGAGGCCATCTCTGTAAGTGGACCACAGAATCTACCACTTTGTGGCTTGTTCCTTTCTTTGTTTTCTTCCATTGTCACAGTAATGGCTGAATGTTCCATCACAAGCTGCCTGGGCCTCATGGTGGCGGCTGGACCAGATTTTTAGGTAGGCTGAAATTACTAGACGCGAGCTTGAGTCTTTATAGGGGCAGGCCATATTTCCAGTGAATGATGACAGTGAACATTAATTGGCATGGTTATTTCTTAGACACTGAGCTAAGTGGTTTCCAGGCATTATCTCATGTACTTGTCCCTTGGTAGTAGGTTCTGTTATTTTTTTTTTTTTNTCCCATAACGCCGGGATCACGCCCTGAGCCGAAGGCAGACGCTCAACCGCTGTGCCACCCAGGCGCCCCTAGCAGGTTCTGTTATTAACCACGTTTTACAGATGAGAAAACTAAGGCTCACATGGCTGGGATTTAAAATCACGTCTGTCTGCTTCCAGACTAAGCGTCTTACCATGGTTTTGTGGCTCCTCAGTCTTGCTGCAGGTGGCATCTCAGTTAAGGGACATACAGAGGACAAAGAAGAGGACCATGGTTTTCGACCAGGAAATAATTTATATTTTGGGAATCTGATTTGGAAAAGTTCACAGAAGCAGAAGCTCATAGGAAAAAAGTTCCAAAGACTAAGACAGAAGGCAGAAGACTCATTTATATGAAAGTTTTCAAAAAATTCTCAGAAGAAAAGAGGAAAGGATGTGAAGAAACACTGAGTGGTCCTCAGGGAATGTACCTGCAAGTTCAGATATAAAGGAGGCACCTGTAAACAATGGCAGACAGAAAGCCTTGCCATTGACCTCTGGGGGGACAATTTGCAAACCAAAAGGCATCAGATAAGACGGTTTTTTTTTTTTTAATTTAGATTTTGAGCAAGAAAAACCAGCAACGGGATGTTCCTCTGTCCATGGTCAGTATTGAAATGGCCACAGGTCACGGAGAAAATAGAACTCCCTGGCACCTGTTTAGCTTCTATGCTTTTTTAAGGGGAAGGATCTACAATGGTGAAGGTCGAAGGGATTTTAACTCTGAAGAGGCGGGAGGTGATAAAGGAGAAATTAAGTGCTCTTTCTGTGAGCAAGTCTCATGGAAGGAACCATGTGTTTTCGGGTTATGGAGAGCTGGCCCACAAGCCGGCTGGAAAGACCCCCAGTAATTTTTGAGGACTCCTGAAATCGGGGTACTTTGAAAAGCTGTCTTGTGAGCACTTGGACGAGGAAGAAGTGAGGCCTTGGATCAAGTATAAAAGCATTAAGGACTAGTGGTAACAAAATAGGGTCATCTCCTTTCTTCTTCGGGCGATGCTACGGGCACTTAATGACATATTTAACAAATGTATATGGTTGCAACCTGGCCGTGCTATTATGCGCAGTGACAGAATTTGAATCCCAAAGGTATTGGCAGACTGGACCAAAGCAAACCAAACCTCACAAGGCAAAAATAACACAAAATTGACCACTGCTCCAGTACAGAATAGACTAAAGGTGTCTCCCCAGGCATTACCCTGAAAAAAGAAATAAGGCTTTTAGGTGATTGTAAATTTGACATAATAAGCCTGGAATATGATATTGTTGCCCAAAAAGTTAATTCAAACTTGATCCTCATAAATGGAAATACAATGTTTAGGACTCAGAAGAAAAAAAAAAGGAAGCCAACATTTAATGCCTTCTTTCTGCAAAATATTTTCAAACACATGATCTCATTTTATTTATTTTTTTATAGAGTATAAACCTCATTCTTTATACCTGAGTTACAAAAACCAAGACACAGAAAAGCTAATTAATTTTTTCTAGTTCATGTAGCCAGAAGGGGGAAATGTCGGAGTTCAAACTCAGGTCACTTTGATTTCAAAGCCCTGTTCTTCCCACTCTCCCAATAGTAAGGCTTCCACCGAAGCACAGGGGGTGCCGTTTCCACCTGCAGCAGGTGCTGGGCTAGGTGCTGAGGGCTGTGCTCCTGGAGAGGCATTGGAAATCTAGAGCATTCTTCGGGGCTGTCTTCTGCACTGGGGTACAGTGTGTGTGGTTCAAGGCGCCAACTTTTTGGGTGAGGGTGAGAATGTAAAGTAGATACAATGATGAGGGGTCTGAACATTGTCATATGAGGAAACACTGACAATATTAAACTAGCAAACTAAAGACTTAGGGTGGATTTGAGATGTGTCTTCAAATAGCTCCGTGTATGCCACAGGGAAGGAAGAAGAAAAGGTGTTTTGGTTCCTCCAGAAGCAGATCCAGAGCAGTGGGGGGCAGTTATAGGAATGTTGGTTTCCCCTTTGTATCAGTTTCCTATTGCTGCTATAACAAATTACCCCAAACCTGGTGGCTTAAATAATACCAATTCATTACCTTACAGTTCCATAGGTCAGAGGTCCCATATAGGTCCTACTGGACTAAAATCGACGTGATGATGGGGCTGTGTTCCTTCTGGAGGCTCTAGGGGTGAGTCTAGTCCCTCGCCTTTTCCAGCTTGTAGAGGCTGCCCACATTTCCTGGCTCATGGCTACCCTCCTCCTTCTGCAAAGCCAGCAATGTTGTGTCTCCTGGACCATTCTGTAGCCCCCTGATGCAGACAGGAAAGCACCTGGGTGATCAGGCTGCAGCTACCTGGCTAATCAGGAATAGTCTCCGTCTGCCGAGGGCGATTATTCCGTAAGCTTATTTTAAACATAATCACATCTGCAAGTCCTTTTTGCCATATGTGCATGGCTTCCAGAGATTAGGATGTGGACATATTTGGTGGGCCATTCTGTCTATTCAGCATAAGGATGTTTTTTGTAGACAGCTCCCTAATAGAGCTGTTCGACACCCTGCTCCTGGATATAATCTGTTAGAGAACAGACTGAATTTTGATGGCGATGCTGCAGGAGGGGTTCGAATACCTGATGAGAAATTGATTAAATGTTTTTATAAGGTTGATCCCACCCTGAGACAGGATTCTGTGACCACCCATTCTGTAGTGGGTTGGATAATGTCCCTCCAAAATTCATGTCCACTCAGAACCTCACAATGTGATCTTTGAAAGCAGGGTCTTCGCAGATGCAAGTAGTTAAGATGAGGTCATCCTGTATTAGGGTGGGCCTCAAATCTGGTGACTAGTGTCCTTATAAAGAGAAGAGAAGACACACAGAGACAGAGAGGGAAGAAAGGCTTGTGAGGATGGAGGCAGGGTTAGACTCTAGTCCTTTTTACCATGCTGTCTGTGCATTCTCTGGCCCAGTCCAGTTCTGCCATAATGACCAAGAGCAAAGGCCCTAGAGTTTAGGGGCGCCTGGGTGGCTCAGTTGGTTAAGTGTCTGACTTCAGCTCAGGTCATGATCTCAGGGTCCTGGGATGGACCCCCACCTTGGGATCTGCTTTTCCCTCTGTACCTGTCCTCCCTCGCCCCCACCCTTCCGCCTCTCCTCCCCCCACTTATGTGCACTCTCGCTTGCTCTCTCTTTCAAATAAATAAATAAAATCTTAAAAAGAAAAAAGAGGATAGGCCCTAGAGTCTAATGACTCAGCACTGAGGACTCAGACTCTCTAAGATTTAGTTCTATTTGCAAATCATGGGTAATAGCATGACCTTTCTTGTGGGGTTGTAGTGAGGATTATAAGATGCCCATGTTAAAGGAAACTCTCAGTGAAGTATGTTCACTCATACAGAGTGTATTCTGTGATCGTCTGTGGAGTCTGTCCTCTGTGTCAGGGACCATTCTAGGTGCCTGGATATCTCAGCATGCAAAACAGACAAAAAATCTCAGGCCTCATGGTACCTACATTCTACCAGGCAGCAGAAAATAAA
The DNA here is from genome assembly GCF_002007445.2 of Ailuropoda melanoleuca. Lineage (NCBI taxonomy): Eukaryota > Metazoa > Chordata > Mammalia > Carnivora > Ursidae > Ailuropoda > Ailuropoda melanoleuca. The sequence goes on from NC_048225.1 coordinate 120,634,501, forward strand.
AAATAGCAAACTTAACAGATGTGTAGATTACATAATATGCTGGAAGATGATAAGAGCTATGGGGAGAAAAAAAAAAAAAAAACCAAAGCAAAGCAAGGGGCATGGGAGCGTGTGTGGAGGGTTGCAGACTGAAATTTTAAAAAGTCAGAGTGAGATTTGAGCAAGCACATGAAGCTGTTGAGGAAGTTAGCTGTGCAGACATGTAGGGGAGCACATTTAAGGCATGGAGAGCAGGGAGTGCAAAGGCCCTGAGGCAGGAAGATCTCTCGTGTGTTTGAAGAGTAGGAAGATCAGCGTATCTGGAACAGAGATATGGTCATGGAGGCAAAGTAAAGGAGGTAAATGAGGATACAGAAAGGAGGAAAGGGGAAAATCAAAGGATTTGGCTTTTACTCTGAGCAAAATGGAAGCCATTGGATGAGAGTAAGCAGAAGAGTGATATGATTTGGCTTATCTTTTAAAGGAAGCACTCTAGCTACTCAAGCCAGCTCTTGAGAATAGATCCCACAGGCTTAGGAGTGAAGCAAGGAGGCTACTGCAGTTGTTCAGGTGAGAGATGATGGTGGTCTGGACCAACGTGGTAGCAGTGAAGGTCAGATTCTGCCCAGATTTTGAGGATAGATCCAATAGGGATTTCTAATGTTGATGGTAAGAAGGGAATCAAGAATGACTCCAAGGTTCTGACCTGAGTGGTTGGAAAGGCAAAGTCGTCGCTAACTAAGATGTGGAAGACTGAAGGTAGAACCTGTTTTAGGGGAAAGGAATTTAATTTTGGATATTTTAAGAGACTGATGCCTACAACATATCTAAATGTTGAGGTAGATTAGGCAGTTAGATATAGAAGTCTGGGGTTCAATAGATAAGAAACAACTTTGTGATATCTAAAGACTTATAAAATTCTGTTAATTGATTTTGTGGAGTGTAAGTTACAGGAGGGTGGGGACTGTGTCAAATTCACCCGAGTCTCCAGACTGCCTAGCAGAGAGCATCACAAAGCTTATTGCCCACTAAATGTTGACTGAGTAATTGGATACTCACATTTTTCTGAATTTGGTGGGTCTGCAGCACGAATATAGGACCGATATGCCTAATGCTTGGTCTAGATTATTTCTTCTCTGCAAATCATTGCTTAGTGGGAACTAAAAAGAGCCTATTACCTGTTCTGCTTACAACTAAGAGTCCCTCCTCCTCTGCATCCTTGGGTTTCTTCCTTCGTGACGTCTTGAATAACCCTGTTCCTTAAAAGAGTGAGGTGGAAAATCATAGGATGCAGAATCATTTAAGTGACAGGTGAGTTCCCCATTTGTTCCCCACCTATGACAGTAAAAAAATCCTGCTACTTATTTTTCTGAATTCCTTCTATGATACTTATTTCTCATTTATTATTATTTTTTAATCTTAGATTTTAAACCATCCTCTTTTCTCCCATCCCAGCACCTGCTCTAGGCCCCAAAGAGGGCTTTTTAGCTAAGATCCTAGGAGAAAGATGGAGTTCATGGTCCCTTCAGAAGCTTCAACCCATTGCATAATCTCAAATATTTAAATCCAGAAGACTCAGCCCATTGCTCAACATTTTGATGTCATCTCAAGCTCTATCCAGGCTTTTCTGACTTGAAGCTAGACAGAGAAGAACTTATTTTCAAATCAGACCCCACCGGAACTCAGCCTGAAGTTGATTGGGGTCCTCTCGTCTAATAATTTCTATGCCTGCAGATGCATTCAAATTACTAACAGGGCTCAAACACTACAAATTCCAGGCCCACAGCCTAGAGCTGCTGAATCAGGAACTTGGTCTTGAGCTCGGGAATCTGTATTCTCTAAGGTCCCATCATTGATTCTGAGACAGCTGGTGCATTGACTTAGACCATGCTACTTTCTTCTAATGACATGGCACTCACATGATCTGAGGTGTCTTGCCTATTTTGAACAAAGAAATTGTTCAAATCACTTCTGCAGTTCATTCAGTTTTCTCATAAAAATAAACAGCTATGTTTTTAATGCTTTGGTAAATTCTCTTTTAGGAACATGAGCATGGCTATGCTCATTATTTATGCATTTTACCGATACTTGTTAAGCTAAACCATTTGCAGGGAATACAGTGATAGATAAGACACTGTCCTTGCTCTCTTAAATCTCTGGCTACAGGGGGAGGGACGGAAAAATAGGCAATGATCAGTGGGAGGTAGTATCAGGAATAGACTGATGATCTAGAATATTAGTAGACAGATATCCAGACGGACACATCACAGACACGCCCATGTGTATTGCTTGTGTGATGATAAGTGTGTGCACAGATCCTTCGTGCTTACATCATCAGCCTCTGGGTTGGAATGAGCAAGGCTGGTTTCCTTTTGTTCTCTTTTAAAATTATTCCTTGAACCTAGACCTGTGAGTATGTATATGTGGATACCCTGTGTGCCTTAGTCTGTTTGGACAGCTGCAACTAAATACTGCAGACTGGGTGGCTTCTGAACAACAGAGATTTTTTTCTCATGATTTTGGAGGCCGGGAAGTCCAAGATCAGGGGCCAGCATGGTTGGATAAGGGCTCTCTTCTGGGTTGCAGACTCCTCCTTCTGGGTTGCAGAGCTCCCTCACTAAAGAGGTGAGGGAGCTCTGTGGGGTCTCTCTTCTTAAAAAAAAATTTTTTTTTAAGGATTTTATTTATGTATTAGAGAGCGTTCACCTGCAGGAGCAGGGGCAGAAGGAGAGGGAGAAGCAGACTCCCCACTGAACAGGGAGCTCAGTGATGTAGGGCTCGATTCCAGGACCCCGAGATCATGACCTGAGCTGAAGGCAAACATTTAACCAACTGAGCCACCCAGGGGCCCTGTGGGTCTCTTTTTTAAGAGCACTAATCCCATGAAGGCTCCACCCTCACGTTGCAAGCTCCTCCCAAAGGCCCCTCCTACAATGCCTTTGAAGGTTAGGATTTCAGCATGTGAATTTGGCGGGGAGGGGGAGACACAGACGTTTATACCATAGCATTGTGTAACCACCACCGCTGTCAGTAAGCATGTGGGATATGTGAATACTGATGTCCACGGGGATGTTAGGAGATTGCATGCCCTTCATCACCCAGGCAAGCCATCAAGGCAAGAACATGGCATTTTTCACCGCAATTTGTCAAATCTGATTCCAGGACCCTCTGCTGGACTCTGGGAATTCATAGCATACATTCCACATATCAAAACAAGCTTGCTGTATAACTTTGGCAATTCAGAAATACCCACCCTAACTCACCTTGCAAAGTGGTTACCTTCCTGATGCATTGTCTTTAGTTTGGTGGCATCAAGGTCCTACAAATAGCACCACAATTGCTGCAACTTGCATTTATTTCATAGAATTATAGTGAATATCCCTGGGGCAGAAGGGCAGGCAGAGGTTCCCACAAGCACTGCTGAAGAATTCTTAATAATGAAACTAATAAAAATGCTTTGCCTGTGTGTGTGTGTGTGTGTGTGTGTGTGTGTGTGCGATATGTGACTACGTATATGTATGGGTATCCCCATATATATACTTTGCCTTTGCCACTTATGTTTAGAGTGATTTTATTTACATTATTTCACTTCATCCTCAAATGCTGTGAGGAAGGGAGGGGCTGGTGGTATTATACACATTTGGCCAGATTGAAAACAAAAAGGGGGGCTCAGGCCGTTTATGTCTTTTTCGAAGTTCACAGCTAGCAAGAGCGGGAGCCTGAATTCGAGCCCAATGTCTCGCTCCTGTTCTGAGATTCTCTTGTGTATCCCCCACCCCCCGCCCCAGGATGCTTCCTGCATTGGCAGCTCATACCCCAGGACACTCCTAAAGAGCGTGGTTGGTGCTTCTATGAACCTGGCACTTTCAGAGTTTCTTCTTGGTGAGAAGTCCAAACTGAGGAGGACGCCCTGTTGTTTTTCCTTGAATATTTCATGTTGGTTCCTTGGGCGGAGACATCCCCACAGCGGTTCATTAGTGCTTAAATGTGGCACTTGTTACGAGTACTATTAGTAATGCGGGTGGTCTGTGGCCATGGCTGTCTTTTCTCACTTTGTGCTGACTCTTGGCAGTGGCTCTCTCTGGCTCCTGGAATGACTTTTGTAAATTGCTGACATTGTCTATAAAAGATGAGTTTACCACTAACAAAAGGGATTAAGAATGTGATGGAAAAGAAATGTATTTTGTTTGGGACAGATAGGAGAGGGGTGAGATCGGGACTCTAGGACCCCTACGCTTGGTCCTTGATGGCTGTTGTCATTTACAGTAATGATTTACATGGATTAAGCCCAATGGCTTAGAAGGTGCTGGGTTGGGATAATTGTGCCTTTATGAGATGTCACCCTGAGGTCAGGAAATAAATGTCATGGGCACCTAGAAAAGCAAGTTGAAAAGGTGAGGCGCATGAAGTTGTGCCTCCAGGGTGACGGAAGGGTGTTCCCAGCGCACACTGACGACAGCCTGCACTGTTTGTCCTCGTCTGCGGGGGGATGAATTCCCAGGAGTCCAGGATTATTAATGGCGTGCCAGCTGCTCTGTCTTTATTGCTGTCAGTCATGGTGTCTGCCTCTGCCTGTCCGCAGAGACGCGGCTTCTGTGGTCAGAGTGCAGGGCTGCCGCTCACTGCTCACTGTCTGCAGGCTCCCTGTCCTCTCCTACCTTCCACGCGCAGGCTTTCTTAGGTTAATGGGTCTCCAAATCTGAATGGCCGCTCCAGAGGCAAAGGACTGCGCCACCTGCTGAGCTCGGGCGTGGCATTGAATCAGAATTGAATCAGAATGCTGTGCGCATCTCCGCGGAGCCCCTGGCTGTCCTGCCTGCCTGCCCCTCCCTGGCTGTGGCTGGGTGGCCTGGTTGTCTAAAGCTGCCTGCAAATACAATTGGAGGTAGAGACAGAAAGTAGAGGGGGGGGTTGCCAGGCACTGAGGGGAGGGGGGACCTGGGAGTTATTGTTCACTGGATGGAGAGTTTCAGTTTTGCAGGATATAAAGTGTTCTGGAGATGGATGGTGGGGATGGTTGCAAAGCAATATGATCATGGCAAATACCACTGACCTGTACACTCAACAATGGTTAAGATGGTAAATTTTATGTTGTGTTTTACCACCACCAAAAAAAAAAAAATTCCGTAGAACTGTGGGAATGAATTGATTTTTAGTGAATGAAATATCTTATTTGATCATCAAAAATACATACATATGGAGGTGCCCGGGTGCCTCGGTTCATTGAGCGCTAGATTCTTGACTTTGGTTCAGGTCATGATCTCAGTGTCATCTGAGCTCTGCATCAGGCTCCGTGCTCAGTGGGGAGTCTGCTTGAGATTCTTTCCCTCTGCCCCTCTCCCCACATGTGCGTGTGCTCTCTTCTCTCTGTCTCAAATAAATAAATCTTTAAAAAAATACATATATACGTACATACGTACAATTTGATTACCTTCCAGGTATCCAATATTCTGTCTCCACAAAATTCTAACTGCACATCTGGTTAATCTTGAAGTTGATCATGGTGGGGGGCCGCATTCGATTAGAGAAGTGACAGAGTAAACAGTGGAAAGGACCCCATATGATGAGACCTGGGTTGTGATCCCTTCTGTGCAACCAGCTCTTCCAAGAACTTAACCTTTCTGGACTTATCCGTCAACTCATCAATTAAAAGAAAAAGAGGTCAGGGATTTCTGTCAGCTCTGAGGCTAAAAATTCAAGGATTTCCTGTGAAAGTAAAAATTGGAGTCAAATTCTCACTAGGAAAGAAATGAGTGAGACCTTCTTAAGCACAGGCTTTCTTTAAGGAGAAGGCACAACGGGAGAGGGTGCTTTCAGGTGAAGGGGTAACAGATGAGAATGGACAGTTTCGATACAGAGAATTCCAATTCCTTAGTGGGTCGTAAAAATAGTTTATTGGCTTCTATTTAGCATTTTACAAAAGGAAATAGAACAGAAAGTATTTGTGTTACATGGAGTCATGGTGAGTGTTTTGTAAAACTCTGATTCTAGGTCACCAATCTGTGAGGGGGAAAGCCCGCCAGAAATTCCACAGAGGTGGGCATGACAGGTGGTGACTGCTTTCCAAGGACCAACTGTGGAGATCTGACAATCAAGGAATGTGGCCTGCGTGTTGGGTCCTTGGAAGGTGCCATGTCACACCTAGGCTGGTGGCATAGTTTTTCATGGATCATACATGTCTGAAGGCCTGGAGGATATGGGTGTGAGGAGCAGACGCTCAAACTATTGGCATTGAATTTTCCAGACCCTGGAGAGTATTCTTAGTAAAAATATCTATGTACACAATGGTCTCATTTGTTAACTTTTCCGAAACATTGTTCTGTAAACTAGGTATTTATCTGTAAGAGACTTTCATTTGCAAATATATGCATGAAATGCTTACCCAAATGCACTTAATTTGGGGTTGTTCTCACCTTTGGTAAGAGTTTGTTGTGTAAAGAAGGTTTTTAGGATCCCTAGGGAGAAGTTCTCACAAACCCCCAATATTTTCTAACCAAGTTATGCAACAATAGGATAAGATCATAATAAGGGGACTTGTTGCCTATAATAAATGATAATTTTATAATTTCAAGCCTATGTATTCAGTATTGGTCAAGGCAGTTTAATTCCTGTGGTAAAACACCCCCAAAATTCAATGACTTAACAACCTGAAAAATCCAGTTCCGTGTTCCTGGTTGGGTGGTTCTTATGGAAGGCTTTCCAACACGTGGTGACTTAGGGACTCAGGCTCTTTTCCATCTTGTGATGCCACCATCTTCAACCAAGTCTCCAAAGTCAACCAGGAAGGAAAGAGAAATGAGGAAGATACTCTGGATATTAACAATCTTGGCTTGGAAATAACATGCGTCACGTACATTGCATGGGCCAGACCGGTTGATCAGATGTACAAGATCTGGAGCATGTGGGCCTGGCTGGGGCCACTTCCCAGCAATAATGGAAAGGGGATACCAATCTCCGAGGGTCAGGTAGCTGTCACAGCCACATCCTGCTCTTAATGTAGTAAGATATGTACCTCCTGAGTTTATAAAGGGATATGTGGATAAATAATAGAGACTTTATAATTATTGTATTATTTCTATGACTATAGTTTCATTTCTCATTTTAAAATGCTCATTTAGCTATTTAATCATTTCTTTTTTTTTTTTTTTAAGATTTTATTTATTTATTCGACAGAGATAGAGACAGCCAGCGAGAGAGGGAACACAAGCAGGGGGAGTGGGAGAGGAAGAAGCAGGCTCACAGCGGAGGAGCCTGATGTGGGGCTCGATCCCATAACGCCGGGATCACGCCCTGAGCTGAAGGCAGCTGCTTAACCGCTGTGCCACCCAGGCGCCCCTATTTAATCATTTCTTAACTTTCCTAGCAGGTCTTTCAAAATGAATCTGTACCATGTCTCAGAGTAGCTTAGGTGGCATTTTCCTTGAAAAGTAATGCAGGGTCTGATAGTGAACTTCAAATCCTTTCCGACTTCTCCCTTTGTAAGCTACACAAACTCTATCTTGGCAGTGTCCATAGGCAAGCAGGGTTGATGGCATATTCTTTTGCAATAACTCTATGTCAGCTAATTATGGGTGTTTGGCCAATGAAGCCAAGGTGATGGTTGTAGCCGGTATATAAGAAGTGTTCCCAGACTTATTTGCAGTTAAACTGCAAACCATTCAATTGTATTGTAACTTGCCTCATATTATAGTGACTTAAAAAAACAGAATTGGAAATTTAAAAATTGTCAGCAACTTTTAGTACCATCTGGAGAATTATGAAATGATATATCCAGTGGTTCTAAGATTTCTAGTCATGACAGAGGTCTACTTACTGTGAAATAAACACATTAATGCCTTTACCTAACTTAAATGACTTATCTTATAAAGATACCTAATTTGCTTTGTTCTAAACCTCTGCTCATTCCAGACTCTGATTACTTTGTAAGTGCTCTTAATTGATTACCCCTTAATCAATGTGCTGGGTTGACCAACACTCCATTCCTCCCATAAAACTTGTAGACTGATGCCCACAGTATCTTTCGTGGATCAGAAGTCTGGAGTCCAGCAGTTCAGACTTAAACAACAGTTGTTGAGTGTGGAGGATCCAGGCTCCTTCCAGGTTTCTGCTCCACTATCCCTGGAAAGTGACCATTATCCTCATGGTTCAGTGTGGCTCCCAAGCTCCAGCCATCCAGCCACATGATGAAGAGCCCACCCCTTTCTTTTTAGGAGACTTCCAGGAAGTATTCCATATACATTAAAATAAAATGTTTAAAATATGGATCATTTAAATGATCTCCCACTTTAAGGAACACATTTATTTAAGATTTTATTTATTTATTTGTTTGAGAGAGAGAGCACAAGCAGGGCGGGGGGAAGGGGCTGAGGGAGGGGGAGAAGCAGACTCCCCGCTGAGCAGGGAGCCCTACGTGGGGCTCCATCCCAGGACCCTGAGATCATGACCTGAGCCGAAGGCAGACACTTAACCGACTGAGCCACCCAGGTACCCCTTAACCAACTCATTTAGATGAACAACCAACTACCAGTCATAATAATATCTGATAACAGAGCTTCTAATTCGGCTTCCCATGATACTGAATGAGAATGAATTAAATATTCCTGTTGTAGGAGGTGTATAAACTAGCATTTGGGTTACTCATTGGTCACGTGCACATTTGTTAGTCTAATTCTACTAGTTAGAGTACAGTCTAAGTTGCTATAACAAAGAGACCTGAAAAAACTGAATGGCTTCAATTCAATAGAATGAGATAGCTCTGTCATCTTCAAAGTTGCCTTTTCTCTGTGAGCCAAGATGTTCGTTCCAGCATTCACCTCTCTCAAACAGTTGGAAGAATTTTAAAACTGAGGGGATGGGAGAGCTTATGCCTGGTCATTTTAAGCTTCCCCAGAAGCGGCATATACTTCCATTCCACTGGTCAGAACTTAATCATGTGGCCACACCGAGTTGCGAAGCAGCCCTCTGAAACTTGGTTCTTGTGAAAGAAAGGGAAAACAGATCTTTGGGAACAATTAGCAGCCCCACCCCCACTCCAATAATTTGTTGCTATTGAGTCTAATCAACTCTAGTTACTACCTGATGGGATCTAGTTTCTGAACATGTAAGTCCTGGGATCCAGCCTTGGATTACAGGGAACGCAGTTTTACAGGCGACAAGTCAGCAGGAGGACAATGAAAGGTCTATAAAGCCCCTGGTCATAGATCCACGGTTTGGGCCAGAGTCAACCTTCCCCCATGAATACACACACCAAACAAGGCTGTGTCACCCCAGGGTGGCAGGATCTGTATCAAACTGTGTTGATGGAGACTTTTGGTGTCATGCAGACCTAACATCTCAGTGGTTGGACTGAACTTTTCATTTTTCTATAACAGTGTAGCCGCATCTGAATGCTACCTGGAAGCCAAGTTTGAACCTAAAGGAAGCAGGATTTTTATTGCCATTGCCATCATCGATTCAGTGTGTCTAGATGAACATTTTTGAGGGGGAAGGTACTAGGTTAGGCTGAGGGATGAGAAGATAAAACAGTTTTCTTTCTTTTTTTAATAACAGCTTTATTGTGGTATAATTCATGTATCACAACTCACCTATTTAAAATGTACAAGTCAGTGGTGTTTAGTATACTCACAGAGTTGTGTGACTGTCACTACAAGCCATTTTAAAGCATTTTCATCACCCCTCCTCAAAGACCTGTGCCCGTCTCAGTCCGCCCTTTCCTCTGTCCCATCCACAGGCACCTGCCGGTCTCTCTGTCTCTACGGACTTGCCTAATCTGGACATCTCACATAAATGGAATCGTACAGTATGTGCTCTCAGAGTATTTTCAAGGCTCATCTATGCTGCAGTGGGTATCAGCACTTTATTCCTTTTTATTACTGAATAATACCCATTGTCTGGATACACCCCATTCTGTTTATCCATTCATTATTGGTGGACATGTAGGATGTTTTCAGTTTTTGTATATTATGAATAATAATGCTACGGACATTCTTACACATGCTTGCATGCGGACATATGTTCTCATTTCTCTTGGCAATATACCGAGGAGTAGAATCTCTGGGTCCCATGGTAACTCTGTTTAACCTTCTGGGGTGCTGCTGGACTCTTTTCCAGGGCAACTGCACCATTTCACACTCATATAGCTGTGTACGAGGGTTCCGGTCTCTCTGGGTCCTTGTTCTCCAGATCCTCAAGTCTTGCAAGGGTCTGTCTTTGGTTTTTTTGTTTTGTTTTGTTTTGTTTTGTTTTTATGGAATTACATCCAGTTATATATATATTTATTTATTTTAAAGATTTTATTTATTTATTTAAGAGACAGAGCCAGAGGGCAAGCAGGGGTTGGGCAGAGGGAGAGAATCTCAAGCAGAGTACGTGCTGAGCAGGGAACCTGGCAAGGGGCTTGATCCCACCACCCTGAGATCAAGACCTGAGCAGAAACCATGAGTCGGTTGCTTAAGTGACTGAGCCACCCAGGTGCCCCGGTGTCTGTCTTTTTGATTATAGCCCTCCGAGGGGGCGTAAAGGTACTTCCTTGTGGTTCGATGTGCATTTCTCTGGCAGCTCATGATGTTTAAACGCCTTTTCATGAGTTTTTTAGACCTGTGGATGTCTTTGGAGTAATCTCCATTTCGATCCTTCGCCTATTTTTAAAATTAGGTTATTTGCCTTTTTATTCCTGAGTTGTAAAAATTCCTTACATATATTTCGGATACAAGCCCCTTATCAGACACACGATTTGCAAATACGTTCTCCCATTTTGTGAGCTGTCTTTTTACTTCCTGGATGGTGTTGAAGCTGTTCCTTGCCTCCAGTGTGCTTTCGGATGAAGGCCTGCATGACTACAATACACGGGGGGGGGGGGGGGGGGGGTTAACAGNTCCCCTCCGGCCGGCGGAGGGCAGGCCTAACCCGGGGCCTGGCCCTGGGGGACCACTCAGGTTCGTCCCTGTGCATCCGTTTGTGCCCAACTATTTGGCTCACAAATTCCGTCAAAATAGCTATCAGTTCAGTCCAAAAGCTGTTTTGGCTGGGTTTTCTTTTCTGTTGGGCCGACAGGATATTGAGCGAACCATACTGCTTATCTGGTAATGCGACCCCATCCGAGGACCTCCCCTGCTTTTCTCTCAACCTGGTGATACGTCATCTCTTCAGCTCAGTCAGAAGGACAGAGGCACTGGCTTGGAAGCCGGGGAAGTGAAGGGTGTCCCAGTGCCGGGCAGAGCGGAGGGCTGGGAGCTCAGTGTCCCGAGTCCCAGATGCAGCGTCTTCTGCTGCACCACAGCGTTGCCCCCTTGTCTGCCCCCCTCCCGTCACCTCTTGAACTTTCGGACTCACCTTCCTGAAAAGTAAGACTGGGAAAAGGGAGTGTGTATGAATGGTGTTTAGGGTCTTTGCCACAATAAACTGCACGGCGGTTGGGGCTCAGGGTTGGGGTGGCTGAGCACGTAGACGCGGTCCGTTTTTTCTCTTCTGGAACAGACAGAACGCTCCCCACTGCAAAGGGCTCTGTGCACAGACTCTGCCAGGGCAGCATTCTGGCCGAGTGTTCCTCTAGCCCAGGAACAGATGACAGGACGGCAGGCAGTCCGTCCCCTTCTAGGGAATAAGGCAAGGATTCCTTTAACACAATGTGACAACTAATCTCTCTATAGCATCTGACTGAGAGGTTTTAATTACTACTGTGATATACACACGTGATTTCCCTATTCCCGCAAACAGCCGGGGGGGGGCGGTGTGTGACTCCGTATTTCCCCATTACTCTGTCGCGTGCGCACCAGCTCAGAACAGGTAGATTCTGAATCCTTCTCCTTCTTTTCTCCTTGTCTCTTTGGGTCCCTCTTTCCCCCCTGCTTTGTTTTCTCCCTCCTCTCCCGTATCCTTAATTTGTGCAAATGAACTTCTTGATTTTCTGCTTTGAACAGAAGGCCGGGGTCCTTCAGCTCTCCTTCCCCTCCCTGACGTGGCTGCGAACCCAGCGGTCCTGGGGAATGAAGGTGTTTTCGCAGCCTTGCTGGCATTCAGACGCAGACCTCTCTAGGAGACAGCGTGTGCGCTGGTACGGAGCAGCACTGGGCAGGAGAGGCAGGGACCACAAAAATGACTTTGGCGGGGAGCGTCTCAATCAGACTTTCTTCCAGCTCAGGAATTAAAGTGTGACCCACTTCTGAGCCTGTGTCATCGCGATACCAAATACCTGTTTTGTTTGCCATGTAAAAATATATAAACATCTGGACCTCACAATGACAAATGTCTGAGTATTTGAGAGCATTGAGATTCAACTCAGATTATTTGATTATATTCAAATATGAGTTGATCCCAGTGCTCTGTTGGGAGGACTATTTGGAACATCCATTTGCAAATCTCTGCTTCTGGCCAAAACAGTGTTGTAAAAGATGCCAAAAAAAAAAAAGTTTTATAAAATGGAAATATTGATCAGACATGGTTTGAGCACCAAGATGTTCCACAGTGAAACATTTCTCAGCAGCTTCAGTATATATGTGGACACCTGTTTGATTTAAAGAGAAGGAATAGGAATTACAGAGAAAAAAATTTGAAATCCTCGCTGTGATGCTTCCCATGGGCTGAGCAAGTCAATATCCACTGTCCCTTTTCATGCGGCTCATAAGGATCCTCTCTCAGCAAGCACAAGACTACAGCCACTTTGGAGGGACAAACTGTGACATCTAACTTGCTAATAAAAGGCTCCATGGAAAGCAGACTTCGTCATCCCCTGGGTCCTCTGCTCCGGGTGCCGCCCCCCACAGTCTGGACATAATTCTTTCAGGGCGCTCTAGCCCCAGATGCTTCCCCTGACACATCCTCAGTCTCTAGCATCTCACCCCCCGCCCCCAGTCCCTGCAGTGCTGCCCTCACTCTTCCACAGCCCGCCCTGCTCCAGCCTGGAGAATGTAACCGCCTCCACGGCTCCTGTGCACGGTCAGACGGCATCACGCTGACCTGAACTAGCCCTCGGTCTGACTCTGTGGGTCATCTAGGGTCTCGGCTCTCCCTGTTTTTCAGGGTCGATTCCATGACAATATTCTCTCTCTACCAGGTATCTGACCAAGAATTGGACTATTTGCCTGTTACCAAATTCATTCTGTACTTTTTCATTTCCCCATCTTTGTTTGCTATTCCATCCTCCTGAAATGCCCTTCCATCCTCAATGCCGTCCACAATCTGTCAAAATCCTACATATTTTTAAAGTTCTAGCCTAAATGTTTCCTTTCTCAGGGGCCTGTCCTCTGTACCCCCGCAGCGCCTTCCCAGCTTTTGTTCGGGGCTCTGCCTTGCCCTTGCTGGAGCAGCGGGAGGAGTCTGCTGGGCTCAGGAGGACAATGCCTTAGCTTCAGCTGTGTTCCAAAAGGCCTGTGGCCCTAACGGCGTCCCTCCATCTCTTTGAGCCTCACTTTCCTCCTGTGTCAGCATGATGGGCTGGGATTGTACAGCCTGGGGGGGCCTTCTGTTGAAAGCTCAGTGATTCCACGATTATGATTTCAGAGCCTACATGGTAACTTCCCTGCAACCTGCTAACTCCTTTAGGGCAAAACTGATACCTTCGTGGGGCACCTGGGTGGCTCCATCCGTTGAGCATCCGACTCTTGGTTTCGGGTCAGGTCATGATCTCAGGGTCATGGGTTCGAGCCCTGCGTGGGGCTCTGCACTCAGCAAGGAGTCTGCTTGAGGATTCTCTCCCTCCGCTCCCCCCAAATAAATAAGTAAACCTTAGAAAAAACATGATAGCATCTTCACCTAACCCTCTTTCCTCTTGGTGCGTGAATGCCTTGTGCACAGTACCTACCCAGTAAGTCCTTGTTAAAGGAAAGGATGGACGAAAAGCAGTCTCTTGCTGCGATCTGATCTCACTACTTAGTTTGTTTCCAGAAGTGCTATGGAAGAACTGATATATGCTGTTTATTGAATAACTATTTCCTGTGTCCTTCTGTTCACACACAGTGTTTACTTTGGCTGAAAAGTTACACGCTGGAGAGCAAATCTGGATCTCTCAGCCTTCCCTGTTTGATTGTCTTTTCCTGTGTGCTTATGGATTTTCCCCCTAAATAAATGGCATGAGATAAGTATTAATTTATTTGAGGGGATATGCTTCAACCTTCTGCCTTCTGTCACAAAAGGGGCATGCTTTTGATTTTTGAAGAGATGCCCATTGCTGTACCACCACGTGGTTACCGGAGCTCTCTGTGCTGTTTGGCTGCGTAGAGTAGGAGGTCACCCATGTGATGAGATTGCAGAGGGACCGGTGGGGCCACCATCTGCCTACCCACTGGTTGTCATGAAGGAATTACTCCTTTGGTTCAAGAGTAGCCTGCTAAAACAATACACCTCAAACTACCATTGACGATCCTTTAGGCCAACAACATAAACTTCAAGGGCATTCTAGAAAACCCGAGTTCCAGAAGATGAGAATAGATGTTACATAAAAAAGGGGACTTCTGTGGTGAAATACCTTGGGGCAGCTACATTAAGTAAAGCCAAGCAGATTCTCCTAGCTGCAGGACTTCTCAGAACGTTGAATGGGCCAGTGTGCAAGGGGAATGCAGCACATTTCCCATACTCACGTGACAACAGAATTAGAACCCTGCCAGCTATTTATTTTATTTTATTATTATTATTTTTTTAAAGTTTAAGTGTTCTAAGAGACTAGATTTTCACTAAACGCATTCTGGAAAAGCTGCCTCGGAGGGCCGTAGAGAGCCAGCCAAGTGCGGGATTCAGAGTGGCAAGCAGGTGGGAGCGCGTAGAAACATGTGCCCAGCCGGACGGCTGCTGCCAGCAGCTTGTGCCACGCTGCACAGGTGGCAGCAGACCCCCCCCCCCCCTGATACCTGAGCCTCAGGTATCACCTTCTCTTTCACAGAGTTGCACCTGGTTCAGCTTTGATGGGCTGTCCTCACACTTCCCCTGGGTGACCTTGAGGGTTGCGAGAAAGCTGTGCTATTTCTCCTGCACATTTGCTGGATGCTGGGCTCTGTCCTCAGCTGCACAGAGGGAAGGTCTAGGATCCTGACTCCAGGACGTAGGAAGCCTGTGCCCTTCAGATGCCCACACAACTGCTTATAGCTCATCGAATTGAAACTTTAGTCTGAGGAGGTGTCGATATGGGGGGTGGGGTGGCAGGAAATCGATAAAGCCTATTTCCTGGTGATGCAGAGTTAAAAATAGGCAATGATTGATTATTTCCCTGCGGTTTTTCAAAAGCTTCTTGGCCTGTCCATATGCAAAGTTCCCAAGACAAACAGGTTGACCACAAACCTGAGAAGAGTGAGCACCTGCTCGGTAGCTGGATTAAAACTCCTCCTTCAGGAGAGCCGGCTGCGGTGGACGGAGTGAAGGAAAGCCCCTGTTACACACAGGGGAGGGAGGAAGGAGAATGTGGAGTGGCAGTGAAGCCATTCCCAGCTCTATGACGCCCTGGGCGGCCCCGGATGGCACCTGCTGCCTTCCCCTCCTGCCCCCCATTACTGAGAAAGGAAGAGCACTGTGAGCGGAGTGGCTGCAGGTCATGGGAAGGCCTCCTTGAGCTGTCCTGCCTCCCCCGGCCCCACAATCTGGGGTGCCCTCCCTGTCACACTCCCCTCCCCCCCCGCCACTGACTCCAGCTCCTGTCCTCCAGCTCTCTGTCCTGTTCCCAGCGAACACTCTGCATGGTGGGGACACCCCTCCCAGTGGTCTTAGTGGCTCTGGTTAATAGCACACCGTAGGCTGAATGAATGTTTGCCAGGCATTGCTGTGCTGGCATGTTCCTGGCCACACCAATCTCATCCCTCCCCACTTAGTTGCAAGCACCCGAGGAGCACCCTTTCTCCCCATCAAGGTGACTTGCCTGTCCTTTGGGGTCCACGCATGAGCAAGGACCACACTCCACCAAGCTCGAAGGGACAGGCGCTGGGCACAGGAGGGCCTTGTGGAGTGTCCTTCCTTTGTGTTTTGCAAGGATGCCATAAAGCTGGGTACCAGGAAGCAGAGGGTCAGGCTAGTTCCTACTTCCTCCACCCCTGTGTCGTCCTCAGAGGGCTAGAGGACCCAGGATGAAGGGACAGGCGACCGTGGGGTGGTCCAGGGGCGGAGGACACAGCCGCACTTCCTCATCTGTCTGCGTGGCAGCCCGGCAGGGGGCTAACGAGAAGCAGGGTGAGAGGCAGGGGCTGCAGGGCGAGCCCAGCTGCTCAGACCGCTGTCCGCACCAGTTCCGGCTCTGCGGCCCCTCCCTCCCAATGAGGCTGTTACTGCCCCGAGGCCAGGGGACCTCCAGGACCCATTCACCCCCTCTGGCCTCCCATGTGTGGGTGCAGGTGGCCCTCAGGCCTGAAAAAGGAGGCGGTCTGAAGGGTCAGCCCAACTACTTGCAGGGGAAATGCCTCCATCGGCCCAGCGGGCCTTTCTGCTTGTGCACTTGCCCAGGTTGCTCCAGATGAGAAGTGGGGAGCAGAGGATTGCTGGGGTGTCCCAGCATCGGTGCCCTGTGCCTGTCCAGGCATAAGCTTGGGTCTCCCTCTGCTGGAAATTGCCAGTGATTCTTAATGCCCTGGGGCATCACCCAGCACTTAGTACGGGAACCCCCCACCCCACCCCACCCCGGGCTTCTGCCTCCTGCCTCGGTGGGAGCTGGGTGGCCAGCCGTGCCTGGCTCTCCCCACCACCTCTCTGCATGGTTGTAACAGCGACCCCCTTCTTGTTTGCCAGCCTCCCTGTGGTTCCTCCAGCTCTTCTGTCTCTCAGTGCCCACTGCGACGCCCGGCTGTCAGGTCCTGTGCGGGTTGTTGAATGCATGAAACAAATGAACCAATCCCTCGAATTCACCAACTAGCACAGCTCCGAGGAGCAGGATCTAGAGAGGCCAAGGAGCCTTCCCCACTCCAGGGGCATGGACGGGCTACCCCACTTCCTGGCATACTGTAGGGGCTCCGTCCATGTGAGGTCTCTCCACTCTGCTCCCTCAGTGCAGGCAGCCACGCTGATCCTTTCCTTTTCTGATCACTGTCAGAACGGATTTGGGGACACCTTGGCTGCTAGGGTGGAAGCTGTTCTTAAGTAGCCTTGCCAGACTTTAAAGAAAAGTGTGTTCTTTCTTGAATGGTGTGTGTCCCACAAACTGAGCAAAGCCCTCTGGTCTTTCCCCACAGCCAAGGCTGTCCCCTCTCCCAAGACTTCCTCTCTCTCTCTTTCTCTGGTGCTCAAGCTGGTTCCTAGAGACACACACCCCTTTCCCAACCCCAGCATCTCCCCCCTTCCCAATGACCCAAACCACTTCTTCCTTCTTCCTCCTCCCTCTTCCTCCCACAATGCTTTTAGTCCAGGAGGAGAGGGAGACTTCTGGTGTTGGGGCCAAGGGCCCTTCCTGACACCCTCCACCCCCACGGAACCCCTTCTTCTCTGTACCGGCCTCCCAGCTGCAACCAGGAGGAAGGCGAGGAGAAAGAAGCAGGATGCTGATGCCCAGAGCCTCCAGCGGGCCCAGCCGCCAAACAAAGCGGCGGTCGCCGTCTGCACGCGCGCACCTTCTGCCCAGGCGTGTCACCTGCCCCGGCCACCATCCTCCCAATGCCCGCCGCGCACCACCTCTCAGAGCAGCTGGCCCGTGTGTCACAGCCAATTAGGCTTTGGAGGGAGTGAGAGGAAAAGGAGTGACACTGCATATTGACCCCTGCTGTCACGGGGCCGGTGTGGCGGCCAGCACGCGTCCCCGCACAGCCACGCCGCTAATTAATCACCTCGGCCACCGGATCGTGACAGCGCTCTGCGCCGCTCCGGGCGCACGTGAAGGCAGCGCCGCACCTGCGGGGACGGCGGCGCCAGGCAGGCTCTCGGCCACCAGCCGCCCTGTCTCAGCTGGCCCGGCAGGCCTGCTTCTGGCAAGGCTTCTGGAAGCTGCTGGGGTTAAAAGGAAGGGTGGGAAAGAGCGAGGACACTTCCTAAAAGCCGTAAATGATTACATAGAGTGTGAGTTGGTGGGGTCCCAGAGCTGGGTGCAGAGCTGGGAGCTGGGCGGGAGCCAGCCAGAGCAGGGCCCCCTCTCTGGGGTGGCCTTCTGGAAGAGGTAGTGGGTGCTCAGGGATTTGTCCAGGAAGGAGCCGGGGACCAGGTGACCCTCCAGCTACCGTTTCACCTTTTCTTCCTTCCGCTGGTTTCTCCACCCGCCCCCTTCCACCTGTCCTTCCTTCCCCCAGACTTTCAGGGACAGGGGCAGGCCCTGTGCCGGCTGCTGAGGGGCCTTAGCTCCTACACATCTTTTTTTTTTTTTTTTAAAGATTTTGTTTATTTATTCGACAGAGATAGAGACAGCCAGCGAGAGAGGGAACACAAGCAGGGGGAGTGGGAGAGGAAGAAGCAGGCTCACAGCGGAGGAGCCTGATGTGGGGCTCGATCCCATAACGCCGGGATCACGCCCTGAGCTGAAGGCAGCTGCTTAACCGCTGTGCCACCCAGGCGCCCCTATTTAATCATTTCTTAACTTTCCTAGCAGGTCTTTCAAAATGAATCTGTACCATGTCTCAGAGTAGCTTAGGTGGCATTTTCCTTGAAAAGTAATGCAGGGTCTGATAGTGAACTTCAAATCCTTTCCGACTTCTCCCTTTGTAAGCTACACAAACTCTATCTTGGCAGTGTCCATAGGCAAGCAGGGTTGATGGCATATTCTTTTGCAATAACTCTATGTCAGCTAATTATGGGTGTTTGGCCAATGAAGCCAAGGTGATGGTTGTAGCCGGTATATAAGAAGTGTTCCCAGACTTATTTGCAGTTAAACTGCAAACCATTCAATTGTATTGTAACTTGCCTCATATTATAGTGACTTAAAAAAACAGAATTGGAAATTTAAAAATTGTCAGCAACTTTTAGTACCATCTGGAGAATTATGAAATGATATATCCAGTGGTTCTAAGATTTCTAGTCATGACAGAGGTCTACTTACTGTGAAATAAACACATTAATGCCTTTACCTAACTTAAATGACTTATCTTATAAAGATACCTAATTTGCTTTGTTCTAAACCTCTGCTCATTCCAGACTCTGATTACTTTGTAAGTGCTCTTAATTGATTACCCCTTAATCAATGTGCTGGGTTGACCAACACTCCATTCCTCCCATAAAACTTGTAGACTGATGCCCACAGTATCTTTCGTGGATCAGAAGTCTGGAGTCCAGCAGTTCAGACTTAAACAACAGTTGTTGAGTGTGGAGGATCCAGGCTCCTTCCAGGTTTCTGCTCCACTATCCCTGGAAAGTGACCATTATCCTCATGGTTCAGTGTGGCTCCCAAGCTCCAGCCATCCAGCCACATGATGAAGAGCCCACCCCTTTCTTTTTAGGAGACTTCCAGGAAGTATTCCATATACATTAAAATAAAATGTTTAAAATATGGATCATTTAAATGATCTCCCACTTTAAGGAACACATTTATTTAAGATTTTATTTATTTATTTGTTTGAGAGAGAGAGCACAAGCAGGGCGGGGGGAAGGGGCTGAGGGAGGGGGAGAAGCAGACTCCCCGCTGAGCAGGGAGCCCTACGTGGGGCTCCATCCCAGGACCCTGAGATCATGACCTGAGCCGAAGGCAGACACTTAACCGACTGAGCCACCCAGGTACCCCTTAACCAACTCATTTAGATGAACAACCAACTACCAGTCATAATAATATCTGATAACAGAGCTTCTAATTCGGCTTCCCATGATACTGAATGAGAATGAATTAAATATTCCTGTTGTAGGAGGTGTATAAACTAGCATTTGGGTTACTCATTGGTCACGTGCACATTTGTTAGTCTAATTCTACTAGTTAGAGTACAGTCTAAGTTGCTATAACAAAGAGACCTGAAAAAACTGAATGGCTTCAATTCAATAGAATGAGATAGCTCTGTCATCTTCAAAGTTGCCTTTTCTCTGTGAGCCAAGATGTTCGTTCCAGCATTCACCTCTCTCAAACAGTTGGAAGAATTTTAAAACTGAGGGGATGGGAGAGCTTATGCCTGGTCATTTTAAGCTTCCCCAGAAGCGGCATATACTTCCATTCCACTGGTCAGAACTTAATCATGTGGCCACACCGAGTTGCGAAGCAGCCCTCTGAAACTTGGTTCTTGTGAAAGAAAGGGAAAACAGATCTTTGGGAACAATTAGCAGCCCCACCCCCACTCCAATAATTTGTTGCTATTGAGTCTAATCAACTCTAGTTACTACCTGATGGGATCTAGTTTCTGAACATGTAAGTCCTGGGATCCAGCCTTGGATTACAGGGAACGCAGTTTTACAGGCGACAAGTCAGCAGGAGGACAATGAAAGGTCTATAAAGCCCCTGGTCATAGATCCACGGTTTGGGCCAGAGTCAACCTTCCCCCATGAATACACACACCAAACAAGGCTGTGTCACCCCAGGGTGGCAGGATCTGTATCAAACTGTGTTGATGGAGACTTTTGGTGTCATGCAGACCTAACATCTCAGTGGTTGGACTGAACTTTTCATTTTTCTATAACAGTGTAGCCGCATCTGAATGCTACCTGGAAGCCAAGTTTGAACCTAAAGGAAGCAGGATTTTTATTGCCATTGCCATCATCGATTCAGTGTGTCTAGATGAACATTTTTGAGGGGGAAGGTACTAGGTTAGGCTGAGGGATGAGAAGATAAAACAGTTTTCTTTCTTTTTTTAATAACAGCTTTATTGTGGTATAATTCATGTATCACAACTCACCTATTTAAAATGTACAAGTCAGTGGTGTTTAGTATACTCACAGAGTTGTGTGACTGTCACTACAAGCCATTTTAAAGCATTTTCATCACCCCTCCTCAAAGACCTGTGCCCGTCTCAGTCCGCCCTTTCCTCTGTCCCATCCACAGGCACCTGCCGGTCTCTCTGTCTCTACGGACTTGCCTAATCTGGACATCTCACATAAATGGAATCGTACAGTATGTGCTCTCAGAGTATTTTCAAGGCTCATCTATGCTGCAGTGGGTATCAGCACTTTATTCCTTTTTATTACTGAATAATACCCATTGTCTGGATACACCCCATTCTGTTTATCCATTCATTATTGGTGGACATGTAGGATGTTTTCAGTTTTTGTATATTATGAATAATAATGCTACGGACATTCTTACACATGCTTGCATGCGGACATATGTTCTCATTTCTCTTGGCAATATACCGAGGAGTAGAATCTCTGGGTCCCATGGTAACTCTGTTTAACCTTCTGGGGTGCTGCTGGACTCTTTTCCAGGGCAACTGCACCATTTCACACTCATATAGCTGTGTACGAGGGTTCCGGTCTCTCTGGGTCCTTGTTCTCCAGATCCTCAAGTCTTGCAAGGGTCTGTCTTTGGTTTTTTTGTTTTGTTTTGTTTTGTTTTGTTTTTATGGAATTACATCCAGTTATATATATATTTATTTATTTTAAAGATTTTATTTATTTATTTAAGAGACAGAGCCAGAGGGCAAGCAGGGGTTGGGCAGAGGGAGAGAATCTCAAGCAGAGTACGTGCTGAGCAGGGAACCTGGCAAGGGGCTTGATCCCACCACCCTGAGATCAAGACCTGAGCAGAAACCATGAGTCGGTTGCTTAAGTGACTGAGCCACCCAGGTGCCCCGGTGTCTGTCTTTTTGATTATAGCCCTCCGAGGGGGCGTAAAGGTACTTCCTTGTGGTTCGATGTGCATTTCTCTGGCAGCTCATGATGTTTAAACGCCTTTTCATGAGTTTTTTAGACCTGTGGATGTCTTTGGAGTAATCTCCATTTCGATCCTTCGCCTATTTTTAAAATTAGGTTATTTGCCTTTTTATTCCTGAGTTGTAAAAATTCCTTACATATATTTCGGATACAAGCCCCTTATCAGACACACGATTTGCAAATACGTTCTCCCATTTTGTGAGCTGTCTTTTTACTTCCTGGATGGTGTTGAAGCTGTTCCTTGCCTCCAGTGTGCTTTCGGATGAAGGCCTGCATGACTACAATACACGGGGGGGGGGGGGGGGGGGGTGTGCTTACAGTGAATTCTAAGGAATCCCCTCCGGCCGGCGGAGGGCAGGCCTAACCCGGAGCCTGGCCCTGGGGGACCACTCAGGTTCGTCCCTGTGCATCCGTTTGTGCCCAACTATTTGGCTCACAAATTCCGTCAAAATAGCTATCAGTTCAGTCCAAAAGCTGTTTTGGCTGGGTTTTCTTTTCTGTTGGGCCGACAGGATATTGAGCGAACCATACTGCTTATCTGGTAATGCGACCCCATCCGAGGACCTCCCCTGCTTTTCTCTCAACCTGGTGATACGTCATCTCTTCAGCTCAGTCAGAAGGACAGAGGCACTGGCTTGGAAGCCGGGGAAGTGAAGGGTGTCCCAGTGCCGGGCAGAGCGGAGGGCTGGGAGCTCAGTGTCCCGAGTCCCAGATGCAGCGTCTTCTGCTGCACCACAGCGTTGCCCCCTTGTCTGCCCCCCTCCCGTCACCTCTTGAACTTTCGGACTCACCTTCCTGAAAAGTAAGACTGGGAAAAGGGAGTGTGTATGAATGGTGTTTAGGGTCTTTGCCACAATAAACTGCACGGCGGTTGGGGCTCAGGGTTGGGGTGGCTGAGCACGTAGACGCGGTCCGTTTTTTCTCTTCTGGAACAGACAGAACGCTCCCCACTGCAAAGGGCTCTGTGCACAGACTCTGCCAGGGCAGCATTCTGGCCGAGTGTTCCTCTAGCCCAGGAACAGATGACAGGACGGCAGGCAGTCCGTCCCCTTCTAGGGAATAAGGCAAGGATTCCTTTAACACAATGTGACAACTAATCTCTCTATAGCATCTGACTGAGAGGTTTTAATTACTACTGTGATATACACACGTGATTTCCCTATTCCCGCAAACAGCCGGGGGGGGGCGGTGTGTGACTCCGTATTTCCCCATTACTCTGTCGCGTGCGCACCAGCTCAGAACAGGTAGATTCTGAATCCTTCTCCTTCTTTTCTCCTTGTCTCTTTGGGTCCCTCTTTCCCCCCTGCTTTGTTTTCTCCCTCCTCTCCCGTATCCTTAATTTGTGCAAATGAACTTCTTGATTTTCTGCTTTGAACAGAAGGCCGGGGTCCTTCAGCTCTCCTTCCCCTCCCTGACGTGGCTGCGAACCCAGCGGTCCTGGGGAATGAAGGTGTTTTCGCAGCCTTGCTGGCATTCAGACGCAGACCTCTCTAGGAGACAGCGTGTGCGCTGGTACGGAGCAGCACTGGGCAGGAGAGGCAGGGACCACAAAAATGACTTTGGCGGGGAGCGTCTCAATCAGACTTTCTTCCAGCTCAGGAATTAAAGTGTGACCCACTTCTGAGCCTGTGTCATCGCGATACCAAATACCTGTTTTGTTTGCCATGTAAAAATATAT
The DNA here is from genome assembly GCF_002007445.2 of Ailuropoda melanoleuca. Taxonomy (NCBI): domain Eukaryota; kingdom Metazoa; phylum Chordata; class Mammalia; order Carnivora; family Ursidae; genus Ailuropoda; species Ailuropoda melanoleuca. The sequence continues at coordinate 120,657,827 of NC_048225.1, forward strand.
AAACATCTGGACCTCACAATGACAAATGTCTGAGTATTTGAGAGCATTGAGATTCAACTCAGATTATTTGATTATATTCAAATATGAGTTGATCCCAGTGCTCTGTTGGGAGGACTATTTGGAACATCCATTTGCAAATCTCTGCTTCTGGCCAAAACAGTGTTGTAAAAGATGCCAAAAAAAAAAAAGTTTTATAAAATGGAAATATTGATCAGACATGGTTTGAGCACCAAGATGTTCCACAGTGAAACATTTCTCAGCAGCTTCAGTATATATGTGGACACCTGTTTGATTTAAAGAGAAGGAATAGGAATTACAGAGAAAAAAATTTGAAATCCTCGCTGTGATGCTTCCCATGGGCTGAGCAAGTCAATATCCACTGTCCCTTTTCATGCGGCTCATAAGGATCCTCTCTCAGCAAGCACAAGACTACAGCCACTTTGGAGGGACAAACTGTGACATCTAACTTGCTAATAAAAGGCTCCATGGAAAGCAGACTTCGTCATCCCCTGGGTCCTCTGCTCCGGGTGCCGCCCCCCACAGTCTGGACATAATTCTTTCAGGGCGCTCTAGCCCCAGATGCTTCCCCTGACACATCCTCAGTCTCTAGCATCTCACCCCCCGCCCCCAGTCCCTGCAGTGCTGCCCTCACTCTTCCACAGCCCGCCCTGCTCCAGCCTGGAGAATGTAACCGCCTCCACGGCTCCTGTGCACGGTCAGACGGCATCACGCTGACCTGAACTAGCCCTCGGTCTGACTCTGTGGGTCATCTAGGGTCTCGGCTCTCCCTGTTTTTCAGGGTCGATTCCATGACAATATTCTCTCTCTACCAGGTATCTGACCAAGAATTGGACTATTTGCCTGTTACCAAATTCATTCTGTACTTTTTCATTTCCCCATCTTTGTTTGCTATTCCATCCTCCTGAAATGCCCTTCCATCCTCAATGCCGTCCACAATCTGTCAAAATCCTACATATTTTTAAAGTTCTAGCCTAAATGTTTCCTTTCTCAGGGGCCTGTCCTCTGTACCCCTGCAGCGCCTTCCCAGCTTTTGTTCGGGGCTCTGCCTTGCCCTTGCTGGAGCAGCGGGAGGAGTCTGCTGGGCTCAGGAGGACAATGCCTTAGCTTCAGCTGTGTTCCAAAAGGCCTGTGGCCCTAACGGCGTCCCTCCATCTCTTTGAGCCTCACTTTCCTCCTGTGTCAGCATGATGGGCTGGGATTGTACAGCCTGGGGGGGCCTTCTGTTGAAAGCTCAGTGATTCCACGATTATGATTTCAGAGCCTACATGGTAATTTCCCTGCAACCTGCTAACTCCTTTAGGGCAAAACTGATACCTTCGTGGGGCACCTGGGTGGCTCCATCCGTTGAGCATCCGACTCTTGGTTTCGGGTCAGGTCATGATCTCAGGGTCATGGGTTCGAGCCCTGCGTGGGGCTCTGCACTCAGCAAGGAGTCTGCTTGAGGATTCTCTCCCTCCGCTCCCCCCAAATAAATAAGTAAACCTTAGAAAAAACATGATAGCATCTTCACCTAACCCTCTTTCCTCTTGGTGCGTGAATGCCTTGTGCACAGTACCTACCCAGTAAGTCCTTGTTAAAGGAAAGGATGGACGAAAAGCAGTCTCTTGCTGCGATCTGATCTCACTACTTAGTTTGTTTCCAGAAGTGCTATGGAAGAACTGATATATGCTGTTTATTGAATAACTATTTCCTGTGTCCTTCTGTTCACACACAGTGTTTACTTTGGCTGAAAAGTTACACGCTGGAGAGCAAATCTGGATCTCTCAGCCTTCCCTGTTTGATTGTCTTTTCCTGTGTGCTTATGGATTTTCCCCCTAAATAAATGGCATGAGATAAGTATTAATTTATTTGAGGGGATATGCTTCAACCTTCTGCCTTCTGTCACAAAAGGGGCATGCTTTTGATTTTTGAAGAGATGCCCATTGCTGTACCACCACGTGGTTACCGGAGCTCTCTGTGCTGTTTGGCTGCGTAGAGTAGGAGGTCACCCATGTGATGAGATTGCAGAGGGACCGGTGGGGCCACCATCTGCCTACCCACTGGTTGTCATGAAGGAATTACTCCTTTGGTTCAAGAGTAGCCTGCTAAAACAATACACCTCAAACTACCATTGACGATCCTTTAGGCCAACAACATAAACTTCAAGGGCATTCTAGAAAACCCGAGTTCCAGAAGATGAGAATAGATGTTACATAAAAAAGGGGACTTCTGTGGTGAAATACCTTGGGGCAGCTACATTAAGTAAAGCCAAGCAGATTCTCCTAGCTGCAGGACTTCTCAGAACGTTGAATGGGCCAGTGTGCAAGGGGAATGCAGCACATTTCCCATACTCACGTGACAACAGAATTAGAACCCTGCCAGCTATTTATTTTATTTTATTATTATTATTTTTTTAAAGTTTAAGTGTTCTAAGAGACTAGATTTTCACTAAACGCATTCTGGAAAAGCTGCCTCGGAGGGCCGTAGAGAGCCAGCCAAGTGCGGGATTCAGAGTGGCAAGCAGGTGGGAGCGCGTAGAAACATGTGCCCAGCCGGACGGCTGCTGCCAGCAGCTTGTGCCACGCTGCACAGGTGGCAGCAGACCCCCCCCCCCAGTGATACCTGAGCCTCAGGTATCACCTTCTCTTTCACAGAGTTGCACCTGGTTCAGCTTTGATGGGCTGTCCTCACACTTCCCCTGGGTGACCTTGAGGGTTGCGAGAAAGCTGTGCTATTTCTCCTGCACATTTGCTGGATGCTGGGCTCTGTCCTCAGCTGCACAGAGGGAAGGTCTAGGATCCTGACTCCAGGACGTAGGAAGCCTGTGCCCTTCAGATGCCCACACAACTGCTTATAGCTCATCGAATTGAAACTTTAGTCTGAGGAGGTGTCGATATGGGGGGTGGGGTGGCAGGAAATCGATAAAGCCTATTTCCTGGTGATGCAGAGTTAAAAATAGGCAATGATTGATTATTTCCCTGCGGTTTTTCAAAAGCTTCTTGGCCTGTCCATATGCAAAGTTCCCAAGACAAACAGGTTGACCACAAACCTGAGAAGAGTGAGCACCTGCTCGGTAGCTGGATTAAAACTCCTCCTTCAGGAGAGCCGGCTGCGGTGGACGGAGTGAAGGAAAGCCCCTGTTACACACAGGGGAGGGAGGAAGGAGAATGTGGAGTGGCAGTGAAGCCATTCCCAGCTCTATGACGCCCTGGGCGGCCCCGGATGGCACCTGCTGCCTTCCCCTCCTGCCCCCCATTACTGAGAAAGGAAGAGCACTGTGAGCGGAGTGGCTGCAGGTCATGGGAAGGCCTCCTTGAGCTGTCCTGCCTCCCCCGGCCCCACAATCTGGGGTGCCCTCCCTGTCACACTCCCCTCCCCCCCCGCCACTGACTCCAGCTCCTGTCCTCCAGCTCTCTGTCCTGTTCCCAGCGAACACTCTGCATGGTGGGGACACCCCTCCCAGTGGTCTTAGTGGCTCTGGTTAATAGCACACCGTAGGCTGAATGAATGTTTGCCAGGCATTGCTGTGCTGGCATGTTCCTGGCCACACCAATCTCATCCCTCCCCACTTAGTTGCAAGCACCCGAGGAGCACCCTTTCTCCCCATCAAGGTGACTTGCCTGTCCTTTGGGGTCCACGCATGAGCAAGGACCACACTCCACCAAGCTCGAAGGGACAGGCGCTGGGCACAGGAGGGCCTTGTGGAGTGTCCTTCCTTTGTGTTTTGCAAGGATGCCATAAAGCTGGGTACCAGGAAGCAGAGGGTCAGGCTAGTTCCTACTTCCTCCACCCCTGTGTCGTCCTCAGAGGGCTAGAGGACCCAGGATGAAGGGACAGGCGACCGTGGGGTGGTCCAGGGGCGGAGGACACAGCCGCACTTCCTCATCTGTCTGCGTGGCAGCCCGGCAGGGGGCTAACGAGAAGCAGGGTGAGAGGCAGGGGCTGCAGGGCGAGCCCAGCTGCTCAGACCGCTGTCCGCACCAGTTCCGGCTCTGCGGCCCCTCCCTCCCAATGAGGCTGTTACTGCCCCGAGGCCAGGGGACCTCCAGGACCCATTCACCCCCTCTGGCCTCCCATGTGTGGGTGCAGGTGGCCCTCAGGCCTGAAAAAGGAGGCGGTCTGAAGGGTCAGCCCAACTACTTGCAGGGGAAATGCCTCCATCGGCCCAGCGGGCCTTTCTGCTTGTGCACTTGCCCAGGTTGCTCCAGATGAGAAGTGGGGAGCAGAGGATTGCTGGGGTGTCCCAGCATCGGTGCCCTGTGCCTGTCCAGGCATAAGCTTGGGTCTCCCTCTGCTGGAAATTGCCAGTGATTCTTAATGCCCTGGGGCATCACCCAGCACTTAGTACGGGAACCCCCCACCCCACCCCACCCCGGGCTTCTGCCTCCTGCCTCGGTGGGAGCTGGGTGGCCAGCCGTGCCTGGCTCTCCCCACCACCTCTCTGCATGGTTGTAACAGCGACCCCCTTCTTGTTTGCCAGCCTCCCTGTGGTTCCTCCAGCTCTTCTGTCTCTCAGTGCCCACTGCGACGCCCGGCTGTCAGGTCCTGTGCGGGTTGTTGAATGCATGAAACAAATGAACCAATCCCTCGAATTCACCAACTAGCACAGCTCCGAGGAGCAGGATCTAGAGAGGCCAAGGAGCCTTCCCCACTCCAGGGGCATGGACGGGCTACCCCACTTCCTGGCATACTGTAGGGGCTCCGTCCATGTGAGGTCTCTCCACTCTGCTCCCTCAGTGCAGGCAGCCACGCTGATCCTTTCCTTTTCTGATCACTGTCAGAACGGATTTGGGGACACCTTGGCTGCTAGGGTGGAAGCTGTTCTTAAGTAGCCTTGCCAGACTTTAAAGAAAAGTGTGTTCTTTCTTGAATGGTGTGTGTCCCACAAACTGAGCAAAGCCCTCTGGTCTTTCCCCACAGCCAAGGCTGTCCCCTCTCCCAAGACTTCCTCTCTCTCTCTTTCTCTGGTGCTCAAGCTGGTTCCTAGAGACACACACCCCTTTCCCAACCCCAGCATCTCCCCCCTTCCCAATGACCCAAACCACTTCTTCCTTCTTCCTCCTCCCTCTTCCTCCCACAATGCTTTTAGTCCAGGAGGAGAGGGAGACTTCTGGTGTTGGGGCCAAGGGCCCTTCCTGACACCCTCCACCCCCACGGAACCCCTTCTTCTCTGTACCGGCCTCCCAGCTGCAACCAGGAGGAAGGCGAGGAGAAAGAAGCAGGATGCTGATGCCCAGAGCCTCCAGCGGGCCCAGCCGCCAAACAAAGCGGCGGTCGCCGTCTGCACGCGCGCACCTTCTGCCCAGGCGTGTCACCTGCCCCGGCCACCATCCTCCCAATGCCCGCCGCGCACCACCTCTCAGAGCAGCTGGCCTGTGTGTCACAGCCAATTAGGCTTTGGAGGGAGTGAGAGGAAAAGGAGTGACACTGCATATTGACCCCTGCTGTCACGGGGCCGGTGTGGCGGCCAGCACGCGTCCCCGCACAGCCACGCCGCTAATTAATCACCTCGGCCACCGGATCGTGACAGCGCTCTGCGCCGCTCCGGGCGCACGTGAAGGCAGCGCCGCACCTGCGGGGACGGCGGCGCCAGGCAGGCTCTCGGCCACCAGCCGCCCTGTCTCAGCTGGCCCGGCAGGCCTGCTTCTGGCAAGGCTTCTGGAAGCTGCTGGGGTTAAAAGGAAGGGTGGGAAAGAGCGAGGACACTTCCTAAAAGCCGTAAATGATTACATAGAGTGTGAGTTGGTGGGGTCCCAGAGCTGGGTGCAGAGCTGGGAGCTGGGCGGGAGCCAGCCAGAGCAGGGCCCCCTCTCTGGGGTGGCCTTCTGGAAGAGGTAGTGGGTGCTCAGGGATTTGTCCAGGAAGGAGCCGGGGACCAGGTGACCCTCCAGCTACCGTTTCACCTTTTCTTCCTTCCGCTGGTTTCTCCACCCGCCCCCTTCCACCTGTCCTTCCTTCCCCCAGACTTTCAGGGACAGGGGCAGGTCCTGTGCCGGCTGCTGAGGGGCCTTAGCTCCTACACATCTTTTTTTTTTTTTTTTAAAGATTTTGTTTATTTATTCGACAGAGATAGAGACAGCCAGCGAGAGAGGGAACACAAGCAGGGGGAGTGGGAGAGGAAGAAGCAGGCTCATAGCGGAGGAGCCTGATATGGGGCTCAATCCCACAATGCCGGGATCACGCCCTGAGCCGAAGGCAGACGCTTTAACCGCTGTGCCACCCATGTGCCCCTCCTACACATCTTTTAAGACTTGAGTTAGATGTTATGGCCTCCAGGAAATGCCCAGGGCGGGTAGCCATCCAGAGAGTTCCCTGCGCCCTGCGACCTCCGGTCCTAGCTCTCAAGGCCCGGAGCTGAGNCCTACACATCTTTTAAGACTTGAGTTAGATGTTATGGCCTCCAGGAAATGCCCACGGCGGGTAGCCATCCAGAGAGTTCCCTGCGCCCTGCGACCTCCGGTCCTAGCTCTCAAGGCCCGGAGCTGAGCTGGCCTATTTGCTAGATGCAAGGACCCATCCAGGCAGCTCACCTGCTAGAGCAGCCTCTACCAAGGGGTCCGGTAACACCTTTGCACCCACCGACATTTGCCGAATGATTCCCGAATAAGGCACGATCTCACCTTCACAAGCTCCAGTCCCGCTAGGGAGAGAGCCACAGGCCAGGTCACTGCCCTGCAACCTTGCAAAGCCGGTGGTGTCACATGGCAGGGTGCGGGGGAGCGTGGCGGGCAGAGAAGGGAACGCCAGCCCTACCTCCAACCATGAAGCACCTACCTTGTTTGGCTGACCGCTGCTTTTGTGGAAATCTTGGGTCAATCTGCTCCATTTCTATCAAAGCTCAAAATCATGGCCAGAGCAGTCAGGGCAATCACTGAATGGCTTATTCTTAGGCCGAAGTTCTCCTCCTTTGAGAGAAAGCTTGCAGTGGTCAGGCACAAACTGAAAACAAGCAAGGCTGCTTCAGGTGATAGAACGCACAGCAGGGGGACGTGTTATGCACATCCATTTGGATATAGATCCGCTAAGGGTTCATTTCTGATTTTAAGACCTGGGAACCGTGCGTGTCTATGCAATCAAGCCCCAGCTCTGTATTCCTTCGGGCTGAATGGGAGAGAAGGCTTCCGGTGTTCAGCCTCTCGCTCCAGACACAGCCCTGCAGTTTGCAGGCAGCTCCTGGCCTAGGAAACCGTCTACCCTTGCTCTACTCAGCAGATGTCAGCTCCCTTCCAGAGGCCCCGGTACCGTCCCTCCTCAGACTTCCTTTCTAGAAGAGAGCCTAAAAACAATGAGAAGCTTGCGCGGTCAGTGACAGAAATCGTTCCCTGAGGACAGATCCCTCCTGTTACACAATAAGCACTGTCCTGGGCAGCGAAGAGCAGCGTGGGGGCTTCTGACAAAATTCTGTTCAGGTTTCCAATGGGCAGAGTGGAAAAGAATCCACCAACCAGCAAGTGAGGGAGCGTCCAACTTATCTCTCAACGGTCATTGAAGCCATGGCCGATTTTACTCGAGCATTTATTTTCTGATAAGGACATTGAGTTATCTATGGCTCTGAAAGAATAATATATGCCTAGGAAAGAGAGTATGTTTATTAGAAATCCCCAACCAAATGTTTAGATCGCGGGATACCCCCCAAAAGTATCTGTTTCTAAAGAAAAATTGAAGTAAAATATACAAAAGAGAGTTAAAAAAATGGTTTAAAAGTTTAATAAATGAGGGGCACCTGGGTGGCTTAGTTGGTTAAGTGTCCGACTCTTCGTTTCAGCACAGGTCATGATCTCGGGGTCGTGAGATTGAGCCCCACGTCCAGCTCACATTCAGCAGGGACTCTGCTTGAGATTCTTTCCCCTCCCTCTCCCTCTGCCTCTGCTCCTCCCCTGGCTTCCATGCTGTCTCTCTCTCTTTCTCTAAAATAAATAAATAATCTTTAAAAAAATAAAAGTTTAATAAATGATACTTTAGCATGTCAAGGGGCGCCTGGGTGGCTCAGTCAGTTAAGTGTCTGCCTTCAGCTCAGGTCATGATCCCAGGGTCCTGGGATCGACTCCCACATCAGGATCCCTGCTCAGTGGGGAGTCTGCTTCTCTCACTCTCCCTCTGTGCTCTCTCTTTCAAATAAATAAATCTTAAAAAAAAGTCAAAAACTGGAACTTGTAGCATAAAATATGTTAAAAAAAGTATCTATATTAGGAAGACAGAACCATGCATACAGGAATGGCTGGTGAGCTCTGCAGATTGCCTGAACAGGGGTAACCAAGACCTGGGACTCCTTATGTGTGTTTGTGGGGACAATAGCAGGGCTCTGTGCCATGTTGCAGGGACATCTGACCTTGTGACCTCTCTGGATTGTACCTTTGGTTGTCAACCTCGAATGATAATGGTTGTGCTAGAGAGAAGATAGACTTTAAAGACAGGCTGGGATTGAGTTCAAGTGTGCTCTCTTGACTCATGTGACTTTGAACCATATTCTTTTCTTTGGCTAATACTTAGGGGGCACACACTCTCTCACCTGCTCACTCACTCATGCACCCATTACGCATTCTTACACTTATGTGCCAAGTAAGAAAATAGACAGTCAGGCATCACTAGGGATACAAAGTGATGTTCTAGGGGCTCCTGGCTGGCTCAGTTGGTAGAGCATAAGACTCTTGGTCTCGGGGGTTCATGAGTTCAAACTCCACATTGGGCATGGAGCCGACTTAAAAACAAAACAAAAAAAGATAACTAAAGTGATGTTCTAGACATGCTCCCTGCCAAAGAACTCTCTGTTCAGTGACAAGTGCCTCTGAATTTCTCCAGGCACTGATGTCTTCCTTCAAAACATAGGAGTGGGATGCCAGTCTTGAGGTCATGCCCTTTCTTGTTTGAATAGGTCACCTAGAGCCACAACCAATCTGTGTGCATTCATTTTGACTTTTGATACTTGCTTTGGACACATGTTGTGCCGTAAATTCCAGTTTTTGACATTTATAACAAAGTTTTGGTGAGCAATAAATCGAACAGTGTTTGCTCTTTCAAAAGTTAATTTACCCGGAAAGGAGTCAATCTGTTGAAATATTTTTTTCTTCCTCCTTCAAATGTTTTGTGTTTCTTTGTTTTTTGCTTTTGCTTTTACTTGATGCCCAGTGCTGTGCCAGGTATGAGTGGGGATGCAGTAAAATGTTCTAATACTTCCTGTTTTCTTACTTGGGGTATGTATGTAAGTATGTGTTATTAGTATGTGGTTGAATGTGTGAACATGTATGTGTGCCTATGCATGTGAGTGTGCATATGCACACGTGTAGGTTAGTGTACACACACATAAGGGCATGTTTGGGCATGTGTGTGGATGTATGTTTGTATGAGAGTGTGTAAGTCTATGTGCGTGTGACAATGAGTGTAGGTGTGAGTGAACACACTTGAGTGAGAATATGTGTGGGTATATGTGTGAGTGTGTCTGTAAATGTGTGCATAGAATAAGTGAGTGAGTGCAAGAGTGTGGGGGGAAGTGTGTGCACATGTATGGGTGTGTGCAAGAAAGTATGTAAGTGTGTGTGTGTGTCTTTGTATGTGTGTGTGTGTCTGTGAAGGCACCATGATATCTCTTTTACTGACAGATTCTGGAGACCAGGTGTCTGCTCCTGAGAGCAGAAACACAGATAGTGGGGCACCTGGGTGGCTCAGTCAGTTAAGCATCTGCCTTCGGCTCAGGTCATGATCCCCGGGTTCTGGGATTGAGCCCCATGTCAGGCTCCTAGCTCAGTGGGGAGCTTGCTTCTCCCTCTGCCTACTGCTTCCCCTGCTGGTGCTCTCTTCCTCTCTCTGTCTCTCTCTCCGTCAAATGAATAAATAAAATCTTACAAAAAAAAAAAAAGAAACAAAATCTCAGTATGAGGTCAAAAAGCAGTCAAGCAACTTGTTCCTCTAGTTGACTTTTTTTTTGACAGATCTTTTTCTTCCTAACAGCCTTTAAATGTGACATCAAATTTAATAATAATAAAAACAGGGGGAATTGGTCTGAAAAAGAATGGAAGAAGATTCCAGAAGTAGAAATCAGCAGGGATTTAAAAAAAAATTAGCTGACAGATGGACCTTTCTGGTGAAATTTAAACTGAACAAAGATGACTAACTTGAGCCATTTCAGGAAGGGCAGGGGGTGGCCCAGGCTCTGCTCCGAGATGGGCAAATGTTCCCCCATCCAAAAGGCGGAGTCTCCATCCTGTGGCCAAACACAGCACTGCACTCCTCCAGACGGATTGCACAACAAAATGACGAAGCAGGCGGACCGGTGAGGCCTCCTCTTTCTCCAGCCCCTACCAACCCTCTGTGACGTCACAGAAAATATGCATTAGCCTCTGCACCTGGTTCCTGCACAGGGCCCCTAAAACCCTTGGGATTTCTTAACTGATAAGAGCTCTGGGGGCATCTTTTGTTCTAATATTGGTCTTTGGTCCCAGTTCCTGAACTTCCAAAAGTCCCTCATAATTTCCTGGGGGAGAGCAGTGTCTTTTGTTCTAATGAGGTGAGTCTGGGTGGGCTCCTGGAGGGGCGCTGGCCACCAAGGACTCGAAGCTTGGAACCTCAGCCCCACCCCGTCTTGCAGGCTGTGGGTAACCTGGGGGCCTCCTGTTTGCACTGGAGTCTGAGGTGGAGGCAGTTTGGGGGGCGAAGCCCTTGACCTGTGAGTCTGCAGGACCCCACAGTGTCCGAATTCCACTGAATCATAGGACCCCCAGCTGTGAATTGCTTGGTGCAGGGACAAAGCCCCATAGCTGGGGTCAGAAGTGTGGTGAGTGTGGCAGTGGTGTGACAGGAAGGGAGAAGCCCAGAGGCTGGTTCTCCTGTACACCCCCCTGCGAACTCCGCCTTCTCCCTTGCAAGGCTCTCTGCCCTCCTGCCTTCCAACCACCAAAGCTGGCTAAGCATCGATCAATCCTTTGCATCTCTTTTCCCCCTAGACCTTTACCCCAGACGTTACAGAAGAGAAAAACACAGGTGTGGATCAGATCCTGTCAGACGTGCCATTTCTGCACTTTCTTTACCAAAAGGGTGGGAATTGCATTCGTGTGAGCTGTCAGCTTTCAGACAGGAAGTTCACCAGGCCAGCCCCTTGGCCAGTGCGGATGACCCTGCAGATCTGGTCCTTGGCAGCAGGTGGGCACAGGCCCGGGCGCCAGCCTGGAGAAGGAAGCCTGACGCCCCATGTGGCTCGTGCCCGGCAGGCACCTTTAGCCCGCTGCTGATCCACGGACATTTGTGCAGTTGCCACTTTGGGTGTTTTTTGTTTTTGATTTTATTTTATTTAAATCCGTTAATTAACATAGAGTGTATTATTAGTTTCAGAGGTAGAGGTCAGAGATTCATCAGTTGCATAGAACACCCAGTGCTCAGTACAAGGGCCCTCCTTAATGCCCATCACCAGGTTACCCCATCCCCCCCACCTCCCCACCAGCAAGCCTGTTTCTTCCCTGTACTCAAGAGTCTCTTATGGTTTGTCTCCCTCTCCTCCTGGAGCTAAGGGAAATCGCTGGCAACTTCCATGGAGCCGTGAGGCTCTGGAATCGAGTGCATCCCAAGCATACGGGGGGGCTCTCAGGTTTTACCACAGACATCAGCTGTGGAAGTATAAACTAGAACGAGTGTGCTCTCCGCAGAACAGAACACTGACACCATTTAAAACGGCTTTACGGAAAAATAACAAAGATTGACATGGTGAAGTGCTTTTGAAGGTACCTGGCAGCTACTTAATAAATATTAGCCATTATGATTATTATGAAGTCATTTTTAACAGTGTCAGGGTGAACTTCCCAACAACCCAGTAATCAGAAACTAATATTATCTCTATTTTACACATAAGAAAACTCAAGTGTTGAGAGCCTAGCCACCCTGGTTAGACTCTGGTGAAACTGGGATCCAATCCCAGTTGGCTTGCGCCCAAAAATCAGGCTCTCATCCAGTGTACCACGCTACTTTTAAGAAAAATTTAAAGACAAGGAAAGATGTTCCGAGCATACCATTATTTGAAAAGGGAAGTCTTATGAAATAATGTTATAGTATGGCCTTATTCTGTACAAGAAAATGTGTTTGTGCGTGCGTGCATGCGTTCTTGTGCATGTGGCTGTGTGTGCATGTGCATGAGTGTGCATGCATGTGCGTGCGTGTATTAGCTGAATGCAGATTATGAAGGTGGAATGAAGAGCTTAAGAGCAAGAGGTCTGGATCCCATTTTCTGGGTTCACATTCTGGCTCGGCTGTATCTTTGCTTTGTCAG